>NC_055966.1:17679531-17999531 GCF_018492685.1 Alosa sapidissima
AAAACTTTCACCCGAGACATTCTGTTCCACCACCAGGCCCAAAAATAACTTGTCTGACTGCTGTAGTAACTCACTATATATAGGGATCATTGCAGTTTGCTTAACATCCAGCGCCTAATCTTTCACTTTCAGGATTAACAAAAGATGAGAAATCACAGTTAATGCTAAGGCACAGTTAACATTAACATAATCTATGAATGTGGGTAGGTGCAATGCTCACCCTGTGGGCTAATAACACTGGAGTGAGAATGGAATGTGGGTGGGTGTGGGTACTAACACAAAAACAGCTCCCTCAGATCCACCGTTCCACAGAAGAGTGAGAAAATCTCACAAGGTTCCCAGACTAACCAGTGGCAAAAGCCCATCTGATTGCAGGAGCACAGACGGAAATGTTGCACTATCTTTACCCATCTGTTCATAACTGCACTCCTTGATAAACTGACACACAAACATCCCCCTTTCGATGAAGACTGAAGATTGCTGTGGTTTCCATTACATAAGCAAGAAAATGCTTTGACCACTTCTCTGAGTAAGTATAGTCTCCCTTAACATTTTGGTTTCCTGGTGCTGCCTGAGAGCCTAATGACACTTCACTAGAAAAGGCAGCAGAGGTATCCAGCACATATGACTTTTGAGAAGAGTGACCAAGAAAGAAAGAACATCACACTGAACTGTGTAAGCAACCCTGCGTAACAACTGTTGAGACATTAATGACAACATAACTGTGAGTGTTAATGTTGGGTAAACAGGCAAGACTGGCACAGTGTTGCATGCTCAACCCCTGACCACACTATATAAAGAAACATAATAAAACAGCTAGAGCTACAACAGATACGGCTCCACCGCTGTATACTGCGTTCCCATTTAGGGATACATTAGCCCAGTGGTTTTCAAGGTGTGGGGCGGGCCCCACTAGTGGGGAATAGAGACATGACAGGTGGGGCGCGAGGAACAGGAGGGAATTAGTTTAGTTAGTTAGTTTTGTGCCTATCTTTAATAATACCTTTCTTTTTTGACAAGGAAGATCATGAATTCCAAATAAAAGCCACATGCAACATAAGTGTCATAAACAGAACAACATATAAATTAGAATAACATCTTGATCCAGCGGACCGAGATGGGAAATGTAACGTGGAATCAAAATGCGAAATCAGGTGGGGCTTGAAAATTCCCCACCTCCAAAGTGAGGAATAACAGAAAATGTCTGCGAACCACTACATTAGCCCATAGGTGGGGATGTGTTGTAGGTTCCTTGAGTTCCTTGACTGGGCCGAAGGGAGGGACAAGGAAGTGGGAGACAGGAAATGGGAAATTTCTCAAAAGCAAGTGAAAGGCCAAACGGAATTAAGGGAAACTCCAGGAACAGAAGCACAGTCCTCCAGCATAACAGAGAGAATCCAGATGTTAACACGCCTGTGTTTCCACTGACGAGACACTTGGTCACAGGCATCTTGAACAAAAAGATGCGTCTGAACACAAGATGCTCTGTAAAGGGCACAACCTCATTCATAGAATAGAGCCTTTCCACAGCACTTAAGGCTTAAGGTACTACAGGGTATAAGTAAAGTGAGTTTTACAATCTTATGGCATGCCTAGGAGTTGGCTAGTTGGTTGTCTGAGTTTAGCAAGAGTAAGAAGAAATCAATGGAGTGAGTGCTTACATAGTTAGACCTGAAAGTTTATGCTTTAGTTAAGCCTAAATATGATTGGAAATATGACGTATGATGCAAAAAAAAATGCATTTACACTTGTGTTTTTACATTGCAACAATTTTTTGAAATTTTTCACATTGTGAAGGAAATAAAATTCTACATCTACATTTCTTATGTCAAAGGCTGACCTCATACAGATCTTCCCTCTGCTCTTTAACGTGTCTAGGATGTGTACTGTATATATAATGTTCCCGTGCCATCTAAGAGCATGTTAATTGCCTGACTGAGTCCTTAGCCTACTACCAATCACTGAGGACCTGTTCCTGGTTGTCATGTTGTGGCGCTATGTAAGGTAGTGAGCTGGAAAATGGAAATGTGTGTTATGCTTCATCAGCTCAGTTTCACATGAACACATGGCGGCAATAAATAAAATCACTCCAGGTGTAAATATTGGGTCACTGGACATATTCAAAACCATTGTATTACAAGTCCAGTCCTCTTCGGGACCACCTAAGTGCATAAAGACAGCTATTATTGAAAATGCATGGGTCTCTCTCAACCACATAGTCCTACCCCTATAATCAGCTACCTTGAGCAACCTTGAAAGTGGATTTGTCTGAACATAGAGCCAACATTTATATATGGAGCAGGGGGCAAATATCTGAAAGGCATTAAGAGCATTATAAACATGTGCAGCATAGCATTCCAACAAACCATCATTAGCTGGTTATGTTGGCCATTCTTTCTAACCTAAATAATCCTTTTCACTTAAAGAAAAATACAGTTAACACAATAAAGATGAACAAATCACTACTGTGATCCAACCAGACATAAATAAACTTTGGAACGCTTATCATTTTTTTGTTACTGAAGATTATGTTTAGCCAGGCCATGGTGTCGATGGCAAAGTCCATAGGCCTCAAAGATAGGACAGATAAACGTAAACACGCTCTACCAACCAGGGAACTTCTATACATTGTGAGATATTTTAAATATACTTTCCTCCCTGAAGTAAAACACAATAAAAAAAGTTAACAAAAGTAGGCTAAGTAACCAGTCCTTGCCCGACAAGGGAATGCAGAGCATCAGTGTCTGTGTTACCCTATTAGGACATGCTTGCTTAGCTTGAAAATACTTAACGCTTAACGAGGCGCTAATCTCTTTACACAAACTCCAGGCAGTGTGAGACCTGATATCGTAAAATACAATACAATGAGAGACTACTTTCACTTTCTGGAAGTATGTTAGGCTAACTAATTAACCAATGTTAAGCGACTAACGTTAGTAGGCTAGAGACCAAAACATCACACTAATGTTTAACTGAGCCAACAGAATGGCAAAGCCCAATTCTGGTACAGTACGCAATCATCAAACCAGCATACAAATTACTTCTACACACAGAAGAAAATGAGCAAAGTAACTAACGTTAATCCAGTTCATTCATGCACGAAACGAAACAAGTAATTTACTAGTTGACTAAAATTAACAGAGTTTTTGAGCGGTTTGCCCGAAGGAACCCCTGACGGTAAGTTACAAGGCAGCTCTATCCAAAATTAATAACGTTATGCGAAGTATCTTGGATACTACACTGGACGAATCGACTTTGAAGCAGATAAACCTTAATCCAATCAAATGTTGCATGAAGTTATTTTTTCAAAGAGTAACGTTAGCTTACGATGCTAACTCTTATGACAGCTAACAGAATCACGCCTACCGTCACATTTGTGTTGTCTTGAGAACTACACACTAGCAGCTAGTTATCGTAACTGGTAAATATTAGAACTAGAAGCTACAAATGCTAGGTATAACAAACTAACAACCTTATTTACCATTAACCTGCGTGTCTCACTAGCTAAATCTACCTAACGTTTACATAGCGCTACAAAACTCAGGGATACAATGTGACCATGTACTTACGCTGTCAACTATTTGTAGTCGATGTTACAATCTAAACTGCCAGCCAGGCTAACGTTAGTTAACGTTAAGACACCCCTAAATCTAAAAAGTATCTAGATAGCTATCGTTAACTTAACGCATCCTACGATAAAGTGCAGCTATGGCCGTTAGCGTTGCCAGATATCTCACTAACAGGTTGCACTAAGTTTTGAACTACCTAACCATTAGCTTCTAACTCTAAAAAAAAATCAGAGAACCATTATGGTGTCTTACCAGCTTTCTTGCTCATATGAGGCATTTCCTTGCACACAGACTACAATTCACGCATTCTGTCGTGATTGAAAAATTCCAGTGGTCTGCAGAACCTTTCTTGACAGGAGACTGTTACCAGAGGCGTTCCCTTTTGCTACAATGGTGAAGTGCGTAAGGCCAAAGCAATCAAGCAATACTCCGGATCTTGGCCTCAGAAAATTCTTAAGCAGTAGACTGGACATGAAAGTCGGCATATAATTGCTTTTCTGTTGTGACATTCATTTACACTTACTCACATCTGCATTCCTACATCTGTATTATATCTGGTTTGACTTAGGTAAGGCAGCCAATTTCAAAAGGTACAAATACATAAAACACTGCCATTGACTTATAACAGCCCTTTTGGAAAAATAGAAGGGCAAAACAATATATAAGACCGTTCATTTTGTCTCAATACAGCACTAGTATGGGATTCAGGAGATGAGACCATTTCCTGAATCACCATGATTTAAGAAAGATAAAGAAACTGCAGTGCGAACAGGCTCCTGGAATGCAGACATACAGGTTAGCTGAGATGTAATGGGTGGACACAGAACATGTTAAGTGGGAAAATCTGTGGACAGGTGCAGAGAAAAGCCTGTGTCACTTCTCTGTGTTGGTTTTTCCACTTGTGCTCAGAATCAGCACAATAAGAAAAACAGTTTTTCTGTATCCTGTAGAACATTAGTAACTGTGGAGTGCTATGTAACCAACATATTCAACCTTATATGGATATGGAACCTTACCTGTTTTCTTGTTGTGGCCCAACTTGGACAATGGCTCCACAAGAGATAGGGACTGCTTCAGAGAGCCTCTGGTTGCTGTTACTTTGCGACGATACTTTGCCAACCACTCAAACCTGGGTGCTGCAGCTGGGTATTGTTGGCAGACATCTGAAAAAAGAAAGAAATTAACATTACCACCAATTACAGAATCCCTTTTTTGCCCATGTCCCGTTCGGGGCTCCATAAAATATTGATCAAGTGGGGAAAATGGTCGCATGAACAAAACACGGCTGATTTCTAGAAGCAGCAAAGAAATACAGTTGGACTGCCATGGCCATACAGCTGAGAAGCTTTATGATACTCTATGTTGGTCAAACATTTGAATACATCTAAAAGATAAAGGGAAACAGTGGTCTGTAAATATTCAAAGTGCAAACATGGAAATAGAAATGGTTATACAAGGGACTGTTCACAAAACACTGGCATGATAACACTACCAATAATCAACACCACTATCATCAACATCATAAAACCATTTCCCGAATATATTACAAGATGTTGTACAATTACAGCTGTCTAACTTGACATTTCATACAAGACATAATATACTGTACTGAGTTCTGAACAAAGTAGCATGACCTAAAATAAATGGCACTATTTGAATTCTATAAAACTGCACAGTGTCATATTTTTGTTGTCTGATTGACACATCATGCATTTAGATACCCTTTTGCTACAGACAGGAAGACTGACAAACACACACACAAGCAAAAATATCCTTTACCACATCTAGGCCAAGTGTCATAGGTGGCGTCAATACACATGTATACAATTGTAAAAGCACAAACTACCACCAAGACTTTCCTTGTGTAGTCCCTATACTTACCTTGGTGTTTCAACATGTCATCACAAAATTCACTTTCCATCTCTGCCTGCATTTCACATTCAACGTGTGGGTTCTGAGTGGCCGCACATACTCTCTGTGATTCACAGAAGCTACTCCATTCACTGTCCATTGAATGCTGTTGTGTCCCCACTAAAAATGACACATCCTGCACAAAGCAAGCCGTATTCCTCTTCGCCCACGCAGTGATTTCATTCAAGTCCACATCTTGACAAAACAATGCCTCATCTTCTCATTCTTGCAAATGAGCCACAACAAGTGTGAGACAGGAAATCTATTCACTATAGACAAGACAAGTCTCCACCTCTTTCATTGGAAATCCACGCTAAGCACAAAGGTACTGCTTTATATTTAACCCAAAAATCGTGCAAAACTGGGCTAGATCTATGCTAGATCAGGGAAATTGTCTGTTACAGTCAACAGTGTTTTATAATTAGTCAGCAGGCCAAAGCTGCTGTATGGGATCATCCTCAATTGTATGAGGGGGGAAAACACACCTGACAAGCCTGGCCGGTTCTTCTTGAACACCAGTTCTGCCATGATGATTCAGTGATTTACTGCTCAATTGAGAAGGCGGCACTCAGAATTCAATTAACAAGAATGCGTTCTCCATTCATCGGAAGAGCTTCATACCAAAGCTGAGTGGATATTCTGTATAAAAGCAACTCTAGTGTATGACGTAAACGCGTCCACCAAATGAATAAATGTTATCAAGGAAGCAGAGAGTAACAATGATTCTGAATGAGCATTACTGCTTCCTTGCATCTTCTCCTGGTGCTCTTGGAATGTTCTCAACTGGGATTCCAATGACATAACTGTGCAGACCACCCAATTACTCTAAGCAAAGCATTACACTGGCTCTAATTTGTTCAATTATTCTAACAGTCCTGCTTACCTCATTCTCTTTTACTGTGTTTAAATAGTATAGAATGTGTTTACACCATACATCTTATTTCAATCATTTATATCTATTATATTTAACCATATGTAAGATTGTGGGCAAAACTGGTACTGCAATCACTTTCAAATTACTGTAGACTGGTTTATTCCACCCCCCCCCCCCCCCGACTCGAGATTGCCAACCCGGATGCTGAAACACTACTGACTTTGTGATTAGTAGATAGGTGGAGGGTGGCGCATCAGTGGGGTGTACTACGAATCTCGATTAGTGGGTTAGCAAGGTATGTTGCGCTCAAAGCCAGGCTATGCTGTGACACGAAAGTGGATCTGTTTTAGTGTCGCTATATCACCATGGTATCTTATGCTGTTAACCAAACCTGGTCGGGAGGAGGTTATGTGCTAAGTTATAGCTCAAATCGTGTAATCTAACGCACACTGACCAATCAATTGTCTTAAAAACTAAGTTCTCACGTGTAGGATTCTGTCATATATCTTACAGGTGGAGCTCCGTCTCTACTAACATTTTGGATCTCGAATGTGCTTTAATAGTGCTGTGCGTGCAAATATCCCACTGTGGACGTGCATACCATACAACAACTGATGACAGTTGATTTATTTGATGTTATAGGTTAGACACAAAAAATGACCGCAGTGTAGATTAAGCTATCGCTCATGAATGCGGAAGTAATTGTTTTTAAATAGAGGCGGTCTTGTGCGTCTCCACGTTACACGATTGGCCAAAGTCATCCCAACACCGAGAACGTGCACAGATCTGAGCTGAAAGCCTAGTTTGACAAATATATCACATAACTGCAATCGTAGTATCACTTAACATATACCCCTGAGTCAAGGCTTTGTCAAGCCTTGATATGTCTACATAGCCTAGATATGTCTAACGTGCTTCGTAGTATACCCCACAGGCCAAAACACAACATGACATGACAAAACACAACATCAACATCTGTTGAGGGCTGCAACTTCACTTTTTAAATGACAATATCCTGGCTGGACTACTGTTGTCAGTGATATAAGTATTTGAAATTAACATGATTTCTTAATGTCTAGTGACATTTCAGGGCCATTTTATGATTAATTAAAATACATTTCTTATATATGGTTCCTTTAATAACGTAATAAATACATTTTGAGGTCAAAAGTGTTTCATTTACAGTATGTGACTGAAGTGAAAATATTTCCTTACATTTGTATTTTACATATCTTCGTTCATAACAGGGTTTTTATGCATTGTTTTATGCATATTAGAAGAAGCCACTGAATGTAAGAAAGTTCATCAAGAAATATCTGCAATTAGAAATATTTCATCCATTACCTTAGCCTCGACACCAAGCCCTTCTCAATTGAGATTGAGAATGGGTCTGGGAAAGGTTCATGGACTTATGACTTCCAGCAGTGGCGTAACTAGCAGTGAAATTGAACTTAAATTGGTGCATTAAACTCTTACAAAATCATTTCAGTAGTATAGCAATCTTTTTTGTTTACTTATATCCAAAGGAATACACTTCCATTCCGGATTGTAGCCATTGATTGTATTTGCGTGCCCGGGTTTTAGGGACGTTGGAAATGGATTTCAGTGACCTCTTGGCCAGACGGACAGGCAGAGCAAATCCCAAATTTGCCAAAGGTTCGTATGGGCATTCCAATTCCCAGGGCCCAGGCTACCATTATCCCACACTGACCATGACCTGGAAAAGCACTGATTTGTGTTGGAGTTATTGGATGCCTCACCGCTCCATGCCTTGTTGACCTCACTGAGGAAGAGGCGTGTGTGCGAACCAAAGGGGAGCCTCAGTTCCAGCTCCTCACTGAGAAAGGTTACTCTCAGCCTGGTGTCAGCACCTGCAGCAGACACACACACACACACAAAAGCTTCTGCATTGGCAACCATTACAAGTACACGTGAAAGTAGTCTCCTGTAAAAAGTTTTATTATTCATGACTTGCATTCAAGGCGCACATTCTTCACACAGTATTAGTACGTTTGTTACACATATTTATGGCTCACTCACCAACAA
Organism: Alosa sapidissima; assembly: GCF_018492685.1. Taxonomy (NCBI): domain Eukaryota; kingdom Metazoa; phylum Chordata; class Actinopteri; order Clupeiformes; family Clupeidae; genus Alosa; species Alosa sapidissima. Next base: position 17,687,932 of record NC_055966.1, read on the forward strand.
CAGCTAGTTCATCTGGTGAAGAAACTGAGGATAAGAAGGCACAGTTAGAGCAAATCTGTCACTGTGGATATTCAAATTAATTACCAAAGTAAACCACAGGATAAAATACTCGTATCATTTGCAAAAGAAGGAAATAGGTTCTGTTTGTCTACCTAATATTTAAGTCCTAAAACTAAGACTTGTAATATTTTTGTTAAATTCCAATGTTTTCTTAATTTTTTCACCCTCGGGTTTGTATAATTTTTACACTCTCAGAAATTGCCTTTATTAATGTTAAGCCAATATCTGAAGTCTCTGGAACAAATGCACATTGTCACGACTACCTGGCTCACACACATATATTAAGGCTAAAACAAGGTGTGATTGCATTTTTTGGTAATGTTCATAGGACTAAAATTGTATGTGGGGTAGCTAGTAGGAACACGACAATCATTGTGGGAATAGCTCAGTTTATAGTCATTTTGTGTATTTAATGTCACTCGTTTTGAACTTTTTTCCCAAATCTAGGGCCTTGTAGATGAGAATGCTGTAGGCCTACAAACTTTTAATGGTTCAGTCATGCTGAGAACATGTTTGTCTTCCACCCTACAAAGTTTGTGCTGTCTATGAATAATACTGCTCAAACATTGCTTCCCAGATACTATAATTTTCAGGCTGTAAAACTGAAATAATTTCAAGGGCTGAAAATAATATGAAGACATGATTTGAACAGAAATATTTTACAGGGTTGGTTTCGGAACCCATTGTTGATACAGACAAGGTTTGAACAAAATCTGAGACGGTGCAGCGGTGAATACCAAAATATTCTCAAATGCAAAAATAAAACAGTAGAGCGAATACCTTCAACAACAGCAAAATCATACGAAATAGGAATGATCCCATCCAAACTGACATCATCTCCAGTGATTGCCATTCGGCAATGTGCATACACAAACAGCCTGTGAAACAACGTCACGAACAATATTTTGGAAACTATGTTGTAAAATAACCGACTTGTTACGCATATCGTCATCATTATCATCATCTTTACTTTAATAAACTTACGCATGCTCTTTGGAACGTTCCACTAAACCCAAAAGTCTGCTTTCAGTGGCATTATTAACAAGGATGAAACATTGGACCGCATGGTGCAGACAAGTTAAGGAGAACATTAAAGTATCGTACAATGTATGAACAATGACGTGAATCAACAAATCATAAATTAACCTGCATTTCATCCGGTGTCAGCACAGACTAGATGGCCCTAGATTTCCACCATGTGGACAGATTTTGAAGTAGATGCTTTTTGTTCTTTGCCTGAGCATGCTCACACGCTACATTACGTGGGTGGCACTCATTTCTCGAAGTTGAGAGAAAGACGTTTTGAGAACGCAAATGCAATAGAGTCACTATTTCGTACACATTATAGTGACAACAGCTACTTCTGTGACTTGTAGCCTAACTGGATGTGACTTGCCGTGTGTTTCGAATTGCACGATGACAGCTTTCAACTCCCAGGCCTCGCCCCAGGCAATTTCCCCCGCAAGTAGGCTACAACTTATGTTACTGCTGCAGCTATCTTGGGAGGGTTGTTAGTTAAGCAATCAAACATAGCCTAACGTTAGCTCTGTGTAACTGAGATTAAAACATGTGCAACACAACATTAACTGCTAGGTCACTTTAAAGGCTGGCAAGGATACTATAATGCAGTTCTCATCTTCGGCAAGAGTTTCTTGGATTGCTATGGACTGATCCATTCCTGCGCAGCCTGACGACACGAACCGTTAGCTTGCACTGGCTAGTACCGTTGATGTATTAAAACAGCCAAGAGGATATCCCGGTATAGACATCGACAGATTCGTCGTATATTTTGCATCCTCTAGACAAATCGAGTTTAGTCTTCTGAATCGCAGTCCTTTAATCCGTCACTCTCTTCTCCAGATGTGCTTCGCCTTGATCTGCCAGACTTGTAGACTTCCGAATTGCCACGCACTGATTAGGGTGACGTCAGATATTGGACTTGGAAGTGGTTCCCCTCCCAACTCTTTCTCTGCCATATTTAGGCCTACGTAGTCATTATACATAATTATTTGTAGAGTGCTGCATATCCAAATGTATTTCATGGGTGACATTGAGAGAGTAGCCTATATATATATTGAACTTGCACATAGTTTTTTGTGAAAACTATGTGCAAGTTCAATAGTTTAGCCGGAATTGCTAATACAAATGAGACACTGTACAACAATGCTTTGGATTAAACACACACGTTTATTTGATTTCAAAATAATAGTTTCTAAACATTGCCACATATAATGGTGATATGTATTAAAATTCTGCACGTTGGACATGGAAAGATGTTGATATAAGTTATCTCTGAAGACTGTTCTGTTTGCTGTAAGTCTTAATAATCATAACAATAATTAAAAGAAAAAATGATTCCATACTTAGACTACTGTGTAAAGATCTTACATTTCAACAAGAATAATAAATCTTTCATTGTTATTTATATGCATAAAGTGCAAAAACATTTCCTTTTTGGCAGCAATCTTACTCTATGAATAAAGCTATGTACACTGTCACATAACAGGGGTGTAAACAACATAGTACGGCCAAATAATCCAAATAATATCTAATCTAATATCTTTGGGTCTGCATTGTTAGTTTGTTAAATTACTACCAAAACATGAGCATTAAAAAGACACTTTGACACGGGCCTGTCATATTACAGTATTGGGGGTGGGGGGGGGTACATGGTCGATGTGCCTAAGATGAATGTTTCTAAGACCTTGACTAATGAGGTTGGAATGCCAATATAATCTACATAATCTACATTGAGAAAAAGAAAAAGAGAAAGACAAACGTAGACAAACACATGCTCTCACATATATGGGCATATAAATAGGATCATATCCACTCCCAAAACAGCTCATCTATGTGCACAATATATGCACGGTCAAAATACACACACACACACACACACACACACACACGCTCACACACACACACACACACACACACACACACACACACACACACACACACACACACACACACACAAACCCATTCTATAAAATGGAGTCGGTCTTATATCCTTGAACTGCAGCAGAAAGCCGTATGTCCTCAGAAGATGTTACAGCTGGTCACCTATGACTAGCCAGGCCATCATGGTGGTGACCAGCAATATTAAGGGAGAGAATATGGCTCTGTTGGCATCTGAGGGCATGACCATTGTGCCATCGAGCTTCAGGCAATCACCCATGGCCGATGCTTCACAGCACTCCTGGTGGCAAGACTGTGCCGAGCTCGTACAGGCAGTCTCTTTGGTGCAGTCATTGGTGCATCCAGCCATCCATTTGATTGCTGATCCCTCCGTTTTCTTCTTTAACTGTGCACAGCAAAATCAATAGTGCTTAGTTAACTCTTTAAGAGTTGATTTAAACACTACTCAGAGTTTACATGGTGTCATTCATTTTTGCTTTAAAACTGGCAATAATTGCAATGCTTGTTACTCTATTCAGAAAAAAGGGGGGTAATTGAACACAATAACATCATATTTAAAAAAAAAAAAATTACATTTTAAATTTTACACTTCTAAATTTTACTGTGGTGAAAAACGTATCAAAGAAGCACTGTGTACAATTCACCACACATAGCCGAGTCAGTCAATTAATCTTGTTACTGCAAACACATAATTGGATCTATGCAGATGAATTTACCTCACAGTACTTGTCTTGTCCGTAACACCACTTCTTCGGTGCATCACTATTCTTGTAGCAGTCTGCCCCGGTACAGGTAAGCTCTTTACACTTCTTCCCCTGTTGACAGACAGAAGGCATGATGAAATAAGTTCACTGATTTTACTTCAGCTTTCATATTTACAGGACCGATTCATTTTACACATGCCTATGTATTGATACATTTGTAGAAAACATGTTAAAATATATAGTAGATAATATTTACAATACTGTGTATGGGCTATAAATGACAATATCACTTGTTTTTTGTGCCCTTGTTATACTTGTTTATCATACATTGTTTGGCTGGGGGGTCACAGGTTTGCTTGTTGGTTCCATAGAAGTCATAGCGGGTTTCGTTGTTGGGGCAACTAGGAGGGGAAGAAAGGCAGACAAATAGACAAAAATATTAGTTAACAATGATATTATTAAGTCTCCAAATCTGGTGTTAGGATCACGCTAGCCATAGGATCACTCTAAGTCATAATGTATGGATCAGACTTTGTATCAGCTATTATAACATAAACTTAGATAAACATGGTAGACTATGCAATGATACTTGCTATGAGTAGACTAAAAGCAATGGAGCTTTGGATTAATATACTAGAAAAGGGAGAGAGTATCCAAAACTATTATGTACTAAACCTGTAGCTTGACAGCACCGTCATAGTTCCAGACTTGTTGGCATTCCACCACACACACACACACACACATGCACAAGATGCACTATGGTCGGCACCCCCCACACAGGGGTCAATCTAATCTGGTTGATGCTTTATACAATGATGGACAGATGAGCAACAGTAACATAGTCATCCACATTACCAAAGTGTGCTTCAGTTGATTTTGTTTACAACAACAAGGCTGCTGCTAAGCGAGTTGTTCAGATTTCACTCTTATACAAGATGTTGGCAGTGCAATAACTTTAAAAGATACTATGCTATGTTTTTGCTGTTCTCTCTAGGATTCACATTTGTCATTGCTCTGATTGGTTAGGTCGATGCAATTGCGTGCAGAAGCAGTTGAAACATGCCCCATAATCAAATCCAAATGTGTGTTTCTAGACTCAAATTCTGATAAGTTCACTGGATTGGTAGCATCACGGATTGCACCTTTAAGCCTGGCTCTCTTGAATAGTTGTAGATAGAAGATACAGTGGTGTAGTCTAGTTAGCTGTAGTGGATATACTGTGATGTAGTAGTTAGCTGTAGTGGATGATCAACCCCAAATGTTAATACGTATCCTTGTCTATTTTAAGTGGGTATACTGAGATGGTGACGCTTTTTAAGTGGGTATACTGCGTAGTCCCGCGTATCACGTAGACTACACCACTGGGTAAATACCTGTGCTTCCTGTGGTGCGCTCCATGTCCTGGAGTGTGGTGTTGAGGCAGTCCGTCATGTTGCAGCACTCCTTCACACAGCTGATCTGGGAGTCGTTTGCACAGCCGGTGGAGTCAAGGTCACAGGAGTCTACACATCCCACTGAGTACATCGACTCATTCGATTTCCGTAACTGTAAACAAAACAACAACAACAAAACAGAAATTAAACAATGACCACTCTGAGGAAGGCTAAGACAGGCAAATATGTTCAGCACTGAACTACTAATGAAAACAAAACGGAAGGATATACATTAAGGTTATAGGGAGGGTATACATTTCATTCTAATAATTTAAAACAAGGTTTCCATCATTTGATTGCCAGTCACCTCACAGTAGTTGTAATTGGAAGGGCAAGGGCTGGAGCTCATATTCATAAACATCGAGTAACAGTTGGAATCACAGCTGAAGGAACGGCAGGAGATCTGTGAGGGTGAAGAAGGTTTGAACATTTAGCGTACTCTCCTCTGGGAAAGGGCATATTTTGAGCTCACTCTGAGGGTAGTGCATGGCATGATATCTTTTACTATACCCACTTATGAGCAAACAAGTACAAATAATGTACTGCTGTCATATACGGCTCATTCTCTTTTGAAATATCTTACTTCCATGTCAGTGTTTTCAGCCTCTTCCTTCCTGAGGATGATTTGTAGTGCTAGGTTTAATCAATTTATCACATGATATTGCTTATTACACATTGCTGAAGACAACTGAATGTGAATATCTTTTTTTTCTAATATTCCTACCCAAATCAAATCAGAGGGGCTGTATGAAACCTGCTGAAACTAGTTTATCAGAATGTGTATTCCAACCGGTCATTAACAGATGTCTGTCAGGAACATCAGGCCTTATGTTTTAAACCCCTGCCAAAGAGGATGGAACGGAACGCTTCAGTTACATCCCGGGTGTAGCCTCCCGATTGGGATAAAGTGCCTTATGACAGCAACATACTGTTAAGGTTCAGAATTCACCCTGCCCTCACCGTGCTGTTGGAACTCCATTCCATGGTGCTGTTGTCAGGGCCGCTGGTTGAATCTGGATATGTACACAGAAATGTATTCATGCAGCACTGTCACACACACACATACAGTTTATAAAACTGTTTCTCTGTCCCAGCCACCAAGTAAAACAGTATGCTTTATGTGTGTCTTCTCTACATTTGTTATACCCATAATACTGCACTCAGTCTTACTCATTGAGGTGTTGTCTGTGGTCATGGTAGAGGCAATACTTGTAGAAGCCATGTAAGTTGATGCAGACATTGCTGCAGAACTTGTAACAGAAGCTCCAGTTGTGACGGCTGTCGTTGCTGAGGACATGGGCGTGGCGGACGATGATGTTGAGGCAGATCCTGAGGAAGAGCTAGATGCCATTGTAGATGTCGTTACATTTGTTGTTATTGTTGTTAAATCAGTTGTCATGGAGACAGAAGATGTTGCCATGGTCATGGTAGGTGAGTTTGAACTGTTTGCCGCTGTGGTTACCTGACTTGACGCAAATGAGGGAAACCACACTTGGCATATTAAGAAGACCAGTACACCTGTTTGAAAAAACAAGGAGAGAGATAACTATCTGTGACATCCATTTGTTTATCATGATTCAGGATGTACTTGTGTCTCACAGTAACAGCACGGCCATAAAAAAACACAGAATTCGAAACAGCATGCAGTGAAATACAAATGAAATGAAAGTGATGCAATAACTGAAATGAAAGTGATGCAATAACTGAACAGATGCTATTCTTGAGGTAGATAGATAGATAGATAGATAGATAGATAGATAGATACTTTATTGATCCCCAAGGGGAAATTCAGGAAATTCAAGGTGTATCCAAAGTTTTGTTTTTGGCCAGCAACTGAAATAACGTTTTGATAGGTACAATTCAAATATGCTCATCTAAACCTGAGAAATATTTTTTTTCTGTTTGATCTTTAAGAGTAGCCTAACTCATTACACTTTATCAGAATTTGTATTCCGACCGGTCATTAACAGATGTCTGTCAAGAACACAAAATATCAATTTCATGACACATATGCCTGATATTTACATGACACCTGGCATGCCAAAATCCATTGAAGATGTGGAACTAATTAGCCTCTCAAATAGGCCTACATTTTCATCTTACCTTTAGAATACTGTACTGATGACACCATCTTTAGTTTTGCTCTGTAGAATCAGTCCTTTAAATGGTGTCTGTGTAAAATTACATGAAATTAAATAAATAAATAAGATGCAGATTTGTTTCGTCCACATCTACTTTTGGCTTGATCAATCCAAATCTAGAACTAGATGTACCGCAGAGTGGTACAAAATATGACCGCCGTCCAGTCCAGCACATTTTTTCCACAAAAATAAATCACGCTGAAAGGCCTATATGATTCTAACTGTTTCACTAAATTGCATTATCCACACTCAATTCTCACTGGTATCTGCTAGACAACAAGTACCAAAACATGATTAGTTCATAGATTTCACATGTAAAATTCATTTTATACAACCCCACCCCCATCTTGCCTGTTCATAATTCTGAGAAATTCTTGAATTGTGTGCATGTGTACGTGTACACGTTTATGTTTATGTGTGTGGGTGTGTGTGTGTGCGTGCTTGTGTGTTTGCCTGCGTATGTGTGTTTGTGCATGTGCATGTGCATGCATGCGTACATATGTCTACTGTGTGAGTATGTGTCATACGTATGATTACTGTGAATGTATGTGTGTGCGTGTGTATCTGTTTATGCACATGTGTGCACATGGAATGGGTTAACATGATGACCCCTGGAGGCAAACATACGAAAAATATTGGTCATCCTAGGCCCTACGGTTCTCAAGATATTCACAGAAAACTGTGTCTGTCCTACCCTCCTTTCGGGGGTCCAGTACAGCGGGGGGGGGGCTACAGATCAAAACGAAAAATGATGGTTCCATGCTATCCATGTGGGGTTACATGCCCACCAAGTTTCGTGTACCCCGGTCTTTCAGTGTCCCGGGAATCCTTGTTGGTGTACGGTCACTAAATGTACACATAAATTAATTTATTGTGTGGCCCCCCATGAACGGAATTCCACGAAACTTGGCGTGCATTCAGAGGGTGTCATAATGATCCTGCACTTCCAATTTCGTGCAGTTTTGACTATGTTAGGTCACAGATACCTGCGATTACAACACCTCATTTTTACTTTTTTGTGTTTAACTAGGTGGCGCTATACATGAAATGAGTGGTTATGGAATGGGTTGACATGGCCCCTTGAGATCAACATACAAAAAAATGGTCCTCCTAAACCTTACGGTTTTTGAGATATTCACAGAAAACTGTGTCTGCCCTACTCTCCTTTCGGGGGGTGCAGTCCAGCGGGGGGGCTACAGATCAAAACGAAAAACGATGGTTCCATGCTATCCATATGGGGTTACATGCCCACCAAGTTTCGTCTACCCCGGTCTTTCAGTGTCCCGGGAATCCTTGACGGAAATTTGGACATGCGAAAAAGGAAAAAAAAATCTGACTAAACCTATATGACCGCGCTTCGCTGCGCGGCGGTAATAATAATTCCACTGATAGGGTTTGTTAACTACCACAGTCACGAGTTGGGTCACGATAGTCTGTCATTTTTAAAAAGTGGGTCCCCAGAAAAAAAGTTTGAGAAACACTGGGGTAAACGTTACTGTTGCTATAATGATATGTTATTTTATGCTTCATCCAGTGCCTACAATTCATGGAATCTTCAGTGGCCTATGCGCAGATAAGTTGTGGATCACAAACTGTTTAATGAAGTTAACTGAGGTTGCATAACAGCCATGACCGTTCGTGCACTCCCACCTGTGCCTCTCTTTGATCTACATGAGGCATGTCATCGGAGGATTGCTGCGCCAACAGCCTATAATTGTTCCGGTGAAACTGATCCCATGTTCTCAAAGCAGTGGCAGCAGCTGCAGGTCACCCGGGGGCGTTAGGGCAACGTTGCAGCGGACCGTTTCCTTCTAGCCCACAATTGTGAATATACGGTGGCACAAGGCAGCAATAGTCAGCCAGTTAAGTTTGACCACCGAAAATGGTTCCATGTTGTTGTGATCGACGGCAGCCTTTCCTGAGTGATCGCCACTGTCACGCACGGCCGATCTACTGTTCGCACTGTCTTACGGTAAACCCATGCGCCCACACGCTAAGAACAATTAACACTTGTTTGCTTGTCTTGTATCCCTAGGGCATCAACGCTCCTTGTTACTTCTCACTCCCTTGAGGAAGGCTAACCCTACGCTGGTAACCACCATAGGAACTGCGTGGCGCAAGACGTAAGGCATTACAGCCTAAACATAAGACATAACAGTGCAGGCAGCACAGGCTACCTTTTTGTTTCTGGGAAACACCTTTGCACCAACTACATATTCATTTCCGTCGTCAGACTGACACTAATTTAAAACCTAGGATTTCCTGTGAAGCTGTTAAGTGCGAAACGATTTTTTAACTTCTGCCATTATAGGCCTAATTGTTTTGCAATAAGCAGGTGTCCTGTACACTTTCCATTGTGCCACATCGCTTTGGCCGCTAATAATAAACAATTGCTGCACTAATTCAAGATAACTGAACCATAGGCTAGCCTACTAGTTGGGGAGACATTAGGCATATTCTTTCAAAAAGTGTTCTGAAGCCATCAACATTAAATAGGTAGGCCTACATTTTGTTTTTGTTCATTGTACAAACTGCACAGCAATGGAAATTAGTTATTGTGAGAAAAAAAATATGTTAATGTAGGCCTAACAATCATTTTCAAGGAAAAGTGACAAAGTAGCTGACATGTAATATTTTGAATGCAGACAAAATTATACTTGGCTGACCATACAATCTGACTAGGTCTGCTGTGTCACTGCTGTATGCAACCATGACAACCTAATACATATCTACGGTCTTTGAGATATATTCTGAACAAAATAGTTAATTGCATTGTACTAAACAACATTAATAGTCTGTATGCCTATAAAAAATCATGTAAGTGATACTCACTGTTTAAAAGTTGGTAGAGCAAGCTTGTCAGATGTGAGTACCTCAACGCTAGATTATGTCTCGTCTGTTCCTGCTCTCTTCCTCCCTCCCTCTCTCTCCCACTCGCTCTCTCTCACTCTTTTTTTCCCCCTCTCTCTCTCTGGATGTCTTTTCTCCCTCGCCCTGGTGACATCACGGCAGAGGTTGTCTAATTAGTGGAAACCATCACCCACTTGGCCTTCCAGCCACTGGTGGAACCTGTGAGGAGGGACCTCAGTCCTGCAAAAAAAAAATTGTGTGGGTGTACCACAATAGAGAGGATCAATTTACAAACTTGGATCAGTTCATTTCTGGGTCATCTATTTGTTTTCTTTCCCTCACTGATACATATTATTTTCAAAATTATATTCAGAACTCTAATCTAATCCACAGGCCTTCTTGTAAGGCATGGCTCCCAGATCATTAGCCATGCAGTCTTATGGTCTTATATCTATGACAGACAAAAATGTGTGTTGAAATGTCTTCAGATAGTCAGAACATATTCTGAAAGAGTTACCTGATGTGTAGGTTCAGTTTAACAGTAATGTAATCATTTGTAATCTATTGATAAGAGTGTTTTTTCTGTCTTTGATTTAGACTGAGCAGTTAACAGATGGGCAAGACTGGGATGAGAGGTTGAAGTATCAGCTGTGACTGAAATCAAGTGTCACTGTGAACCCTCCTTTAGTTCACTAACAGGTCAGTCTCTTTTCCTGTATCTCTGAAAGCCGGTGGCCTTGCATAGCAGTCACCTCCTTTCGACAGTAATAGTGAAGAAAAACAATTAACAACTGCTAGTCCTCCAAGTATTTAGGCAAACTAAGTGATGGGGATGGATAGGCTTCAATATTGAAAGAAAGAATTTAGGAGCCTGACCTGAATTCCCGAATTAGCGAAAGAAACAAAGATACAAATCAGTCATCATCTAACAAAAGCAACAACAACAAACGCAAACCGCTATTGCAGCACTCCAGCAAATAGGTAACTGAACCCAAAATAGAGCAAAACCCTGCGTTCATGTTACTTCCCAACCTGTTCCTGAACTATCTTTATTTTTTGTTCACGCCATAGCATTTAATAAAAGCTGCCATCGTAACATGTCCCTTTAAATGTTGTACACCGGGACATTGAGACATTCTGTGTCTCTTTTTGTCCATAGGAAGGAGGTAAGTATAGCAAATCTGTGTAGGAACACTACTGATTGGCTATCGTGGGCTGTTTGTAAGGGCTCCCGTCCATGGTTTGTGCACCAGATGAAATGAAAAACCTCTACTTTTCGACTGACATGAAAAGGCCTCCTCGGGCAACAATTGCCCCTTTGTGTGAGTGAGGAACAGGGAATGCAGGCATACCTGGTCGAGACACAAAAGAGACGGGGGCCACTCAGGTGACAGCAGAAATCCCTCTCTTTCTCATGACTCACCCCTCTGTTTCTGAGAAAGACTTTCAACTGTCTACTTTTAGTAGCCTTTAGTACTTATTTTTGAGTGGTACGGATCTCTTCAATGCTGTGGTCACATAATGATTTTCACACCTCAGTCACACTCATACATAATATTTGCTGATGCATTACTAGCCCTGGTAGATGAATGCATCACTTTAGCCAAGAGAAATAAGGTGTCAGTCTGACAGAGTTTAAGTCGTATTATGGCTCAACCTCCTGCAGGTTTGCATAATCACTTAGGAACATCACCTGTCTGTACAGAGTAAAACTCTGAAAGTTGCATAATCAAATTCACTTCCTGGAATAAAATAGAATATTTCAGTGGTCAATTAAGGGAGATCTTTTGTCATCGTTTAACATGATTACATTATCAAGGGAGCAATAGCGCTTTATACTTACAAGGATATATTTTTAGGGGGAAATTAGTCTTGATGCTTTCACAATTTGTAAATAATAATTATTATTTAAATTGATGTTATAGTCCAAAAGTAAAAACTCATGCCACTTGCTATGTTGTATAGACCCTTTCGATCTTCAATTTTCAGTTGAAATGTTCAAAACCAACACGGATACTTTGAAATGGAAAGGAATCAGACTTTAGCATAATGTTCTACAAAATGTCGATGAAATGGCTTAGGAACACACATGTTTGTTTATGCAGGTTTATGAGAGGGTTTATATGTTTAAGGCATATGCCACGTTCCCGTCATATCAGGTTTTGCTCCAGGAAATTAACTTAATAGTGACTTCATGAAGTCTACCATGGCATTGTGCTGACTGATTTTAATGGTGTTGCCCAATGCAAATAAAAAAATAACCACTATCTAGATAATGGATAATGAGAGAGAACAAGGAAACAAATTTTAATATCAAAGATAGACATTGTTGTTATAGTTACAATATGTTGTCATCCATCAACACTGGGCATTGTCCAGAATTTGGGCTTGGTATCATGTAAAGCATGTAAGAAGAAGACTGTGTGTAAGAGAATGGGTTCCTATGAGGCTGAGTCAAATCAGGTGGTGGCATGTTGTGATCTGTTTATCTTGTATGTCATATTGTGGTTGAGAGGGACAGATACATGCTGAGTGGTGCTACAAAGACATAGATGAACACGGAATTAGTTATTTCCACAAGGTGTTTTATTCATTGGGAATTTGGGTGGACAGTATACAAAAAAATAGATGAAAAGAGAGGGGAGATGGACTGAGAGAAAGAGAGAGAGAGAGATCAATGAAATGATATAGTAGTTGATATTGCCCACAACCTGATAGCAAGCAAGATTACAAAACATTGTTCCTCATGTATGTCTGAATATTGTTTATCACATTGAGCTCATTTGACAGATAATATACTGGTGGGATATTATCCCTATGGTTTATCACATTTAGCTATCTTTGACAGATAATATACTGGTGGGATATTATCCATATGTTTATCACATTTAGCTATCTTTGACAGATAATATACTGGTGGGATATTATCCTATATGGTTTATCACATTTAGCTATCTTTGACAGATAATATACGGTGTGATATTGTCCCTATGGTTTGGTGATCATTGCCATCACAAGTCATGCAATTGCTTCTTATTTAGTTGCTGCTAAGCATATTAAATATAGTTTTGTGTTAATTTAAAACATTTATACGATTTTGTCATAAGATCTCCTTATGTAATCATGATCTACCTGACCATGTACATGTTTTGTTCAAGTCTCTTGCCAAAAGTCTTTAGGCAGTCATTTTTTTGTTGTGTATTGATACCACATAACCCTCATTTTGCCATGATAATGGGTTGAAAAAGCCCTTTCATGGGTGGAATGAACAGCAGAGCATAGGCAACTGGATATGTTTAAATAGAGCATCACATGCATAGAAACTCATAATTGGCCAGGATTTCATTGTGATGTCTGAATGGGTTTGTTGGTGCAGCTAATGTGCGTTCACATCAAAAGGTAGATTGTGTACTGTATGGAGTTGCATAAATCCAGGGACAGACTTAAAAGGATGAGACTGACTTTTAATGTAACTTATATTGTTTAATGTATATTGTATGTATAATACTGTTCAGTCCATCAAATACTTTAAATCTTTAAAGGTGTTTTCAGTGTGTTCCTCTTCTTGATATTGAAGAGGGTAGGTGCCTGTTTGCATATATCTAAATAAGCCCCATCAACCACACACACACACACACACACAAAGAGAGAGAGATAGATATATAGATAGAGAGAGAGAGAGAGAGAGCAAGAGAGAAAGAATAGGAACAGGTGCAGTCCAATGACCACAGAATGAAAATGAGTGTCACTTAATGCAGCAGATGAACATTATTTATTTTGTTCCCGACACAATGAAGGTATATGGAAAATATCTATCATTAAAATTGATGGGTTGACTTGCAGGTTGACATAACAATACGAGCCATGTGTCATTGGAGACATGGTCTGTTCATCTGTTATATATTACATATTAATAGTTATAGTTCATGCTATATATTTATCAGAGGCTATCAATGGCTATGGCTGAGGTACCCACAAACTACTTGGGATCATGTTGTAACCTATACACTCTGAGATATGTGAAATCTTGCCACTGTGTTTTTGGAGTGGTAGCTGCAGACTTCAAAAGCAAAGTATTTGCAGACTTCAAAAGCAAAGTAGTTTTTATAAGGAGGCTAACATAGGTAATACGTTTGATAGTACACCCAAAAACAGCCCCCTAAAAAAGATTCTTTAGCACTATTACTCAATCTGAGTTTAGCAAAATTATAACTCAGACTCAATATGTGCTTTAGATCCAATCCCTACTAGATTCCTCAAAAACATATATGATAGTTTAGCTCCCTTTATTCTCAAGATGTTGTGAAACCTTTACAAGTCAAATCTCGACCATACTATCCTGAATAACTACAGGCCTATATCAAACCTACCTTTCCTGAGCAAAGTACTTGGAAAAAGTCAGCTAAATACCTTCCTCGACGAAAACAGTATCTTTGAAAAATTCCAATCAGGTTTTAGATCAAATCACAGCACAGAAACGGACCTAGTATAGAAATAGTCAATGATCTCAGACTGGCTACTGACTCAAACAAAGTCCCAATCCTTATTCCTCTAGATTTGAGTGTGGCATTCAACACCAATGATGTAACATTCTAATTCACCGCCTTGCGAAGTGGGTAGGTCCCTCTGATAATGTTCTAAACTGGTTTAAAACCTACATTACTGACAGAGATTTTTATGTTACTCTAGATCATGTGTCTGTAAAACATAACTTGCCTTTTGGTGTGGCCCAGGGGAACTGCCTTGGTCCCCTGCTCTTTTCCCTATATATGCTTCCGTTAGGAAACATCAGCATTATGTAAACTTCCACAGCTATGCAGATGATACCCAATTGTATATTTCTGTGGAGCCAACTAACCCAGATGGCCTTTGCTCACTTTTCACATGCTTAACCTCCGTTAATCAGTGGATGAGCATTTTTAAAAAAAAACTAAATGACAAAACAGAGGTACTTAAAGGAAGTATAAGTATAAGTATAAGTATTTTAACATCTTATCAACCACAAAGGAAACTTAGATCTTCTAATGCTAATATTTTAAGTGCTCCACAAGCAAAGTGGAGAATCTGCTTTTATCCATTATGCCCCAAAGCTATGGAACACCTTGCCTCATCAAACAGGTGAGTTCAGTGAATATCTTTAAAAAGACCTGAAAACACCTGTATAGAGAGCCTTTAGTTAACTCACCCTATCTTGTAGACTACTTTTTCAGATTATTCTACATTCATCTGCCAGAAGCAGATGGGCTCCTCCTAAGTCAGGTTCTGCTCAAGGTTTCTTCCTGGAATGTGGGAGTTTTTCCTTGCGACAGTTGCCATATGGTGTGCTTGTAGGAGGTTAAGGGTTAAGGCTGCCAGTCTTCCGGTCGTTGTGTTCCTTAAACGTCTGATCACAACACCTACTGAGAACATAGGCCTACTAAGGCCAACCGTTTAGAGTCCACATCAACAGTGCCTAAGCATTTGTTAGCATACAGTAAGCATTTGTTAGCAAAGCCTACAGCGGGGAAAATAAGTATTGAACGTGTCAACATTTTTTTCCGTAAGTATACTACCAGTGAGGCTATTCGCATGCAATTTTTACCGGACATTAGTATTAACTTAATCTACACATTTATAAAAATCCAAACATTAAATTAAAGTAGAGTTATGAGTAAAAAAGTGGAATGGCACAGGGAAAAAGTATTGAACACGCTAAGAAAAAAGCAGTAGGCCTACACAAAGGCAAGGAATGGCAAGGAACAAACTGGAATCTATAAGTAGTTAGAGAAATTATCCCTCCTATTTGTGCAAATTGATATAAGCTGGGTTAGTACATGTATACTGGTGGGCTATAAAAAGGTTTTTTGTTACCAAGGTGTCACACAAGAAACATTTCATGATGGGTTAAAAGCAGAGCTCTCCCAAGACCTTTGCAACCTTATTGTTGCAAAACATATGAATGGAATGCACTTCAAGAGTCATTTTGTTCCGGAAGAATCTTTACATTCACCAGGATGATGAGGATGAGACATGGCTAGACTTTCCAGCAGGACAATGATTCAAACCATTCAGCAAAGGAAACTCAATTGGTTTCAGAGAAATGACGTCAAGGCCTTGACTTCAGTTTTGGAAGTTCACTAAAGATCAGGATTCACAAGAGGAACCCCTAGAATCTTTAATATTAAAGGACTATCTGTTTAAAAGAATGGGCCAAAATCACACCAGAATACTGTAACTGAATTAATGTCATCACACAGGAAATGCCTTGAAGCTGTCATTACGAATAAAGGCTTTTCCACAAAGTAGCCTATTTAAGAAATTTCAGCAGGCGTGTTCAATACTTTTTTCCTGTGTCATTCCACTTTATTACACATAACTACCTATGGACTTTAATGTTTGGTATTTTTTTACATGGGTGGATTATCTGAGTTAATACTAATGTCTGGTAAAAATGTCATGCAAATAGCTTCATTGGAAGTATACTTACTGAAAAAAATGTTGACGTGTTCAATACTTATTTTCCCCGCTGTATATATACTGTATACTGCTAAATATTTCTGATATGTTGCTGATTGGATCATAAGCGGCCACAGCAATGAAGAGGAATGACTGATAATGACTGACTCTTCTTTATTATTGTGTTACATGTCCAAATGTAAAGCTCTTTGAGCTGCATTCTGTGTATGAAAGGTGCTACACAAATAAAGCTTATTATTATTATTATTATTATTATTATTATTATTATTATATATCAACGAAGCTTTAATCACCCGGCTCTTCCAACAAGCATAAACTCAGAGCTTTCCTTGTTTTCCAAACAGTAGAGTAAAAACCATAGTAATGAATGCCCCCATGTGGTTAATAAGTAGAACTGCAGGGTCATATGTAATATACAGTATTATAGAGGACATACTATTTGTGAGCGAGTGATAACACATGCCCCCACCCCAAACCCATTTGTCACACACATTGAGAAGATGTAAATGAATATAATTGCATGGATAAGTCATAATGCTGCTGGCAGAGGAGGTCAAAAAACATTTTCTAATGCGCACACACACACACACACACACACACACACACACACACAGAGTGCAGAGAGAGAGGGAGTCTTTGTTGTCATTTGTGTGTACCACCACATGACCTCTTACATTTCAGTTCAATTCAATGTTATTTTCCATGTGTGAGTGTGTTTGTATGCATTTACAGGCATAACTACAGAACATTACAGATGAAATATTGAGCCGCCTTTGAATCTGAATTAGACATGTCAGGCTTTTGGACCAGGGTTACTAGGGATGACCAGCCTGAATCAGTCTCTATCTATACAAATGCAAGTCTGAGGCAGGTACGTCTGCATCTAAGAGGATTAGGTAAGATTTACAAATCAGCCCTAGTGTGCATAGCAACAGGCTAACTCTCACTAACATGTCAGGGAGTGCTTCCACACAGCGTATGGCCTTTTGCTCTGCGCATGGAGTACTAGAAGATTACTGACTGAGCCGACTCGTGTTAGAGGTACATGTCAGCTTTGTGAATTTAGTTGGATTGTCTTCAAATATACAGTCATTTTTAATGTATGCGTAGTAAGCAGCAGGTTGGTATGAGCTCTGTGAATGAAAAAAGGCTTAAGGGAAGAACACAAATAGGTACAGGAAACAGCTCTCTGTGCTGTCTGCACATTCTCTGGCATCGGCTCTATACTCCTGCATTTGTCAGTATTTTTAGAATGGGTGCCCTGCATTAGAGGGTAACAGTTTGGTGGTTACCTTGGGTAATTCTTTATTGGATTCCGAAGCCTCTTGTTATTGTCATTTACATAATGGTCTGTTTGTTTATTTGTTTGTTTGTTTGTTTTTTCAACAGCTGTAAAACCTAGAGCTGCTGCCATGCATTGGTGAACATGCCTCAGAATGGTGACATACGTCCTGTGGTCAGCACTGGTATGGACATTCAAAGGGTTACTGTTCACCTGGAGGTTTTTCTGGGTAAGTGCAGTCTACAGTTGAAATTGAGATTGGGTCTGGACAAGCTTCATTCACCTCCCATTTCCAAGGGACATCACCAACGGACGCCGTTCAAAATGCTTATGGACCCAATTGGATAGACCTAAAACCAATCAGAGCAATGAAGGAGATAACATATGCAGAGCAACAGGAAAAAAACATCTCAACAAACGAGCGTTTTTCAAAAACTACTTCGATGTCATCATGTTAAGCTCACCTCAACGGTTGTGATTGGTGCCGGGGTTTTAGAAACATTGGAAATGGGGGTGAATGGCCTCTTTGCCAGATAGACCTGAGCTAATTCAAATTTGCCAAAGGTTTGTCTGGGTTCTCCCAGTCTACACGTAGCCTACTATGCATACCAACCACATTAAAACTCCAGAGTGCTGTACACTTTGAGAAACCATTGATTTTTATAAATGGTACCATTGAAATAGTTACACAGAGGATGGTGCACTATATTGACAGCATGTCAAATGGATGTTTGAAAGGGGCAAACACATAAAAAGGAGTTTGCCCCCCCCCCCCCCCCACACACACACACACATCCAAAAAGCTACGTCTCAAGTATGATGAAACAGTTTTCATCATTCATGGAGACAAACGTAACAAGACGTCTGTTGAAACAAACAGGAAACTAATATGCTTGAAATTGTTTCTCTTTATACAAAACATGGTTAACTGAAAATAATATCACATGACCTGAGGTGTTGATAGTTCAGACCTAGAGGGGGAGTCCAGGTGATCTCCCCCGAAGAAAAATGTTAGAAATTCTGGCTTATTCTGCATATTATGACAAAGTAGATTCATCATAGTTTTTAATGACCTTTTACCTTGCTTTGATGAAATAGTCAGCAACAGGATATCTCTGTTATTAGTACTCTCACCTATAATATGACGTGGAGGGTATTGTCATTTTTTCTGTACGTTTGTCTATCAATCTAAACAATCTAATCAATCCAGTTGCATAACTTCTACTACGCATCCAGTTCACTTTAGACAAGGCAGGAGGGCCACCATGTCTCAATCCTCTAACCTGATCATTTGGATACGAATCATGATCTGGATTTTGAAATTCGGTTTCACTTTCATTGTGTTTTCATAGAAATGTGAAGCTGTAGCCCTGAACACCCTTGCCTAATGCACTCACTGTAAAGTCAAAACAGGGAGAGTACAGATGAGATTACTTCAAAATGCTAACTAGATATTCGCCTAGCTATCTGCCCCTTGCAAAAACATATTAGAATTTTGGAGAGTATGTGGTAAAGAGGCTGTAGGGCACTACAGCTAATTTTCACTGGGATTTTTTTCTTTCCATTGCAAGGGCACTTCATAGTGCTTTTTTAACGTCTAAGAAGGCACATCAGGATTTTTCATCAGAATATTTGGAGTTTATCCCTTTCTAAGAGCACTTATGACACATTTTTCCACTGAAGGAGCACCTTCTTTGGCATGCTTTTACATTAACATTTATTCATTTAGCAAACACTTTTAGCTCCAAAGCGACTTGTCAGTTGTATTACAAGGGCCCTTGTCCCCTGAGTAACTTGGGGTGTTTTGCTCAGGGACACAACGGTGGAAGCCGGGTATTGAACCCACAACTTTTCAGGCTACTGCATGCTAGCCCAGCTCCTTAGCCACTACGCTACCACCACCCACGACTTTCTGCTTTCTCACCCAAAGTACACTTTACAGCACCGCATTCCACTGCCTTCTGTACTAGAGATGGTACCCTGAAATGTAGGGGTGGCATAGAGGGCACTCCATATATAATGACACTCTTTTCCAATCGAAGGGCACAGGAGGGTCAACTATAGATTATGTTAAGGGGCACCTCATAGGGCATTGCATCACATTTTCACCATTAGAAGGGTAATCTAATGGTGACACGTTGAATGTTCTTACTCTAGAGGCAATCCTCACAGCTTATTCCATATTAAGCGGAACTAGGGAACTGTAACACTTTGAAGGCCAGCCAATAGGACACTTTTGAGGGTACTTTAGCAACTTGGCTTTTTGGTTGAAATATCAGGACATTATCACCAAGATTGTGGACTGAACATTTTTGGTCAAGAAATTAAAAAAAGCATTTCATAATGAATTTAAAGGAATCATTTGATTAATTAATTGATTGATTGATTGATTGATTGATTAATTTCACTAGTGGATTATTTATTCCTTCTCACTTCACAAATAGTACAATATCATGATGTCATATGCCCGAGCATGCCCAGATGTTTGCATGTAAGTGCACTGAAGGAGAAAATAGTTTCAACTAAGATGCATATCAAGTTCACGACTTACAGCACATTCTATGTAACGTACATATTACATATCTCAGCATTCTAACACTTTGTAAGGTCTGTTGAGTCTGAAGTGTACACTGTAGTGGTCCATGTCATCCCATGGCCTATTCCTTTATTTTATGTTTCCTCTGCAGGTCAGTCCATACCGTGCAATAAAAACCTCTCCAAGGGGACCATATGGATCAGGTGCACAACTTTATTGTTATATTGAGAAACAAAACTTAATTTAATTAGCATTAGCTAATAAAACATGCCGTTGAAACACAGGAGTAAATATGGCAGATAGTGGACATTTTATACCTTTGGAGATATAATAATTAATCCAAAATTCTTGAATTGGATTAATTATTATCTATCTTGATCACATCTATCTATCTATCTATCTATCTATCTATCTATCTATATCAGCTGTCTTTATTTGGTAAATCCATGTACAATATTAACATTGTCTGCACTATATTCATGATTGATTTCAGGTTATTTCAATTCACAAAAGTACATTCCTCTGTGAAAACAAAGTTTGGAACAACATATTTGGCCTCTGTTTACATTTTTATGAAGGTCCATTTTGTTTTGATTATCAGAAAACTGATATGCAGTCTAGTGTATGATGAATGTAATGAACCAAACCCTTCCGTCTAGCAGATGTCAGTGTTTGTATAATTTCAGTCTATCTGCCACTCCCAACAGTAACCACAGTTTACGCCTGAGCCCTCTGGCCAGGTTAACAGTCCCTCTAGTTAATTCAAAGGTTATTATGGTGATAATCATGACATTCATGGTCATTTTGGTGTAAGTAATGGTGGTAAAGATGATGATGAAAAAGAAAAGAAGATGACGATGATGATGATGATTTTGTATATTAATGAATACCTGCATGCATTCTTTAGGCCGTGGTGATGCCAGTAGGCTTAAGCACAAGCTTCCCCTCCACAAAAGGCTGTCAGCTGCTGAGGACGATATCCAGACTCTGAAGAACCAGCTCAACAGCCAGAGGGAATTATGGGAGAAGAGATTCTACAAACTGCAGAAGAGGCAGCAGGATCTACGGAACCAGGTCTCTCTTTCTTTCTTTCTTTCTTTCTTTCTTTCTTTCTTTCTGTTTTTCTTTCTTTTTATTGAACTCACTCACTCTCTCTTTCTCTCAGTCTCGCTCTCTTCATTCCTGTATCTCATTCCCCATCCTGATTGTTTACCCCCTTTGATTTCTCTGTTTAGTGAGGAAAGAGGGAGTTCTTATATCTGTAGGCTTGAAAATCTAAATAAAATGTTCAGCGAACATCAAAGGTTCAGCGAGCTGATGGTGAGACATCTGATAATATGTTACAGTATATGACGAATTGTTCCTTTTTTCTTTAGTTGACCTCTGAGGCTTGGCTGAGAAGTGGCATCTACCTAAAGCAGGAGGGCATGCAGGTTCCCCGAGAACTGCTGTTCGAGGCTATGTTGGAGAATGGACCACAAGGCCAGTTTGATGAACGGGATCCAGACTTTCCAAGTAAATCCGTCAAGACACCTCAAATCACCTATCCTTCAACCCCATTATACAGTATGCCACACCTGGGCATTCTCCAAATGTCACAAAAACCCAACAGTGATATGAAGTGTTTAGCTATACATTGGCGTGACTAAAACCCAACATAAAAGGTTACATAGGAGCGGTTTCAATGTACTTTTGTTTGAGACTGTCCTATGTTGTCACTGTCTTTTGTTCTTCTAGGGACCACACTCAGGAGACACGAGATGATGGAATTTAGGGCCGAACAGAACAGTCAGATGTCCTCATCAGCATGTGACTCCAGACCACCCTCAGCTTTGTCTGTAAACACAAACACCAGGTAACACATTCATATTTTCAGACATATGGCAGTATAATATATAGATGCGTATTGTAACACCGTGTTCCTGGGCCCAATAAGGTCTGTGGAAACTGATGCTGCAATTATGCCATTCATTATACCGGTAATCACTAGTTTTGTCATGCATTGTTAGAAAGTGCGCGTAAGTCTTGCTGTGGAGCAAGCGGAAGCACCGTACCACATTTGGGTCTCAGTGCCCATAGGATCCCAGGTTCGATTTCAACCTGCGATCATGTCCCGATCCCACCCCATCTCTTACTTGCTTTCTATCTCTCTCCATTGTCCTATTGATATAAAGGAAGAAATCCCCCCTAAAAAGTATATATACTATATATACACTATAGTCTTTAACCTTTAGACTTAATTGTCTGAGGTGTCAACTTCAATGATCTATGAATAACAGGGTGGCAGGTTTATTTTGCACAACCTAGCAAACCAGAAGCTTGCCTTGTAGCAGACTATCTTTGCTTTGTGAATTGCCCTGTGATCTGTCCAGCTATCTATAACTCCACAGTGGCACGTTTCAGTAGCGCACCCCTACTCCGCTCTTGTCCCCCTGCAGTGTCTCTTCCTGGAGAAGTGGGTCTGGCCCCCACCGGGTCTTTGTGCCACACTCCCCCATGGACCTGCAGGTTGGCCACCGCGTCCGGGTTCTGTTGCCCTCGGGTCGGATCAGCACCGGCACCCTGCGCTACCTGGGCCCCGTGGATGACGGCTCCCTGGACTACCACCTTGGAGTGGAACTGGAGCGTGCTGACAATGGCTCCCAGACTGGAGTCCACCAGGGACAGCACCACTTTGACTGGTAATAACAACAAACACATGGGTCCCCACGTTAACTTTAAAAGGCATTATGGAGTGCTAACAAAGAGCGTGACTAAAGTGCAATGCAATCACGGGGGGCGCTATTTCTTTTCCATTTGAATAAAATGCCTCAAAACGATGGCAAAACGTTTTGCCCAAAATAATCCAAAATCTTTTCAGACTGGCATTGACAGTTTTGCCAAATATGTTTTTAAAATGCAATCCTACATTGCACTTGAAATATTAAATTGCAAAACAAATTGACAGTTAAATGATGAAACTGAATATTGAAAATTAAAATGCAAAATGAATTGCCATTTGAATTTTGAGACTGAAGTACCATGGCAAAATGGAATGCAATTCAATCCATGTTTATTCTAATTTTTTAACCAAAATTATGGGAATTGATTTTAGGATTTCATTGTCACTTTGCAGATTAAAATACAATTTGTTGGATATTATTGCAAATTGCAATATTAAATTGCATAATGAATTGTCAATTGCATAATGTAATGTCTTTTTGAATTGCATATTGCAGATTGCATTCTCATTTGAATAAAGCTACTCATATGCTTCCATAAAAGTCCTCCAAGCAGCAAAAGCTAGATCTTTCTGCCTCACAACGAAAACCTATGACACAGGCTGAAGTGAACCGTAGGTCTGTCGATTTGCAATATCTTGAATTTTCCCTTGGGGATCAATAGTATCTAATAAATATCGAAAGTTATGTAGCCTACAAACACCTGTCTGTTCTACTCATTTCAACTGGCTGCTAAAAAAAAACAAATATCCAAGTATCATATTCAACAGTTAAATTCCCAAAGGGTAGATTGGGGATTGTTGGCTATAGGAGCAGTCTAGCACAGTTTTGTCTACCAAACTTCTTTTCTGAACAATACTTTAAGACTAGGAACTCAGCTGGAGTCAAAAATTTGTATGGCATGATGTCAACATTTCATTAAAGTTGAAGGTGTTGAATTGTGGTTTAATTTAATTTAATAATTGCGGATTGCTCACTCATCTTGTCAAGTCAAGTCAAATTTTATTTCTATAGATTGTCTCTCAAAACCTTTGCACTGCACAGCATAGCACCATGGGGTATAATTTAATCCGAGAAAATAAGAAAAACTTAGTTGGGTATTAGTAATTATGCAGATCACAGAATATTAATTCTTTAAAAAGATACAAACTTAATATGAGTTCCAAAATATATGAATGTATTGAAACATATGACATGATGCCATCTTTTTAGGAGGTGGCTGTCTTTTTTAGACAGTTCTGCAAGAGGTAAATACTGCTTTGTGAATTACCCCAGCCAAAGCATTTCTTAATTTACTGTAGCTACAAATAAAGTACTTAGATTTTTTGTAATTCTTTACAAAATCCCCCTTTATGCAGAGCAGAGGCAGTGACTGTTCTAATCTATTGAAGTCTATGGCCATAGCTCAGAATTTCACCACATATGCTAAGATCTTGGTTCTATATAGTTGGGAATGTCAATTGGACATGTTTTCATAATCCTCAAACCCTCTTGACAATTTCAGGTACATTTTGCGCCCATAGACGTGAACTACGACAAACTATCTTGCTCCGCCATCTTCGTCTGGCAGGCCCTATGGGCAGGCCTTCTTCTTTCTTCTTTTTCTGTGAACTTTTATTTTGTCAGTGTGATGGCAAGTGTACCCTATAGCCTTGTTCTGGGTGAACAAGGCGAATAACATGACGACATGCGCGTTTAGGAGGGTTTCAATTGCACAGGAGGGAGGGGGAGGGAGTAGGGTCATTCCATGTGAAAACAGCCAATATCGGAGTATCATGTACATGGTACCTCTCAGATTTTGCTGAAAAGCTGTGAAAATATGCCTTATGTTACCAAACGAAGGAATCTGAAGTTTCAGGTCAATATCTCAAACGGTTTGCCCGTGGCGTTCATTTGAATTTCGGGTGCCACGGCCCTAATTGACACATTGGCATTTTTGCCATTTTTGGAAGCCCAAAACTACTGTTCTAATAGTGGTTAAAAATTAAAAAAATTCTGCAGCATTGAAAGTACTGGAAACGATTGGAACAACTAACAGTAATATTTGTCCTTCTTTATGCTTCTCTAATCCTCTCAAAGGAACTCTGGATCTCATTCATAGTGACCACTGGGTCCTTGGTTACCTGTCTGACCAAGGCCCTGACTGGATTACTCAATGTAGTGGGTAGGGTGGTTGAGACAGGAAGCGCAGCTTGAAGACCGTCCCACTGACGCTGATTATCTGGATCAGGTGGTACCAGTAGCGCTTCCTTTTAAATGTGGAGTGAGATGCGGACAGGAGAACAATAATGCGGTGTGCGTTGAAGAGTGAGCTTTGTGGAATAAGCTGTGCAAACAGGAAAACGTGAGTCTTTTCAGAAGGTTACGTCTTGGTCTCTAACACTAAACTTGTTTCCATCGAGTAGCACTTAACACGGTTCATTGTTTGTTTGTAGCTCGGCCTGGTGTCTGTGCGTATGGTGACCAGTAAATGGTACACGCAGTTTCAAGTCTACTTTGCTCGCATAATAGCGAGTAGTGAATCCACACTGGTTTGCAGCAACGTAAGTTTACTTGCTCCCCTTTTCCTTCAGACGTAACAAGTAGTATTTTTAGCTCTGACCGTTTCCTGTCTTGATATTGTCTATGGGCAGAAGCAACGCTGATGCTGGTGAGAGTGTGCACAGCTATTAGTCATCCACACTGGTATAACTTTATTGGCCCGTCTAATTCATCTTGGCTGGTCTTAAAAACGTAAGTTCATTCAACTCCTTTTACGTAGCTAGTCTTTCAATCGGAGATTTAGTCCTGATTTAATTGTTACTACATTTAGTAATAGGAAGTAGTGCCGCAGTTCAAAAAGCGTAACTAGCTGACTGCAGCCATTTGAATAAGATATTGGCCTTCGTACAATTGACTTTGGCGTTTATGCTACGATGCTACCAAACGTAGCATTACAAACCATTTATGCTTTTTATTACAGGAGGATTGCCTTCGTCTGTCCAAGCCACTGTTTTTCCTGGAATTAACTACTTTGTTTTATTTTAATTAATGTATGTATGTGCCTCGGGAACCTACCACATCTGTTGAATGTTTACTGGGAACTTAGGTGGGCCTAGGGGGAAGCCTGCTGGTGGTAACCTGCTATCTTAAATGTTTTGTTTGTTTCTTTGTCTGCCAGTCATTGTAATACGTGTTCGGCCTGGGAATGGTGCAATAGTTCTTATGGGGACAGTGCTTCGTTTGCAGTGCTCACTAGTGTGAAGTGTGAAACGCCGTGTCTGTGTGTACGGCCCATTTTGGTGTGAAGTGCCTCTTGCAGATTGGAGTGCTTTTAGATTGTGTATGTGAAGTATTTATTAATGTATTTGACTTTATACACTGTAACTCATCTGGAAGACCGATTCAATCGTTGTTATTTATTGTAGAATTTCATCCACTGTTGCCTATGTGGAACATTTGCTTGTCCTAATTGCCGATCAGTGTATTTATAGTGTCTGTCTAGTGTCTAATAAATGTATATTTTTTGATTACATCAGTTCCATTCCTCTTCCTTCATTGGACATAACCTGCCTAGATAGTTTGAGGGAGAGCTCTGTTTGGTGGCCTAGCTTAGCTATACAAATTGTGAGCTTGAGCACCCCCTGGGGGTCACACTCAGTTTGGCTGAGCGGCCAGATCAGATCTAGGAAGACTGTTAGTTGTTCCAAACTTTTCCATTTGAGAATGATTGAGGCTACCATGCTCTTGGGCACTTTCAATGCTGCAGAATTGTTTTTGTATCCTTCCCCAGGTCTGTGTCTTCACACAACCCTGTCTCGCAGGTCTACGGACAATTATCTTGACCTTGTGGCTTGGTTTTTACTCTGACATACACCATAAACTGTGAGACCGTATATAAAGAGATGTCTACCTCTCCTAATAATGGCCAATGAATTAAATTTGGCACAGGTGGACTCTAATCAAGTTGTAGAAGCATCTCGAAGACCATTGATAGAAGTAGGATGCACCAGAGCTCAATTGCAAGTGTCATAACAAAGGGTCTGAATACTTATGTAAATGGAATATTTCAGACTTTTTATAAATTTACAAAACACTCCAAACACCTGATTTTTTGTGGAGTGTTGGAGTATTATGTGTAGATTGATGAGAGAACAAATGAACTGAATCCATTTTAAAGGAATTATCCGGAGTAAAATGCACTTTAGATCGATTTACGGATGATTGGGGGTACATGCGTTGAGTTGACATCAAAATCATGTCATTCGGATGTGTTTTGAGAAAGTTCGATTGTACCATTTTCAGTCAAAACTCGTAGCCTGGAAGTTAGCAGGGCATATCAAATTCGCCGCTACAAAACGCTGTTTTTATACCTCTTCTACAGTTCCAAACAACATAACACTTACGTGGTAGTGAGTAGAGGGTCCCTAAAGCCAAACCGAAGTATCCCGAGGTCTTTATGTGGTCGGATAGAGAGTCCAGAATGAATTTCATCAAGCCAGTACCTTTCCGGAAATGTTGCCATCTTTGCTGCCATCTTCAGGGGAAAGTCCGTAGGAGTCGATTGCTGAGTGTGTTGTAACACGCTCTGGAAATTCACAATTTTGTCGCCGTTTAAAAAAAAATACAAAAATATCCAGCCAGGAAAATACATTGCCTGTATCTATGATAATGACTGGTTCATTGGAAACATTGTTGTTGTTAATCTGTTCTCTTCATTTGACTTTCTCTGGCTTCTAACAGCATGCCTGGACACGGCGCTTTCGTGACCTTTCAGAAGTTGCTGATGGCCTGGGAATGAGAAGCAAGAATTCCTTGAATTTCTCCTTGGGGATCAATAAAGTATCTATCTATCTATCTATCTATCTATCTAAGAAGGTGTATGTGTGTGTGTGTGTGTGTATGAGAGAGAGAGAGAGAAAGAAAGAAAGAAGAGTCCACATAGGAAGGATCAACAGACCTGCACCGCTGACACTATCAACATTATCTAGCAAGGCACTTCAAGGACTGAAACAGTAAGTCACAATAACAAACATTGGTCCACACCAATGGGAACAGTGCAAAGCAAGCAATTCGTTCAAAAAGTGGTTAAGAAAAACTAACACATTAAACCACAACCACAAACATCAGTCCACACACTACAGAACAGTAATGGAGCACATAAAGCAAGCTAGTCATGAAAAAATAAGCTTACAAGAGAATAAAGAGAGTTGTCATGTCATGTGGGGTATACTACGAATCTCGATTAGTGGGTTAGCGAGGTATGTTGCGCTCAAAGCCAGGGTATACTGTGACACGAAAGTGGATCTGTTTTAGTGTCGCTATATCCAGTGATGTAGTACTCGAGTCCGGTCTCGAGACCGATTTCTGCTTTCTCGGACTCGACTCGGACTTGTTCCTTCAAAGACTCAGTCTTGACTCGGTCTCGGACCACAGTGGGAGGAGAAGGACTCGTAATTTCAAACTGAGTCCTCGAGACCAACGCATTTTTTTATGTTCATATAAAAAAAAAATCAAAATGAAATTTCACGGCAGCCACGTCTTTGCCCCTTGTTGGCCTTGGTGCCCCCTTCTTTCAATATTCTGCTTTGCGTCCGTTTAATAGCGATTTTTATTTAGCCTATAGCCTGTCAAAATAATCTTAGCATCACAGCGCAAACTAATTCAGTCTTACACAGTGGAGAAAATGACAGCACATGGCAAGACAGAAAGTGCGTCCAAATTCACCCATTCTTCTCAGTTGATATACTCGCAATCGCTAAGCCTACTCATCACACAGGCACATGTATCACATCACATGAAAGAGCTTTTTCTCAGCTTTTAAACAATGTTAGCCGCTAATTGCTGTGGTGAACGGTTTGCGAGAAAAGTAAATAATATAATTAAATTTAATCATAACGTCTACATAAGGTGCTACACCCATCTCCCTACCCATTCATCTTGGTGGAATACTTCACGAACCCTTCGTTCAACACATGACAAGCCATATATCAGAATAAACAGCAGACCTTGCCGAACACAGAGGTGTAAAGCAGTCCCTGGTACAGTAAGCCGTTCCAGAGTATTCCGGTTAAATTAAAAATTTAATCTGCTGCAAGGTCTAATGTACATTCATGTCTCCAACTTTGGTCTTTAGGTTTCAAAATGTGTTTAAATCATTCTTCATGATTTCATAACAGGCCAAATACAAAATAAATGTTACAAATATTGCCTAGATATAGGTAAATATTAAAATCAGAGGATATACAGCTGAGTAAGAGTTTGTGAAAGGAGTCTTAATGATCAAAAAATGCTAAGCATGCATCTAGGTTGCATCAGTTTCTTAAAGCTGAGCTGTGCTTAAATTGTTCAATACATCATTCCATAACAGGCCAAATATAAAATAAATATAAATATTAAATATAGCCTAGACATCTAAATATTAGATGATCAGATGATTTACAGTTCTATGTAATATGTCATGTTTCATGTTTTTGTAATGTTTCATACAGTGATTCAGATCTACTGCTGTGAATAGGCTAAATACAACTTTGATTATTTTTATAGCCTACTACTGTATAGTTAACTTTGGCCTTGGTGCCCTGACATGTGGCCTTTGTGCCCCCCACCAAATATGCCCAACTGAAGGCCAAGTGGCCTTGCCCCTAAAATGGTGAAATTCCAAGCTTGGGCCTAACTGTTGATTATTAATTGGGGTGATATTAAATCATGAATATGAAAACTGACATGTTTTTATGGTCTTGGTCTCGACTCGGTCTCGACTCCTAAAGGACTCGGTCTCGACTCGGACTTGCTTCCTCAAAGACTCGGTCTTGACTCGGACTCGACCCTTCAAAGACTCGGTCTCGTCTCGGACTCGGCATAGGCGGTCTCGTCCCCATCACTAGCTATATCACCATGGTATTATGGTGTCAACCAAACCTGAGGGGTATTTCACAAAACCTAGATAAAGGATTAAGCTGGGATCTTTTGGTTATCCTGGATGAATTTAGCCTAGACTTGGTTTCACAAAAGAGATGGCACATAAGTTACCATGGGGATTTATTCTCTGCACCTAGCCTGGTCCCGACCAGGCTAACAGCCAAGCTAAGTTAATTCTAATGGTAATTATGTTGTCTTATTGGTTCAGCTTGCTGTCATTTACATCAGACCTCCGTGCTCATTTTTAAAGAGCTTTATTCCATTTATAAACTATTTGCTAAATGTAAATGTAAGCTAGGGTATGCTGTGACACGAAAGTGGATTTGTTTTAGTGTCGCTATATTACCATGGCATCTTATGCTGTCAACCAAACCTGGTCGGGAGGAGGTTATGTGCTAAATTATAGCTCAAATCGTGTAATCTACCGCCCACTGACCAATCAATTGTCTTAAAATCAAAGTTATCTCACGTGTAGTATTCTGTCATATATCTTACAGGTGGAGCTCCGCCTCTACTAACATTTTGGATCTCGAATGTGCTTTAATAGCTCTGTGCGTGCAAATATCCCACTGTGGACGTGCATACCATACAACAACTGATGACAATTGATTTATTTGATGTTATAGGTTAGACACAAAAAATGACCGCAGTGTAGATTAAGCTATCGCTCATGAATGCGGAAGTAATTGTTTTTAAATAGAGGCGGTCTTGTGCGTCTCCACGTTTCACGATTGGCCAACGTCATCCCAACACCGAGAACGCGCACAGATCTGAGCTGAAAGCAATAAGCAGTGTAGGGTACGCATGTCCAAACAATTTTTACAGGTGCTTGATCAAAACTTAACAAACTAAAAAAATCAAAAGAAGGATCACACTTCAATGTTTCGGGAACCTTTAATTCGGCAACGTTTCAATCTTATAGATCTTCGTCAGGTGTGCCCAGTGTGAAGATCCTTTCTTTTGATTTGTATCCTGGAGAGAAACATTCCTGACCTTTTGTATGTCAAGATAAGAGGCAGACGGGACTCAACATCAAACACTGTTTTGCATAAAGTACGCTGCGTTGTCTGCTGACTGATTGTGAGTGGATTTGCACATTACTTAAAACAACATACCAGCCACAGAAATGTTTCAGGACATGCAAACGTGTTTTGGCCTGTTACTTCATCTAATCTAGGTCAGTCCATTCATTCAACAGGGTATGAATGAGTTGGTAATTGAGGTTGTCTAAAACAGTAGGCTAAGGGCTAGTCCACACATACGAAACCGATCTTTTTTTCCTCCATCTTCCCTGAAACCGCATCAAGAATATTTGCGTCCAAACGGATCCATCTCAACACGACTCAACACGTTACTTCATACCCCAGGCCTATAGGTGGCACTGTTTCTTTACAGAAATTGACCAAAGTTTGTGCTTTACAAACAGACAGAATAGGCTATGACGAAATGGCTAGTGTAAGGAAACCAGAATTGTTTCTGTGGACTGATGGTGAACTGTCAACTG
The DNA here is from genome assembly GCF_018492685.1 of Alosa sapidissima. Lineage (NCBI taxonomy): Eukaryota > Metazoa > Chordata > Actinopteri > Clupeiformes > Clupeidae > Alosa > Alosa sapidissima. The sequence continues at coordinate 17,719,437 of NC_055966.1, forward strand.
TAGTCAACTGTAAAACTAATAAACATTATTTTACGGTTTGTGAAGGGTGCAGTCCCGTCCTTTATTTGGCTAACGCAGGTAGGCCTACTAATCACCTTTACTTTCTTTGGTTGTTGGATAGTCCGTGATTCACATTAGTTTTGGCTATCACCGCAATTAGGCTACTAAACGCAAGGCTTACCCAAGTTCTAGGCTATTCTGTCGCCACATTTATAATATTGCTATAAAACCTTTGTTAGTAACAGTCAATACGTTTGCCTGCATCAAATCGCGCATTTGCATTCAGTGTGCTACCATTGGCTTAACGTGAGTTCTAAGCGTCTTTGTATGCTTATATCTGATTTCACTCGACTGAATGCATGTTGTAAGACATGTAAAATAAATGAATGACACTGGCACTACGCACAAATTAATGTAGCCTAAACTTACACCGCACTTTCCTAAAAACTTAAGTTCTCTCGCGTCACTGACAGTAGAATGCATTAAAAAACACCGGGAAAAAACAATGTTCAGTCCACCAAGTCATAAGCTATCGGCGCTGCGCAGCACCAGTTGTGATATTTATCTTACGGAGTGTAATCGTAGGTAATGTCATGTATGAAAGCTAGTATTGTTAGGCAATACTATGTGCAAGTCCAGGGCAGCTGAGGTGTGGCGATGACATCATCGATACGCAAGCAGGATGTGCGGTATCGCTGTCTAAACGAACTCAAACGGGCTACGGTTTCAGATTTCTCCACTCTGGGACCAGGTTTCAGAAATGTGCGGTTTCGGGCAGTGCGTTTACAGGATTCGTTTGGACGCTCGGCCAAGACGAAGCAAAAGACATCCCGTTAGGGAGATAACGCTTGTCATCCTTTGATGAATGTGCTGTTTGTATAAATCTCTTTATAGTGCAAACAGACATCAAAAATGTAATACAATTTTACTTTTTTATTTGGTGACAAAATAAATAAAATAAAGTGTATGGTTTTAAGAAAAGGTCTATATTGTAACAGTAGTAGGTTTTCATGGGAGGCCATACAATAAATTAATATTTTCTGGTCATATAATTATAATATCATGAAAAAGTTGATTTATGTCAGTAATTCCAGTAAAAAAGTGAAACTTGTATAATGTATGCATTCATTCCACACAGACTGATATATTTCAAGTGTTTATTTCTTTTAATTTTGATGATTATAACTGACAACTAATGAAAACCCCAAATTCAGTATCTCAGAAAATTAGAATATGAAAAGGTTCAATATTAAAGACACCTGGTGCCACACTCTAATCAGCTAATTAACTCAAAACACCTGCGAAGGCCTTTAAATGGTCTCTCAGTCTAGTTCTGTAGGCTACACAATCATGGGGAAGACTGTTGACTTGACAGTTGTCCAAAAGACGACCATTGAAAAAAGGTCATTGCTAAAGAGGCTGGCTGTTCACAGAGCTCTGTGTCCAAGCACATGAATAGAGAGGCGAAGGGAAGGAAAAGATGTGGTAGAAAAAAGTGTATAAGCAATAGGGATATCTGCATGCTGGAGAGGATTGTGAATCAAAAATGTGGGGGAGATTCACAGAGTGGACTGGAGCTGAAGTCAGTGCTTCAAGAACCACCACGCACGGCCCCGGCCGTGGCGCAACTGGCTGGGGCGCCTGCACTGTACGCCGGTGACCTGGGTTCGATTCCCGCCCCGTGGTGCTTTCTGGATCCCACCCCTGCTCTCTCTCCCACTCACTTCCTGTCATTCTCCACTGTCCTGTCATTAAAGGCATAAAAAGGCCAAAAATATACTTTAAAAAAAAAGAACCACCACGCAAGACATGGGTTTCAGCTGTCGCATTCCTTGTGTCAAGCCACTCTTGAACAAGGGACAGCGTCAGAAACGTCTCGCCTGGGCTAAAGACAAAAAGATCTGGACTGCTGCTGAGTGGTCCAAACTTATGTTCTCTGATGAAAGTAAATTTTGCATTTCCTTTGGAAATCAAGGTTCCAGAGTCTGGAGGAAGAGAGGAGAGGCACAGAAGCTACGTTGCTTGAAGTCCAGTGTAAAGTTTCCACAGTCAGTGATGGTTTGGGATGCCATGTCATCTGCTGGTGTTGGTCCACTGTGTTTTCTGAGGTCCAGGGTCAACGCAGCCGTCTACCAGGAAGTTTTAGAGCACTTCATGCTTCCTGCTGCTGACCAAATTTATGGAGATGCAGATTTCATTTTCCAACAGGACTTGGCACCTGCACACAGTGCCAAAGCTACCAGTACATGGTTTAAGGACCATGGCATCCCTATTCTTAATTGGCCAGCAAACTCGCCTGGCCTTAACCCCATAGAAAATCTATGGGGTATTGTGAAGAGGAAGATGTGATACGCCTGACCCAACAATGCAGAAGAGCTGAAGGCCACTATCAGAGCAACCTGGGCTCTCATAACACTTGAGCACTCCGTGCCTCGCCACATTGCTGCAGTAATTCAGGCAAAAGGAGCCTTAACTAAGTATTGAGTGCTGTACATGCTCATACTTTTCATTTTCATACTTTTCAGTTGAACATTTCTAAAAAAACGTTTTTTGTATTGGTCTTAAGTAATATTCTAATTTACCGAGATACTGAATTTGAGATTTTCATTAGTTGTCAGTTATAATCATCAAAATAAAAGAAATACACATTTTAAATGTATCAGTCTGTGTGTAATGAATGAATATAATATACAAGTTTCACCTTTTTAATGGAATTACTGACATAAATCAACTTTTTGATATTCTAATTATATGACCAGCACCTAGCCTGGCTAGCGCCACCACTTCTCAATGAGACGTGGTCTGGGAACCAAACGTTAATTTTCTCGTATTTGAAAAAAATGCCCAGATCCGTTTATTGGGTGCCACTGATGTCTATCAAATGTGTCTGTGCATAGCTCATCATAGAGCTGGTAAGTCCCGCCCATCCGCTAAACCCCCAGTGGACCTCTAGATAGAGTGGTGAAGTCCCGCCCCTTCTACTTCTGGTCCATGGGACCTATCTTTCAAAAAATTATGAACGGGAGTTAATGGAGAGATAACAATAATTTTTTGGTCCAGTTTGAATTGTGCCACAAATTTCACATATGATGTGTGTGAATTTAAAAGATAATTTTTCATGTCAAGAAAGTACTGTTGTTCGATAGACTTCAAAAGTTATGTTGGTTTTGTGCGAATCCACTCAGTGGACTACATCTCTCGTCTCGAACGATGTAGCTTCTACGTCACCAACGTAATGAAACGATAAGAGCTGTTATGCTAGTTAACGGTTGCATCTTGCTGCCTGCTATGTCACTTAACAGTATGTAATGTACAGTCTATGGACGAATACAAGTTACCTGATGTGTTTAATCCTCATGGTATCATGGTACTCATGGTATTTTCTTCGGCAAGGAAAGCCCAATTAAGACCTGTTGCTGGTATGCTTGTACAATCTAGTGTGGCTGTGAATGAGCTAACGTCCCTAGCGCGACTGATGGGTTTGTAGTCGTTGGAATTACGATCTTTCACAATGTTGTAATTCAATAGTTACGAAACAAACTGCAAATGTCTTTACATGAAAAATTGTCTTTAAAATTGACAAGCATCATATGGGTGATTCAAGGCACAAGTCAACCGGGACCAGAAAATAATTTCTTTTTCGCCATAGACTGCCGTTCAAATTTTTTTGAAAGATAGGTCCCATGGAGGCAAACGGAAGGGGCGGGACTTCACCACTCTATTGAAACATCGTCAATGCAAGTGAATGTGAGAAAATAATTATTTTCTGGTCCCGTTTGAATTGTGCCATGAATGTGAACATATGTTGTCTGTGAATTTTTAATATAATTTTTCATGTTACGAGTTTGACAGTATATTATATGATTCTTCGGCTATCAGTTGTGGAAAATACATAACGAGAAAGACTACATGTCGCCTGTGACGTGAGCTAGCTCTAATCGCTAACATTAACTGAGATGCTAGTTTTTGTAACGGCAGGAATAAACACACATGGTAACAAAAATATTCGAAACATGTCTAGCTTCACTCAACACATTAACACTATGATACAGTGTGATTGTAAAGTTGTATGGTTCACTGTGTTCAAAGTCGATCTTAATAACCCTCTACATCTCGACCAACTGATGGTTGTTATGGGAAACTAGTTCGCTGTCGTCTAGCGGAAAGTTGTAGTCCACAAAGTGCTCTCACACAAAGTTTAACCGCATCAAACTTCTACCCGCTCAATTGTAGCAATCTTTACACGAAAATTTATATTAAAAATTCACAGACAACATATGTTCACATTCATGGCAAAATTCAAACGGGACCAGAAAATAATTATTTTCTCACATTCACTTGCATTAACGATTTTTCAATCTAGAGGTCCAGCGGGGATAGCGGAAAGGGCGGGACTTACCAGCTCTATTGCAGAGCCCGTCTACGGAGAGCCTTGCCACTCCATATTAAAGGGAAACTTGGCAGGATTTCCCCCTCTGCTGGAGAAATTGTGCATTATGCTATTTCAAACTGTGGAAAAAGGTAACGATAAAGCACATGGATTTGTTTACAAGCTAGCAAAACGGTTAGCATAGGTTCGGCAGACAATGTGGATGTTACAAGGTAAGAAACACGATTTAAAACGAGTTTCTTGTTTCTCACTTCTCTTTCCGGGACGGTAGTCTCAATGTTGCAAGGTTGGTTTTCCACCTGGGGACGCTAGGGGCAGCGGGAAAAGTCACCATTTTCCATGGAACAGGTCATTTAACCATCCAAATGATTTCTAAACAGGTTTATTACGTTGAAATAGTTGCCAAGTTCCCCTTTAAGTCCCATTGTACCGAATTTTGGATGCAGTTCCACCAGAGTTCCACTGGGGGCGATCGCCATGAGTGTAGAATGAATGGGAGTCAATGGAGCTAGACGGCTAAATTTGTCTCTTTCACCTGATTGCCGTTGACAAATCTCAGATTTGATTGTAGTTTGTATAACTTCAACATGGGTTATAGGTCAAAAGTTGAATGAACGAGTACTTATGTCCTTTTGATTTCTTACAGGTTGGGTCGTTGTTGCACATAACACGCTAGCATTGTGCTAATGAATGACGTCATTGACACATTTGAAAGGCTTTTTAGAACAATTAAGTGACTTTAAAAAATATAATACTCAACCAAGTGTATTTTCTTTGCCTCCCCTTTCGAATACAATACTTAAATCACTTCAAAAAAAATTATATCCCGAGAAAAGTGGATTTTGAGGGGTACAGCTCCATAGACCTCCATGCATTCTGCACTCATGGACTAGCGCCCTCATGTGGAACCACAGAAGGAACTGCAACCAGTTCAGAAACCGGAAGTTTTCCGAGAGTGGCAGTTCTCCCCTTATTAGACATTCTCTGTCTATTGTCTTGTCTTGCTTTCCCCCTTGTTCTGGGATTGGTCCCCTCTCAGGCGAAAATTTGCTCCATGGTCTCCAGGCTGCCTTAGCAGCGTGAATCAAATCGCGCGCAAGGCAGCATGGGAACACCCAGGCTAACCAGCACCTGTATGTGTTCAGACAATGCTGGCATAGCCCTTTCTAGTGCCCTCTGGTGGCCAGCTCTATGCCACTGCAAATGGAGCTGGCATACGGAAATATTTTATTCAGTCTTGTCTGACAATAAGGCATCATCACATATAAGGATAATTTAAATTTCCCCTTTTTGAGATTTAAAAATATTCTCCTAGCCCACATGTCCACCTGACGAGCAGGTGATAACTTCCTTTTGAGTTTCCAAGAATAGTGGCTTGAAAAAAAAAATGGTTTTGCATAACAACTTTCCCAAACAAGAGCCAGCATTTCCTTCCTACTAACTGGGGGAAAAGTGTTCTGTTTAGTTCCAGGAAAAGGATAGGTTGAAATGGTGCTTGATATGGAAATACTTACCGGTAATAGTTTAAGCCTCCATAATTGTGTCTACATTTGGACTATTTACATTTGGATTATTTCATATCCATCTGAGGTCCTGTACCTCCATGCATTTTATTTTCCTATAACTTACAGATGAAACCATGGAAACCAAAACCATACTAAGTATATTGTTTGTATTTCTTTTAAGTAATCAGGCTTCACTTTAAAGTCAATCACACCACAGAAACTACACATTTTTCATTGGATTGAGTTTAATTGGTTTAATTTTGATAGTGCACATACAGTGCATTCCAGAGAACTTATTCAAGTCATACAGTCATAACCTTATGCGTGAGAACTTTGTTTAACAAGGATTATTTTGTAAATACAGTACACTGTATTGATGCTTACTAAAACACACACTTAAAATGTGCCATCATATCATGGCTATAAAAAAAGTGAGAAATGGTAAGACAAATTATTAAAATTAAGACTGTCTAAAAAGTCCATTCCCTGAATATTTTCTCTGCCCAGAAGTGTCAGAAAAATAGGAGACAGAAATAAAACTCAGGATTTATTTATACTATTCTATAATTAAGTAAAATATTTGTACAGTTTCAAATAGATATCACATTTCAACTTGAGAAAAGTGTGTGTGATGTAAATCCTGTTTGGTGTATACATAACACCATACCAACAACCAGCACCACATTAGCCACAAAGGGGCGAATTCTCCCATTCACGTGTAAATCGAGCCGACATCGAGCAATATGCTGTTTCACCTTGTAGTGGCCCTCGACCTTAATACAGCCCTCAGGAGCGCGTAGCTGAAAAGGTGCTTAAGTCAGTGGCAGAATGCGCGCAAGAGTTGTATAGATAAGAAACGCCCACACTCTTAAAACGAATGTGTGGAAAACAACACAACTTGCGTTGTTTTTAACACATATCTGTGTCCAGATAGGGACAACACAGTTTGTGTTGTCTCCTTTTTTATGTGTTACACAACATGAGTTGAAAACAACACAACTTGCATAGTTTTTTTTTAACACATTCTCTTGTGTCCAGATAGGGACAACACATTCATTTTAAGAGTGCAGATTTTGGGGTTGCTCCTCCTAAAACGTGTAACTCCCTCCATCGCGCTAAATGACAGATTTAAGTAAAGGGGAGAATTCCTGCAGGCTAAAAAGCGCTTAGTTACACACTTTTTTTTACTTACGCACCCTTACGCACATGGGAGAATTCATCCCTAAGTAGTTAAGTGCTATTTGGATATTTATAACATGATTTTTACATGTTCATTTATGACAGTACATGTTTATTTGTTGACTTTGAATGCCTTGTACTTTAAAATACAATTCATACCCGACAAGATACAATATGTATCAACAATTCAGCCCTTGCTACTCGCTACACAGTTATCATACCAAGTGCAAAGGCAAATTTATAAGGCAAGTGTGCACAATAGTCTTTACAAAAAAGACCACTTTACTGTTCAATTAGACAAACAAAGAAATGGCATATAATGATCATATAACATTACTTGCCAAAGACTGATGGCTACTGAGATCACCTGGGCTGAAAAGCCCAACATAAAGAAATACTCATACCGTAGTTCTAGTAGTCTTTGTGTCACATTGGACCTTGGTTCTTTGGTGTATTTGGCCACAAATACTTTGTAGTGCCATGGGAAAGGAAAATAAAAAATAGATAGAATAGTGAAAAAAAGATAGAAAATAGAAAAGTGGCAGTGAAGTCTTCCTTAGAGCATTTCTCCTTTTGACTTGAGGGTGAGAATCTCCGCCGCCAGTCTCTGGGCATCCTTCAGGTGCGGGTGCATGCTCATGACTCGGTCCACCTGGTACGGGTTGAAAATGGCGTGCAGCTTCTTGCGCATCTCCTCCCTCTCTGGGTCCAAGCTGACCGGCGGTGGCTGTGCTTGCGCTGGCGGGCCGGCGTAAGCTCCGGGCCACACCTGCAGCTGGTGCTGGTAGCAGTGAGCAGGCCCTGCGAGGCTAGCCAGACGCCTGGCCTCTGGAAGACTGCAAGGGCTCAGTACGCCCCCCGGCAACCACAGCAGGGATTCTGACCAGCAGCTCTTCTGGCCTCGGCCTACCTGTCCTCCTCCTCCACCTCCTCCACCTCCTCCTCCTCCTCCTTCTCCGAGCTGGATGTTGCTGGGTAGGCTGTTGTGGTGCATATGGGAAGGCTGAGGATACTGAGGGGGCTCATACCTGCAGGTGGGGTGGTATGGAGGACAACCAACTGGACTGGAGTAGCAGGACTGCAGGAGGTGCGGCAGTGGTGGCGGCGGGGCAGCCATGTGGGGGCAGCAGGCCAAACAGTCAGAAGGTGCTTCCAGAAGGCTTGGGAGCCTGGCCTGGCCACAGCATATGTCCTTAGGGTGCTGCTGGTGCTGGTACTGCTGGTGCTGCTGCTGGTGCTGCTGGTGGTGTTGCTGCTGGTGGTGTTGCTGGTGGTGGTGGTGCTGCTGCTGCTGCTGGTGTTGCTGATGCTGCTGGTGTTGCAGCTGTTGGTGTTGCTGCTGCATCTGCTGCTGCTGCTGCTGGTGTTTGTGCTGGTGCTGCTGTTGCTGGTGGTGTTGCTGGTGCTCGTACGAACCCAGGCCTGAGTCTGCACTGAAGACAGAGGCCGGGTCAGTGGCGAAGGGGGAAAGCAGGCTGGTCCACTCCGGTACGGAGTGGCCACCACTGGAGCTGCTGCTGTTGGAGGACAGCGTTCTGCTAGAAGCTGCTCCATCCCACCAGTGCTTCTCACCTCCATGACCCTTGAGGAGGGGCCGCCCGCAGGGGTCCAGGGTGAGGGAGTACTGCAGCTGCTGCTCCAGCGAGGGGGAGCTCGTTCCGGAAAAAAGACTTGTGCCAGAAACTGCAGCACATTCTCTAGCTGTGCTCGTCCCAAATGTAGGGCTCCCCCTTTGTGTCAGACTGGCACCTCTGCCACCCTCCTTCTGGGTGGTGGTGAGTCTGGCATTCTCCCGCAGCTCGTCTGCCAGCGCTCGCTGGGATTGGTTGGCACGCTCCGGATGGTGGAACTTGCACTTCATGCCATAAGTGCACTTCTTTCCTGTAGGGCAAAACAAGCAGATACATTACTGTGGTTTTGTTCTTGAAAGCAATGATACATCAAAGATCCTTGATTACCGCTTGAACCCTCTCTGGATACATGTTTGTGACATGTTAACCGTGTGTTATTACACGGCTATTTCTCAATAACAGACCGCTGCTAAGTATAACAGACCGCTGTCAAGGAAAATGGGCTTTGTGCTTCTAATTTACGTCTTTCATATTACTGCGCAAGGCTTTTTATTCAAAAGTGAAAGCAGACGGTTGATCAGCTGTGTTCTAAAGAATGTTTGATTCAAGTTCAGCGTGTGCTGTTGCAAACTATTTGTTTCTCACCAAAAGCCACAATGAAACGGTAACAAATAGGCTATAGTCTAGGCTATGTAGGCTAAAGAGTCACATCGTGGGGAGTTTATTGTTTCGTTTTGGCATGTAGCCGTGTAATAAGCGGGATAATGTATAGAACGCCGGTCATTATTGGGAAAATAAGTCCCTACAGGGCGGAACCAGACCCCTCCGGTTCGCCCTGTCGGGACTTATTTTCCCAATAATGACCAGCATTCTATACATTATCCCTTACTTGACATGACACCCTACATGAAAAACAGAACTGAGGCATTAGAAAGTGTTCTTGTTTTTGTCTAATTGTCTGTTGAGAAATGCTTTAAAAAAAACAAAAACATTAGACTTGGCAATAACTTAACTATTAAATATAACATTAGAGATGAACACGCAAGTAATGGACCTAACGGAAAAGAAATTGGTTGTCTATTCAACATACCGTTGCTGTTGTCTCTAGCAAATTTTTCCCACATAGGAGCTTATTCAATATAAGAATTAAGTCACTTCTAAATTGACAGTGGGAAATTACTTTACCATAAGGGCAAAGCTGACGTTTGTTCTCTGGCAGTATCGGCTTCTTCCTTAGGAAGTTGTCAAGATTGGGACCATGGCGACCGAGAGGGTCATCAGGGGGCATAAACCTAGAAATCACAAAGTCAGAAAAGTCAATGAGTATCAGATGAACATAATTTATTAACAGTAATTCCACTACTTTTGACAGTAACAAACATGTAACTAATTATCTTTTAAAATCAAGTAACACTTATTGTTTTTAATGAAATTTAAATGGGCTTGTTCACATGGAATATGGGCAAGACAAGCAGACAAACACAGCCTGTTCCCTTGTTTTAACAACGCTCGACCTTACAATGGCGCAGTGAATCGATCAATCAGCATGAATAACCCCACGATGTCTGACAGTTTGGGAAATGTGAGCTTTGATGATTTTTTTTCTCTCCTTGAGAAATAGGCTATAGTCATGAGTTCTAGTCTATGTGCAGGTGTGAGAAATGTATCCATATCAAGTGGAGGACCCAGTGTTAGCGAAGCTGACTGAGGAGCCACTCCATCCAAACAGCCGAGGCTTCATTTCAAACAGCAGACATGTGCACAGTCTATAATCTAGATGGGGCTAAACAGACTGATTGCTTTCAAACTCATGTAGAAAAGTAGAGATTCAAAAGACAATAACAACAACCATCACAATGAAGTCAAAGTAGTGGCAAGTTGGAGCAAAGGTAAAGCTCCAGGTAAAGTGAGCTAAGCAGAAGAGCGCTAAGCAAAAAATGCTTAGACAAAGGAGGGTTCTCCGCGCTTCTGTTGTTTGGCGACAATCCGGTGCAACCAGGCTAGGACAGATATTTTAGAGAGAAGGAGAGACGCCGGTGCAGCTCAGATGTCTTCTTAATTTTCTTTATTCTTTAGTAAAAGGTGCAGAACATTATTAAACTTTGACTAACGTTTCGATGTAGTCACATCTTCATCAGAGTCCTAGTCCCCAACAAATGCTTACTTGTCGTTGACGAAAGAGTACATGAGCAGTCGCTCCTCAATGCAACGCTTCCATTCTGGCTTCTCACTCTGCAGGTCACGATAAGTGTCGTTGGAGACGATTACACCGTCCAGTTCATGGGCCAGCTTCACAATGAAGCGGTCATCGTAGCAGACCACTCGTTTGCCCCCTACACGCCTTGATGGAGTGAACACCACAATCTTCTGCTTCTCAAGTTTGCTTAGGATGTGCTGATCTAAATAGAGACAAAATGGAGTTATGTACTTTAAGGAATGATAATAGTCTGGGATGACATGTTGCCATATGGTGCATTTATGTTCACATTTACTTTATTACATCAAATACCTTCATAATTTCATGCTGCTTCACTTTTCTGCTAGTACCGGTACAACTTCTGTACATTTTGTATATTTTCCTGACAATTCCTTTCCAGCCCTTTAATTATTTTAAGGAATTGTCCATTAAAAAAAGTGAAGTTGTCTGTATAAACATTCAAAGTCTTGGAAATTGGCAGAAAACTACATGTACATCTTTCTTTCTGGCAGATGTTTTTTTAGTGTTGAGTAGAATGAATATGAGTGATATACTTCCATGTTCAAAAATTCCTACTCTATTGGTGACCTCAATAATGCCTATTAGTACTAAATGCATAATGCCGCTGGGATTTAATTGACAGTTTTTTTGTTTGGGCCAAACATAATCACGCCATCTCAACCACAATTGGGTATACAGAGCATGATGTTGTAAATTCCATCCATGTGTGGTTTCTACTCCGGTCAGACATGTTTGTATGCTGTGGGCCATAATTCCTAAATGGGACGCACCGGTTGTCACCTGTCTGTAAAGTCCACACCTTCTGAACTTTGTCATGTGAACGTCAAGGACTTCAAGGTATGTCTCGGGACACTTTTTTACACACAGAAGACAAAGCCCCGTATTCACACCGCAGAACAAAGGCACCTTTCTAATGAAAAGGTGCAGGAACCAAATGAAAAAAGGCAAAATAGACTGATGGACTTGGATGAGATCAAAAATTCCTTCAGCAAACTGCCTGCCTTTGTCACATGAGAGAGAGTGAGGAGTGGGTGTGTGAGAGAAAAAAAAATACTCCAATACTTCCTGCTAAGGGAATTTCCCTCTATGGGCCTCTATGTTTCCTGGTACTCAGATTGACTTGTCAAAGGCAACCTTTGCATTCTTGCATTACACTTAGAGGTCTCAGAGGAGTTCACTTGTTCAACAATTACAGGGCATATCACAACAACCTTGCCACTGATGTAAAACATTATGGTAAAAAAAATCAATTAAAACTGATGAAAATAACTACAGAAATATAATTCTTCATCAAGAACTGACAGATGTCTGAACCCTGATTATTCGAGGGAGCTGTGTAAAAAATTGAATGGTAAACCATGGTGTGCAAAGCCAGCAAAAGGCACACACCTAACAAATGTCACAGAAAACTGTTTTGGCCACTAAATATCACCAAAGAAAGGAATCTGCTGTTACTTTTGTCTCAGGTTGTTACTTGTTACCAAATCGTCTTACCTGATTCACCTGCACCTCATGGTCTTGTGGTCCTATTTGCTCATAATGTCAGTTTATTTTAAACCCTGTTCTTTGTCTTTATCTTTGCTTAGTCTTTGTGAGTTCCTGTATTTCTTAAGCTGTAAACCTCCTGCAGTAATTCTCTGTCTTGCTGGATTTTGCCTTGGTATGACCTGGACTGGTTAAGGTATCTCTTTTAAATAATTGTTTGCCTTGATTTTTGGACTTGGATTTGCACCTTTTGTACATTTATTTTCATTGTTTGTTTCTAATTTTTTACATTGATCTTCTGAGCTTTGGATTTTTGTATTTATTGTTTGAAATAAATTCCATTAAACTTTACTTTGTCTGCCTTGCATTTGAGTCTCTGTTCTCCCATCTCTGGTGGTTAAAATGTCAATTTGCCACTCTGTTTGACAACAACAACATTGCCAACTGTCTTAATTATTTCAAAAACATCATGTGTAAACATTTCCTGTCAAAAATGTGAGTTCTCAGAAATGACACCGTCAAGTGGAATAATCTCAGAGCCATTGACTGGAATTTCAAAAAGCTAATCTACAATCAGATGATGACGCGCAGCAGGAATGTGTTTAGATAAGGGAGGGTGTGTGTAGATTCTATTTAACCACAGATTTGTGTGCAACAGTGACACAAAATATAACACCACCATCCAAAAGATCTATACAAAGTCTATTTTACAGGAAGATTATTTTTTGCCCCTTTTCCCCACCTGAGATTGGCACATCAGGTCTGGGTTGTTCCTTCCTCCAGGAGGGCACGAATACCGTGATCTTTTTGTGTCCCCGCTTGAGGAAGTAGTTGACAGCCAGCTCAATTCCCCTGCATGAAAAAACTTCCTTGTTCCCATGACTGGGGGAAGAGAAGGGGAAAAGGGAAAGGAGAGTGAGAGGGGAAATGTGAGGGATTCATTGACAAAATACATATGGTTTACCGTAAACGGTACACACAAACACATACACATGCACCTAAGAATTATGTAAATATTCACTAACACATCATGAAACAAGAGCCACAATTCAATTTATTTATTTAGGTTAATCAGAGTGTCTGTGAACTTTCAGAAGTAGTTAATGACTTTCTTTTTCATTATGGTATGAAAATAAAGTCACACAGAGGCTAAATCCTCTAGTCATTTTTCAACATCGGAAAGACAAGAGAATACATTTAAATAAAAAGAAAGGGTGTTGGTCATGACTCATGAAGGAATGGAGCCAAAAGCCCTTAGGCTTAGTTCTACTGCCTGCCCAGCACTTAGAGCCAGAAGATAGCTGCTAGGGGTGAGATAATTTGCATAAAGCCAATTGACAACGATCTGCTTCAGTGGCTGCCAAAGAAATATAAAGAGAAAAAAACAACAATAGGGGTGACTGGCTTGAAGCCTTTGGCTTCGGATGTCTGCCCTACAGCTGTTCTCTGTTACATCAGTAACGAACACGTAGAGAGGCAAGGTAAAACCGAACATGATTTGCATGGCCACCATAATTTAGAGAGAATGCCAGTGGAGATTAATAAAATACCTATTTACATATTAATTTATTTACATAATCATAGTTTACATATGCACTACGATCTGTGAAAAGGGTGAAATGCACTCAAATTATGGAAAATTATTGTATATTGTGCAATCTGCACTGTCATGGTGCAATCTGCCATTCAATTTGTAACTTTTATCCAGAATAAAATAAGACATTTGATTAAAAGTAAGGCCATTTCAAAAGAACGCCCTCTGGGTCTCGAGGATACTAGGAAAGGCCGAGACTTGTGTGATAGATTTGCATATAAGAGTACTGTCCTTTATGCAGACAAGAACAGACTTGTGGACGAGCCAGTCGGGACTGTTGAACTGGTGTAGTTCGACAAATCTTCCAGATTTAACCCAGAATTTACACACAAACACGATTTAGAGGAAAAGAAGAATAGGGATGAGTTTCTGTGTGTGCGTGTGTGAAATATATATATATATATATATATATATATATATATATATATATATATATATATATATATATATATATATATATATATATATATATATATACATATACATATACACACACACACACACACACACACACACACACACACACACACACACACACACAGTACCCTCCAGAATTATTGGCGCCTCTGCTAAAGTTGACTAAAAACCGGTATAAAAAGACAATCTATTGATTTATTGTAATCTCACAATGAAAAAAATAAGAAAAATCTAACCTTGAAGGGAAGCAAATTTATTTTGAAAAAAAGGAAAATCTTATAAAGAAATAAATATTTTTAACTAAAACACATTGCTCACAATTATTGGCACCCCTGACAAATCTTATATACAAAACCTAACAGAAGCATTTTCCTATCTAATTTCAATGTATTTATTTAGGTTAATCAGAGTGTCTGAACTTTCAGAAGTAGTTCATGACTTTATTTTTCATTATGGTATGAAAATAAAGTCACACAGAGGCTAAATCCTCTAGTCATTTTTCAACATCGGAAAGACAAGAGAATACATTTAAATAAAAAGAAAGTGTGTTGGCATTTGTAAGTCAGAGACAACTAGATACTTTGTTGAAAATGCCTATATTTACAGTTAAAACAATGATTAAAAGGTTCTAGGTATCTGGAAATGTGACAAACATGCTTGGAAAAGGAGCCATGGTTATCTCGCCCCCACAAACAGTATGGAGGATGGTAAGATAGGCAAAACATTCCATAAGAACCACTGTTGGAGAGTTACAGACAAAGGTATCATCTTGGAGTCACCAAGTCCCCCAAAAAATCTTCAAAAGTGACCTCACTGCTAATAGATTATTTAGAGGGCACGCCAGGTAAAAGCCTGTCCAGTCATTTAATTACCAATGTAAACAGCAGGAGTTACTGAATGGTGACTTTGTCTGGAAGTGTGGTCTAGTGTCAGATGAAATTAAAACAGCGCTCTTTGGCTAGAAACACTTTAGGGTTTTTTGGCGTACATAGAAGAATGGCTATACTGAAAAGAACCCCATGCCTAATGAGAATTATGGTGGAGGGGCTGTGCTGTGGGGCTGTTTTTATTCCCAAAGGCATTGGGAACCTAATTAAGGTGCATGGTATCATGAACACCAAGAAAAACCTGAACATTTTCAAAGGAATCTCTGCCAAGATACTAAAATTGGTCATGATTGGATCATTCATCAGGTCAATGAACCAAAACAAACATCCAGATCAAAACAAATATTGTTTGCTGAACACAAAATCAAGCTTCGGACATTGCCATCTCAGTCCCCTGATCTAAACTCCATAGGAAAACAGTGGGGTGAGTCAAAGAGGAGGATGCACAAGTGTGGACCTAGGAATCTGGACGATCTGTGGAGATTTTGTAAAGACGAACGGTCTTAAATCCCTTGCTTTGTATTCTCCAACTTTATGGGGTTTCATAGGAAAATAGTACAAGCGGTTTTATTGGCAAAGGGAGGCTTAAGAAGGCATTACAAGCAGGGGTGCCAATAATTGTGAGTGACGTGTTTTTGTTAAAAATATTTATTTCTTTATGAGATCTTCCTTTTTCTCAAAATAAATTTGCTTCCCTTCAAGGTTGGATTTTTCCTATTTTTTTTTATTATACCGGTTTTCAGTCAACTTTAGCAGAGGTGCCAATCATTTTGGAGGGTACTATATATATATATATATATATATATGAATGAGAGAGAGAGAGAGAGATGTATGTGTGTGCTTGTGTTGATTTCCATATTACACTTGTAATGACATTATTACATATTTTTACACATACATACTACACCCCCCCCCCCCCCCCCCCCCAACACACACACACACACACACACACACACACACACGTAGTCAGAAACCACTCACCTCATGGCGACATTGCTTCCATCAATAACAATAGGTTTGAGTTCATTTTCTGGCACTTCGTCCTCTTCCTTCTCTTTTGTTACCAGAGGCTGGGTGGCCTTCCCAGGGCTCCTCAGCTCACCGACCTCAGCCACAGTGTCCCTTTCTGGGGTGGGGCTCCTGGAGGCCCTGGTCCTCACCAGCTCCGCCAGCACCGCGTTGGTGTCTGTGCCCATGCCCAGCTTCACCATGGCCGCCTGGATCTGCTTAGGCAAGTAGCCCAGTTTACGAAAGAAGTCCACCTGCAGCTGAAGCTCTGCCATGCTGGTCTGGTTCAGGGGAAGTGGTGAGATCTGACTGGTACAGGCTGGTTCCTGAATCTTGTAGGGGAGTGCAGATCTAGCTCTTGGAGGTAGCTCTGCACCAGGATTCATTGTTCCTGCCAAAGGTTTTCATGGCAGCATTTACCTGGTAAGCGACAAAAAGCTTACATTAGAATTGTGCAAATACTTAACTGATAACTTTTCTGAGAACTTTGACCAGATTTGGGTAAGGTTCTTGAAAGACTGCAGTCTTTTAACTAATGCCCCCACTCAAGCTTTACTCAAAAGACTACAGTCTTTTAAAAATCTTCCACAAATCTTGTGATAATCGTATGGTGTAGGGAGGCCTTAATTTGGGCAATGTGTCTAGCTGCCTACTTGTTCGTTACAGCTGATTTTCAACATTACAAATGTTCTTTATCTCAGCTTCTTTGTGATCAGAGAAGAAAACTTAAGTTAACCACTTCAAAGATAGTACATGTTTTGGAGGTATTTACGCTTCTGAACTGAACAGGTCACCGGGTTTTGCCTCAGTAATCTGGTCACCTTAATATAATAGCTCACCACACTGCCACACGGACAAAACCACGTTTTTTGTACTACCAAGATACAGCTTTATTCATTAGGCTAACAAGTTATGATGGTTCAAGCAGCGATCACATAACCTTCCAGTATAGGCCTATAGAATAACACCTGTTCATTCAAACGTGTTACATGTTAGTCCGGGGTTACGCTGCTCACCTATCAGCGAGTGTAGGTTTGATTTTAACGATGGGTAATCCATAAGCTTTTAGTATAGGCCATGACATGTCTACATCATCTAAATAGCCTAAATAAAAAATAAAGGCCTATGGCCTAATGTTAAGCCGCATGTATTCCAAAATGTTTAAGTTACCGCAACCGGCTCGAAGGCTGTCTGAATGACCAATATGTCAAGTCAGAGCATGTCACACAAATAATCACACATAAATGCCTCCTGGCCTACCTTTTACTAGAGAAATGATCCTTCTTCATGTCTTTTTGTTTGACTATAACACCTGCATTCAAGCAGGGCTCTAGCAACATGTATTTCCTTGTGGAATCTCCCCTTGGATAGTGAACTTTGCTTCCTGGATGACGTCTACGACACCGCCCTATCACGAGCAAGCAAAAATGAGTCTTTGAGACGGGATATTCACCGACACTTTTGGTTCGTTCATGCCACCTGGGAATATCAGGGGCCACCTCCGTGATTACGTTGTTTTTCTCACTGCGATTTCCTGTGCTTTGCTGTCGGAATATATGAAAAACATGGATGCCACAACAAAGGTTAAAACATACTCAAATTTAAATGAACTACGGAGCCCAGGAGGTGTTATTGCAAGATATTTTTGTACATCCAGAGAATGGGCTCATTTTAGTAGTAAATTGTGCGCTCATTCTACTACATTGTGGTCTCTTACTAGATTGTGTGCACAATTTGTGTGCTCTTTTTACTACATAGTGTTGTCATTATACTAAACTGTGATCTCATTTTATTATATTGTGCATTCAATTAAGTAAATCAGGCGCACATTTAAATCGTGTGCACGTTTTACTAAATTGTGCGCTCATTTTACTAAAATTTAAATGAGAGCACAATTCGTAAAAATCAGCACACTATTTAGTAAAATGTGCAAACGATTTAGTAAATTGTGCTCACAATTTATTAAAATGTGCAAAGGATATTGAGAGCACAATTTAGTAAAATGAGTGCACTATTCAGTAAAACGTGCACACTATTTACTAAAATGGGTTCACAATTTACTAAAATGAGTGCATGTTTTCTGAATATACATCCAGCCATAGCTCAGAATTTCACCACATTTGCTAAGATCTTGGTTCTATAGAGTTAGGAATGTGAGTTTTGGGCGCGGTTTCATGATCCTCAAACCCTTCTGACCATTTAAACAGTAGTCAGTAAACGTTGGTTGTAGTGTTATCCAATTGCGTAGAAGTCCGGAATCAGTCAGTAAACGTTGGTCGTATGTTATCCAATTGCATGCAGAGATATTTTCAAATATATGCTTGGTGCTGTCCCTCCAGTTGGGCCATTTTCATTACTCATAGCCAGACCCAGGGGCGCAGGAGGCACGGGAGACGTGGGGGATATGTCCCCCGCAGTACTGAAGAGACAGCCGTCGTCCCCCTCACTTTTGATAAGGAAAAAAAGCCTTATAGGTACGCTAAATAAACAATAACATAGGATTTGCGCTAACTGTAAAACTCCCCATTAACAGCATCACATCACTAACCACAGCCATCTACAGTTAGACATGCGTTTTGTTTAGAGCGGCATACTGGTAGGCAAAAGCATTTTCGGTTTGGTTTGGGATTTAATTTACTTTTGGACTGTTTGAGCTAAATGTTGGGACTGATGGGCACTGAAATCTGGGAGATATTTGATGGTTCACTGTTAAGTTTCATGCAGTTGAAAAAGTGTCAGGATTTCCACTGCTGTTTATTGCGAGACAAGGTAGCCCTTCATTGAATAGGGGTTGTGCTGTAATGGAAACCTTTTTGCGTAGTCAAGTAGCCTACAGTAAATTGAGTTATTGTTTAATTATGCATGATTTAGTACTTTTTTTTAATAAAATTCGTTGGCTGGAATACCTTGAGTCGCAACAATTGTGTTTAAATGTAGTAGGCTTCAGCCTCTGGCAATTAGCTCGAAAGGGGCGGCAAGAGAATGAGCTTGAGAACGTGGAGACCCATGGTAGGAAAACGACTTTTCTTTTCCAACCGTAGGCTATTAATCCAACCAACATAATGCAATACAATACAACATATAATAAAATATTAAGAAGAGGTGTTATTTCATTGACTTAAATTGAAACAATCTGAGAATTTAGCGGTGTCACGTCTGCCTGTCACAGACGCGGGGAGCTCTTTGAAGCTTGGGATAATGTGATACAGTTACTACAGTAACAGTATTTTATTTTACTTCTTATGTATTTTTTTAAAAATTTTATAAATGCTTTCTTTAAATGCTGTTGGAACAAATAGTTGATTATAAAGGCAACTTTTTGTTGCAATTTTCTGTGTGTTCTGGACTGGTAACTTGTTAAGCCAACACTTGTTAAGTTCTAACGTTGCATAAATTAACTGAAAACACACAGTGGAGAGTTGATTTGGTTTATACCAGACAATTTAAGTAGGCCTAACTAGGCTATTTGATCATGTAGTCTATGTTTGGATCATAGGCATGATGATTTATTCATGGCTTCATAAAATATCAACATCCCATGTTGCTTTTTTCTACCATTGGCCCAAGTAGTGACCAGTATTCTACCATTGGCCCAAGTAGTGTGAAATAAAAAAAAAAAAAAAAAAGTACAATTGCACATAGCAAGAAGAAGCTGGTCTGAGGGCAGATCTGGCGTTGTGCTCATCTCACAGTTTTCACCATTTTTATCAAAAATATTTTGAAAACAATCAATGGTATTATCTTAATATTCTGGCAAGTTTAAAATATGATGGTCGAAAGTGGGCCAGAGGTGGCGATCCGATATCTGTAAATCTGATTTCACTATTTTTGTTCACAATTTGGTCCCCCTCACTTTCTTCAAAATATCTCCTGTGCCCCTGGCCAGACCCTAAATCTTTCTAGATTTGGGTCTGGATTTTCAGGCTATGTCTGAGATATATCACAAAAGCCTGTTGCTCTTTGTTGCACACTGTTGAAGCCAAACATGTCAAGTTCAAATCGGAAAATTGCAGAAAAACAGAGCAAATCTTTTGAACATGCCCCTGGCTTTGAAACGTTTTGTCCATCTTGAACTCAACCCAGATTCATCTAGTGCAACTGCTGCAATTATGTCTGGCGGACAACTTGAGTGTGGTATATAAGTCAATAAGCCCCCTCATGTGGCTAAGAAGTGTACTGCAGATATAAACCTTATACTATACACCAAAAAAGACACCCACAGTTAGTGAAACCTTGCACTCATTGAGCAAAACTAAAGCCCAACTCAGCACAGCACATTCTTGCCTCATACTGTACCTCAGCCTCATACTTAAAAAAAAACAAACTTGTTTTCCAAAATATTCAACACACTTCTAATAAATCTAACACATACAATCTAATATAATGTCACTTCTTCATTTTCAAAATACCAATACCAGTGTTGTGTGCACATGAGAAAGTCTCTGATCCTTTACTCAGTGGGTAGTCTCCTGTGGGCCCCAGATATCTCATGTACAATACTTTCTCATGAGCACATAGACCAAACTTTTGCCTTCACTTTTGCAATACTTTTGACTAGCTGCTTTTATCCATTATGCACCGAAGAACAACCTGCCTCTGTACATCAAAAAGGCAAATTCTGTAAACATCTTTAAAAAAAGACCTGAAAACATATATATGAGAGCTTTTAGTTAACTCACTTTTATAGCCTATTTCTTCACATTATTTTACATTCTACTGCTATTTACAGGCTTCCCATTTTTACTACACTAATTGTATTGTATGTGTTGTTGCATCTATCGCCATACCATCTTGTGAAATCTAATTTTTACTTAATTCTAAATCTCTGATGTTTTATTTATTGTTTTGTTTATTTGTTTGTTTGTATTATTACAATTTTTCTCAACAGTTTTCTCTGTTGTTGTGTTAAATGCTCCAAATGTAAAGTTTTTTACATTCCACTTTGAGCTGCATTCTGTGTATGAAAGGTGGTATACAAATAAAGATTATTATTATTATAATTATTATTATTATTGTTGTTATTATTATTATTATTATTATTATTATTATTATTATTACTGTGAGGGAACGCAAAACTATTGCAAGGGAATACAAAAGTAATGCAAGGGAATGCAATAGCTTTTGTAAACGTAAAACCATTGGAGGAATGTAAAGGTATTGTGAGGTAATGCAAAAAGTAAGTACCCACCTCATACAAAAAGGGGTCTTTCTTTCTTGTGCCAAGGGGACAGTTAGAGCAAAGATCCTGGATTACGTTGGCATGTCTCGCTCCATTTGAACTCTATAGTGTGCCAGAACCTATGTAGAATTTATTTTTGGCCATGCCACTAGTCAGGGATGGGCAGTATTTCTAATACATGTGTTTAAAATACGTATTTCAAATACAAAATACTATTTTGTAATTTGTATTTTATTGAGATGATGAAAATGCCTTCGTATTTTGTATCAAAATACTTCAGTGTTGTGTATTTTTGTATTTTCAAAATACTGTAAAATACTTTCTGTGAAACACTGTGATGACATCTATCTAACTATCTATACTGTAAAGCATGAAATCTCTGTCTCTGTCTGTTTGTGGCACCCTCGCATGGTCAAGCCCCTCTGCTCCAGTAGAGCATTGATTTTCCTTTGCTGGAATGATTAACAGGCCGCATAGGCGTCGTCTGAATGCAACACTGTTTTGAGAAGTTAGTTGTGCTTAAAGGCATCAACTGAGGAGACACGACTAGCTAAGGTTACACACACTCCTTTGCTCACACAAGGACAGCACAAGGACTTGAGTTCACAAGTTTATATTGCAACACTTGAGTTTGCTATTTTCCTTTCTTTTTTCTGTTTTACAGTTTTTTTCTAGACTTTAAATTTATCTATGTTCTCCGACCTGTGAAATATTTCAGTGCTATGGTACTTGACAAGATACCTCAAACAAGGACATTTCCAATTTTGCACATTTTAAATAAGAAATTATTGATAATGTCATAATAATTGGCTTCTAATTGGCTTAACTGATTGGATGGTATTAATGTGACAACTTGAATTTTTTTGTATTTACATTGATAGAGGTTGTGCACACACCAGTTTCAGGTGTATACAAAATTATTCAACTGTGATGAAATTCACCATAAGTGTGGTAGTGATGGTGTTAAATAACTTAAAAGGTGAAAATGCTACCTAGTTTAAATTTCTAAATAAGTCATCTATTTGGATTGTTTGTCTTTGAGTTATTGTCACTGATTCATAGTGAGCAATCTATTACACCAACTGGCTGGGAAGCGCAACAGTTGTGGAGTCGGCATTGCATGTCGCTGCAAAACAGTACATCTCCAAACTTAAAAACAGTAGACTAACAGTGAATAAAACTGGACTGTCAGAGCAGCATAAAATACTAAAAGCCATGCCGAGTGTCCTGTTCGCTCTTAAACTTTCCATCACATTTGGTGCCTCTGCCTAGCCACTTCATAAATGTGTTAGAATTAGTTCTGTACTTTAAAGAACATTTTGAGCGATCACATAGCCTATTCAATGTTGCAATATTATCAGAAGGCCCTATGTGCAATTTGCTTTTGAGCATGATCTTATATGAACATTTCAAAATGAATGGAAAGACAGTGATGAGATTTTGCACTCAGCTGTAGCCTAGGCCTGCTAGTGGTGAGTCTGTTATAGCCTATTTAGTTGTATGGTAGCCTATGCAACTATTCTATTAAACACTGTGTGCTATAGTCTATTAAACACTATAGGCTATGACCGCTATGTTCTTGTACTATTTTCCCCATGATATTGTTTCAGTTATCCAAAAGGCTCGAAGGATGCTCTTTATTATATGCCAATTTTGTTAAAATAACTAGTAAAAGTGAGGTGAGGTGCCCCCCCACCCGTTGTTCTCTGGCGCCGACCCTGGCAGAGGTTTATATTGGGATATCTAACATGAGGGGTCAGCATATCTAATCTGTTGACTGATTATGGAAGGAGTCTTTTGCTTTCAGATGTTTTTCCAGGTAGTGTACAAGTGAAGGGATTGACGAAAAAGGCTTTTAGAAAGAAGTATTTTGTAGTATTTTGAAAATACAGAAATACAGTATTTTATTTTGATACATTTTTTGGCTGCTGTATTTTGTAGCTTATTTTGATACATTTTTAAGGTGGGTATTTGGTATTTTATTTGGAAATACATTTTGATGTATTTGTGCCCATCCCTGCCACTACTGTTCCGTACATTATTAAGTAATTTGTATATAAGTATATATACTCCTTTGATCCCGTGAGGGAAATTTGGTCTCTGCATTTATCCTAATCCGTGAATTAGTGAAACACACTCAGCACACATGAACACACAGTGAGGTGAAGCACACACTAATCCCGATGCAGTGAGCTGCCTGCTACAGCGGCGCTCGGGGAGCAGTGAGGGGTTAGGTGCCTTGCTCAAGGGTACTTCAGCCATTCCTACTGGTCGGGGTTCGAACCAGCAACCATCTGGTTACAAGTCCGAAGCGCTAACAGTAGGCCACGGCTGCCCCTGAAAAATTGGCACACAGTATGTTATTGGCATATGTTACATTTTTGGCATACTGTATGTAGCAAAAATTATGAAAAGTGATCATTTAAAAAATAATTAATCTATTATTTAGATACATGACTTGTGCAGAAAATATTACTGTCAAGGGCCTATTACGTGACTTTTGATTTCTATAATTGTTATTAAAAGACTTTACAGAGGTTTCTCATGTCTTATTTGGTATGAGCTTGCATGTACAGTAAGCTGTCTCTTAAGAACCATTTTGTTTTATTTATTTCCATGACAATAAAGGTGTCTTTTAAACATCTGACTCTTACTTTCTAATCGTTAATTGAAATTAGAGCCTTGGGTCAGAGTCAGCTCAGTCTAACCAGCACTGCTGTGTTGGACAGTGGTGTCTAACGTGGGACACCTAAAGAGGTGCTAATGCTGCAATGGGTACACCCCCCACCCCACCCATAATGATGAATAATGATGCATCTCTAATAGTATCATGACACAGAGAAAATATCAATAGCCCATAGATCACAAAACTAAAAAAGTAAATAATGAAGATGCAGGTTATATATAATACAACTGAACATTTTATTTTTAGTATATTTGCATAATGACGATTTACCCTGGTTATGTGCACAATCCATATCATGCTATAGTTGCTAAATGCATTCTCCAACATATTATGGAGCAAGAGGATAAATATTCTGCTTCAATAACAGTCAAATAGACTACCACCTCCCCCCCCCCCCCAAAAAAAAAAAAATACTGTACTACAAGACACACATACCGTATACATGGCCTATTAACTTTTTAATCTCACTCTCTGTATTGGCTATACGCTGTTTCAAAGCATTGGAATAGAGAGAACACACCAGATACATTTTGTTTCTACTCACTTTTAACAGTGTTGATCCTTTAACAGTGTTGATCTTTTAACAGTGTTGATCCTTCAAAATTTGTCCAGTATTCATTTCTTTAGGGACAGACATGAAAGTGTATCGGAATGATCGAGCTCTTCTCTATATGCACACCCTATGTGTTTAAGATTTGCATATAGCAAGATCAAAAAAATCACGTGGAACAGCAGTGTTATCAAAGGAAGTCACACGTGTTTATTGAAGGATCAAATGTAGTCTGATGAGGTGTGGTCACGGCTTAAGTGGCTAAAATGCATGATTGGCAGTCGTGGGGATTACAAACTTTGCATTCAGCAAACAGAAGCAGGTGAGCTAGGTGAAAAGGGTAGGGCAAAACGTGAGCTGCCAAGATGTAAACACGATAAAACTATCTTGGCATCTTGACAGAACACTAGAATTATTTACACTCATCATGTGATGTTAAGGCGTAACATAGCTGACTAAATAACTTGCAATATGTCAGGGCTAGAGGGTGAAAGGATGTGTCTGTGCTTTACCCTTAAAGCTGCTGTTGGAAAGTCTGACAGATTGAAGGGACTTAGCCAAAATTTTGAATGTGTACTCTTTGAATTTTGAACTCTCATGCCCCTTCCCTACCACCGAGCACCCGCTCATCGAGTTTGTGCTCGTCAGTGCGCACCAGACTGCTCCAGACTGTGATTGACAGTCCGATCTCACACAGCCCTGCTCTGATTGGACCAGAAGAACTGGGAAGTGTGTTTTTTTTCTTTCTAAAACCGGCTTATTTATGTTGTTCTGTCGGAGCATAGTGTCAGTTTCAGTGAATATGATAAAAAAGGGTAAGGCTATTTGCACCCATGGTACAATTAGCAGTGTATGCTATTCGTACCCTGGTGCAATTAGAAGTGAATTATATTCGGTGCACACAGCAATGTGTCCTATTAGTACCCCATCTGGTACAAATATCAATGTATGCTATTCGTACCCCGGTGCACACAGCAATATGTTCTATTAATACCCCGTCTGGTACAGATATCAGTGTATGCTATTTGCACCCCTGTGCATTTATTCTGGCATACTGATCACACAATGTAATAATAATAAAAAAAACAAGCAACATGTTTTTTTGTTGTTACGTAACAGGGTGTGAATAGCTCAGCTGTGTAATAGACACTCTGAATAAGGTATGCTGTTTGCATCAATGTATAGTTAGAAGTGGATGCTATTCGTACCCTGGTGTATATAGTACTGTATGCTATTTACACCCTGGTGCATGAACTAGTGCTAAGGGTTTGAACCGGCACCCTCCAGTTACAAGTCCAAAGCACTAACCAGTAGGCCACGGCTGCCCCAGATTGTTGCAGTGTTTATGTCTGTGTCACTTAAGAAGACGTTTGAAGATAAGAAAGAGGTCGAGTAAGAAAGTGAGGAAATGTGTAGGCTTAAATAACATATAAGCCTAGGCTTAGATTTTGACGCAGCACAGGCTAATCCACATGTTCCTTTCTCTGCTTTTACCTCATAGGCCTAATAAAATATAGCCTTCACTCAGCAAAGATAACGCATGATACTGTATGTCTTTGCATCTTGTGGGTGTGTAACGTTACCTTGCATCGACGTACTCAGATATTGCATGAATAATGCAATAAAGTCAGATGAATCATAAATGACATAAATCATAAATGACAAGTTGAATGAGACATGGGAAGAAAACACAGCCAAGGATAAAAAAAAGATGAAGATGTGGAATGCACTTGGCAAAAGCATAGACTTTTAATTGCATATTCCAACAGTTGCAATCATGTGAGTGAAATGGGATATTTGATCAAACGTGTGATGCTCCAAGGCTATTTTCACACGTGATCACAAACATGATTATTTCTAGTGCATATTCATCTTGTACTTATCTTGACGAGTTGGCTTTTTATTTACATACAAAATGAAAAACACAAGCTAAACAAATATTTAAACATAATATACTGTAAAGTTTAAGACATTAAACCACAGACAAAACAAGACAAAGACAAGCAAAGGCAGGCCTACCTTTTTCATGGAAAACTTTATATTAAATTTAGCGTAGGTTGGTATTAAAATAATGCAAATAATTCTTCATTTTAGTGCGACAGAATTCCAGCTGTCGCACTAAAATTCGACCTAAACAAAGATCACATAATACATTGAAATTTCATTAAGCTGATAGAAAACACGGAGAGTCTATCGGACTCACATAGACAAGACAACTGGAATCTTTTATGTGTTAAGGAGTACACTGGAAAATAGTGATACGCGGGTCCAGGTTTCCTTTATGACCATCAACCTCCTGACCTGTTTTGGAACATGATTGCAACACATGCCTGTTATGTCCTTCACATTTATTAACTCTTATTATTAAACAGCCCATTACAATGAAAAACATTTTGACTTAAAATGTAAAAACCTCTGTCTCTCTCTCTCTCACACACACACACACACACACACACACACACACACACACACACACATACAGTGTGCGTGCACACACAAACACATTCCTGTCCTTCACATTTCTTAACTCTCTTACAGTGAACTTAAGCAAATTTGCCGATATTGTCTTGCTCTTTTTGCTGACCATCTTCTTTCTGACCTGCGGGTCAACCCAATGTTTCAATACCACATTTGAGTAGACAGAGACACAATAGTAATATACAGGGGGTTGATATACTCCCTTTCAAATGTGATACTTTAAGACAGTTGGGTCAGGTGAAGTTTCCCCCTTCAAGAGCGAGGAAAGAAACGGGAAAATAGAAGATAACATTGAAATGTAAATACACAAATCAGATTTACAGACAGGAGGCCGGATATTGTGAAGCGTAAGCACTCTCATTCTCTCCAGTGGCACTCAGTTTGGGGAATACTGTCAGTTGTTTCTATTAAAATTTACATGGAAAGGGTATTTCACCGGTGAGATTGATATGTCAGTCTAACAATGTCCAATTAAAAAGGAGAATGCTTCTATTATCGCTTCATTAGAACAGCTCTGGCAGAAAGTACAGGGAAGGACCTGTCACCCATGGTTAAAGGTGCAGTTCTGTCAGGCGTGAAATAACTACAACCTACATATCACAACTCATATTTTCCCATTGGGGTGAATAATGTCTTCTGTGATTGCATTGTGTAGTTTTTCTTGCACAAAAAAGATCAGGAGCAGAAATGCATTATGCTATTCTAACCATTTTCTTACCCAAAGCCAACTTTAATGTGATTTTAGCTCACTGGAAAGTTTATTTAAATAAATGCAATTTTCTGGTCATAACTTGGAGGTTTAATTGACATATAAGGTCAAGAGGAGGCTTAAAAGCAATGATAGATATGGAGTGTGCAGTAGCTTCAGCAGCCAGTATTGATTCCGAATATTAAATCTCAGCTCTGAATTGTGTTTTATTTCAGAAGTCGTAAGGACACATGTACACATGGCAAACATTTTCCAGTTAAATAATCCATGACAGGATTCATTACCATGCATAGCCATCATGACTTCTCTCACAAATCAATGGGAGTTCTTCCATGAAGACTCGGTAGGCAGAAATTGAATTCATGATTTTACCCTAGATAGGGTGTTACAATAATAAAGATATGAAGATATAACAGCCTTTGGCTTTGCCCCCTGTCCTCAGTTCAGCAAAAACTACAAAGTAAAAGACCCTGCTGACTGGACAAGGCAGGGGTGTGGGTCCTACCCCTTGAACCCCCTGATCCCCCATTAAGACAGGAACCAAGTGGTAGAGGTGGCGCGGAGGAGGTCTCTGTACGGCCCTGGACATAAGTCACTTTAGATAAACATTACTATGGATACATTTATTTAATAAATGCTATATTGTATATGAATAAAGATACATGCAGAGAAACAGCAGTGAACTCTACTAGTCTTGGCAAGAGTGTAGAGCAATGCCCTGGAGGAAGTTATCGATCCATGGAAAGAGTGGGTGGGTCACTCTCGTGCCCTTTTGTGCTGTTTCTGTTCAGGAGTCCACTGACTATTAGCCATGGTGGGAAAGGAGGGTTACTAAAGATGTATCCACATGTATTTTCTTATTTGGTGAATAAATGTTAGCAAAGCTTATGCAAAAGTCCCACCAGAAAGACTCGCTGTTAACGTTATTCGCTCATTCGTTGATTCAAAAAACGCAGAATACCAGAAAACACTTTTTCTCCATTGACATTGCCGTTGTCAGTAGTTTCAGAATCTGGTGTTAAACCTAGGTTTGGTAGCTACAGCCAGAAAGACTTTGGAGAAAATCTATCACAACAGCTGGCAGGCATTTCCATCGTCTTCAGCTGCTCCAACTACTACTCTGTCGTTTTTTCATCAAGTATATTCCTGGGCCGCGGCCGTGGCGCAACTGGCTGGGGCACCTGCAACGTACACTGGTGACCTGGGTTCAATTCCCGCCCCGTGGTCCTTTCCGGATCCCACCCCGATTCTCTCTCCCACTCACTTCCTGTCATTCACCACTATCCTATCTGATTAAAGGCATAAAAAGGCCAAAACAATATACTTAAAAAAAAGTACATATTCCTGTACAGCAGGAGCCACAGAAAAATTGTTGGCTTTTTTATAAAAAGACGTACATAATAAAACTAAAGTAGCTTGTATGGCCCTGGAGTGTACCGGTATATTTTTTATGTTTTATTACTGTAGAAAACAAAATTGCTGTCAGATTTGGCCCTCTGCAGAAGGGGATGCATTTAATAATGAGTCATAGCTCTTCTGTGTTCAACCGTCACGTTCCCACCCCACCTTACCCTATCCTCCTCTCTCTCTCTCTGTGTGTGTGTGTGTGTGTGTGTGTGTTTGTGTGTATATGTGTGTATGTGTTTATTCTCTTCTATGTAATCCCTATTCCAATGTTTAGAACACATTGATTTTTGAGTGATGTTGAAGTTGATTGTATTCTTAGCTTTTCATAAATAATAATACATTTTATATATGTATATAATTTTCACATTATACTGATTTATATAAGGAAGTTGTATCTGTTGAATCAAATGTATTTTATGTCTCTATTCCGAAATGGTCTTATACAGCATTTGCTTATATACAAATAAATGGTATTTAAATGAATAGTAATATATCACATATCATATATATTAGGGCCACATAAGAAGAGTTTGTCTCAAAAATGCTATATTCTCCATTTTAATGCATTTTCTTAATTCATTTTTTAAATTAAATGATTATTTTGTTTTCAGATCTGTAATTGGGTAATTGTTATTTACTCAGTCAAAACAACACAACTGCACTTTTATTTATATTACCTGAAAAACACAATTAAATAACATGACTTATTGATGTTTACAAAAATGGATTTATAGCGTTATGGAAAAGAGCTCTTCATATGCTAGGCTATATCGTTTTCAAGACAGTGTAGCCGACCCATACCTGGGAAAGTATGATGTGATCATGCTTGCATATATCTTAGGTCAGCCTTTATATTAGGGAAAAATACTTTGTGTCTGCATCTATGCCA
The DNA here is from genome assembly GCF_018492685.1 of Alosa sapidissima. Taxonomy (NCBI): domain Eukaryota; kingdom Metazoa; phylum Chordata; class Actinopteri; order Clupeiformes; family Clupeidae; genus Alosa; species Alosa sapidissima. The sequence continues at coordinate 17,749,589 of NC_055966.1, forward strand.
CCTGAAGCATGCTGGTAGAAATATCTATTCAAAAGCACAGTTGATCTGTGCATGCCATGACCAACTTTCGATTCTTTGATTTGGAAAGCAAGTTTATTATTTTGGGCTGTTAGAATAGAATTTCAGCCTAAAGTTGGATAACATGTAGAATTTTGCTGCAATTTCAAAACCAGATTACTCGATATCCGCTTACTGTACAGAGTGATGCTTCAAATCCCTGTGATCGGTAAGGTCTGCTATTTATTTTGATATATGGTTTGCTATGTTTTGACCAAAGTGTTCGTGAGATATACCACCGAGAGTAATGGGTGTGGAGAAAGCGCTGTGTGCACAATGGAAATATGATTAAATGCCATGTATATCCAACATTAATTTTCTCATGAACCGTTTATCACAACACCTAGCCGCTAATATCATGGGATCATGATATCTGTGTGATTTATGTGTGATAAGTACTCCATGAGCAATTCAGGGTGTGAATTTTGACACATTTTGCGTCCATCAGCGACATAGCCAGGGGGCCATAAGCCATGTGAAACACACCCACACCACATTATTTCTGTCTCATTCACACTGGTTGTTTTGTTCGCTCTGTAGGTATATTGCATCCCATGTGTTTTCATTCTGCATAGGACACTTTCTAGTGAAAGTTTTGATTGGTATTTGAGTGAATAGAATGCACATACAATTCTGGCTCTCCAAACTACTTCCATAATTGGAGAACACAAAGAGTTGTTCATCCAGCATTATGGATTCTTGCCCAAAACTGTCTAAAAACAGCAAAGCTTGCTGACAAGCTAACTCAGTGTTTCCCAAACTTTTTTTCTGGGGACCGACTTTTTAAAAATGACAGACTATCGCGACCCAACTCGTGACTGTGGTAGTTAACAAACTAGATCAGTGGTTCTCAAACTTTTTCTTTCATTCCCCACTTTGATCAAGGGGGCATTCTCGAGCCCCACCTGTCCCTCATCGCTCTAAGAAAGTGGTAGGTCAAGCTTAAAATTGTCAAATTTATTGAAATAATCACAAGTTCTAAATATATCCTCTTCAACAGAGTTAAAATCAGCTGGTGCTGCAGATATAATAATAAATAAATACATAACACATATATTTCTGTTTTCCAGCAACATATTAGGAAGCATAGGCCATTTTACAGCATTGTACAATATATTCAATGAAATACCAACATGCTGCATTAAATGGATCCATAATCCAGTCATACTGAGCACTGCTGGTTGGGAAATATTTTTGAAATAAACTTTGCAGGGATGTGATGTAGGCCTACTGTTTAATACACAACAGGTGCATCACAAGAGTGCCTCCCAAATCCCAATCAGACGTTTCAGCGATTTCGCTTAGAATATATAGGCCTGTACTATAGCCTATACTGTCGCGATCGGCGCCTGTCCCATACTCAAGTTTTTTTGGTGAATGCAGTAATCTTATTTGCTAGGTGAAGTAGGTGCTTGTCTTTGCCTTGTAACTGGACATTTAACTCAAATGTATCGCTAAGATATATCAAATATATCAGCTTCGTCAAGAAATGTTCATTAGTGAACGTGCTTGCAGATTCAAACATGCGCTCTTCCTCCAAGAAGAGGCGACTCGGAGCTCAAACACGGCCGACAGCACTTTACCTCGGGAAAGCCACCTTGCCTCGCTGTGAAACAGTACAGCCTTTTGGTCAGCTACCATATCTTCGCAAAGTGCGGAGAATAGACGCGCTTTTAAGGGCCGGGTTTTGATTAAATTCACCACTCTCACAACAACGTTCAAAATCTCATGTAGGTCCAGTGGCGGTTCTAGGATTTTTCTGAGACAGGGGCCACAAAGGGGCCACATCATACACTGAGGGGCCAAGAACCGGTCAACATCCATACACAGAAAATCCCTTGTTCAGTAAGGCAGAGGCACGTAGTCTACGTGATATGCAGGACTATACGCAGTATACCCAAAGTCCTTTTAGGCAAGTCCATCCACTCAACGGCCATATTGCAACGCTTTTTGGGCACTCATCGGGCATCCTATTCAGCAGAAATGTGCATGCGCAAGGCTTCACGACACCAATCTTGCTCCAGCGGCAAGTTCACAACACATGATTGGCACGATGTCTTCACATCACACCACATGATTGGCTCAATGTATTCACATGTCGAAGTTTTGCCGAGGAAGGGGTGGGATATGTGTAGACAACGGCCATATTGGCGTTACAAACTAGCCCCATGCATTTCTATGGAGGATTTTTTGAGTGCTGTGTCTCCTCATTAGAAAGTCTCTGGTATACCCACTTAAAAAGCATCACCATCTCAGTATACCCACTTAAAACAGGCAAGGATAGGTATTAATATTTGGGGTTGATCACAGTATACCCACTACAGCTAACTAGACTACATCACAGCAGTAAGGTGCATACATTTCACCAGTCTTACCTTGTTCAAATACTTGAATGCTAAATACTAAAAAACAAAAAAGCCAATACAATTCTTAACAATTTTCCCATTTATTTATAATGTGCATTGAAAACACAATATAAAACTAAAATATAATAGACACTTCAGTGGAAATACATTGATATTTTAAACAGAAATCATACATCATCATACACACATTTTTCGTTGAATTAAACAAGTTTTACTTTAACTCTTTCCCCTTTCCTAAGAGAAACCACTTTCACTGCCAGTTTGCGTACATTAAAACAAACACACACGCACAGTACACACACATAGCATGTGAGCAACAACTACATCATATTTACACAATTTTTTCAACAACTATTTTTACAATGGTTTGATTTGGAATGGTCTTTGAAGCCACCGTCTTGCTTCCAGTTAGAAAAGCCTGAAGCCTGATTCTGATCTAGCGAAGCGGTCATATAGGGATTGTCAAAGTTTTTTTTTTTTTTTCGTCATCTACTTCATGAATTTTTGGTCAACGATACCCGGGACACCGAACCACCGGGGCACATGAAATTTGGTGGGTATGTAGCCCCACTAGACTTTTACGGAAAAATTTTGTTTCGTTCCTGGGGGCCACTCCCCCACCCCCCCCCCCCCCCGAACCGCAAAAAAAGCAGTTTTTCCTAAATAACAACCTGAACCGTGGCACTGAGGATGAAGAATCTTTTATGGTATGTTGGTCTCAAGGGCCCACATCAACCTGGCCCATAATCACTCATTTGTGATTTGCACCGCCCCGGTAAAAAATGAAAATGCAATATTATTCTGCTTTAATCGCCCCTATCTTCAGTTAAGATGTTCAGAACTGCACCAAATTTTATGTGTATGATTGACCTGGCATTCTCTGGGGGTATGCCAAGTTTCGTAGAATTTCATCCATGGGGGGTCTAAAAAAAATTAGGTTATGTGTACATTTAGTGACTGTACACTCATTGGCCTGTAGATGGCTGTGCACACATATACACATGCACACACACACACAGGCACCCACATACTATCGGTATTAGAACGGCCGATACATAATTACAAATTCAGTAGGATTAAAAGAAAGCCAAAATAAATATTCATCATCATCATCATGGCTGCAGTTCCAGTATTGGCGATAAGTAGTCGTTTGTCCACTAGATGGCGCATCGTTGCAGTGAGACGTACTGTAGTTGTAGTCTGTGAAATTAAAAAGCACGTGTGTGTGAAGTATCCAAACAATGACACCTTCATTTCATTATGGCTGCTTTAGCAACACACCTTAAGCCACTGTGTAGTGGGTCCCATTTAGAAGTGGCTACTTCATTCGTGCTTTCCTTGACTCATGGAGCTGTGAATTTTATTACAACTTTTCGCCACGATATGGCAGTTTGATACTTGATACTGTAAGGTGTGAGCCATTGGTTTCCAAAGGAGATTTTATTTGTGTCGCCAGCCAGCATAGCCTATTGACAATTTATGTTGTCTACCTGTAGCTTAGGGAAGTTATAACAGCTTTCTATTAGGATCTAGTTTGTTAGTTACAGTTTTGTCATAACTCCCTGATGCATTTTTGCATTTAGAATAGCCAGAGCGTGGATATCTCAATCGGAAAATTAAACAATATCGGGTGCCTATGGACTAGGCTGGGTGAACCCAGCGTGGGCCCAGTTTCCCGATAACGACGGAGACACGCTCTTACGAGGGTTTTCTACGATTCATCTTACGATCGTTCGTTTGGTTTTTCCGACTGTTTCCCGAACATGCTCGTAGCGTGAACGCCTGTGCACTGCTCTTAAGATGCTCTTAAGGGGAGCTGTCCACGTTAATAGTTCTGAAATATCCTCTGATTTGACGTTGATGTCAGGTGACTGCACGTCACAGCTATAGGCCTACCATTTAAACTTCGGATCTACACATTAATTCACATCAATACGAAAATAGAAACACTTTGACATCTGCATGTAAGCATTCCAAGTAGGTTATATACCACACAGAGACATAAATAATTGTAATTATTTTAAGATTAGATTGTTGCGCCATGCAATCATTTTTCGCGGTGTCAAGAACACGTTTGAAGATAAGAAAGAAGTCGAGTAAGAAAGAAAGGAAATGTGTAGGCTTAGATTTTGATGCAGTAGGCTACAGACTAAACCACATACCTGCTTTTTACCTCATAGGCCTAATAAAATATAGCCTTCACTTAGCAAAGATAATGTCAAACTATTCTGGCAACGTCTCGTTTAATAACTTGATTGCATTTTTGTCCTCTTTTCATCACATTATTATGACCATTAAATGTAGGCTATTTTGCACGCTAAAATCTGATTCATCACAGGTAAACACAATAAAGAATGGGAACGTATACGTTGGATTATGTATTCTAAGTTGTAATTCCTCTGTATGTCCTGTTGGTGACCTCAGTGAGAAATACTGTTAAGACGCTCTTAGCCGGTAACGAGTACTCTGGAGCACTCGTAGATCTACGAGTGTTTTCACGACGCTCTTAAGCTACGATGGTTTCGGGAAACAGTCGGCAAATCTTAAGACGTTCGTAAGAGGGACTTTACGACGCTCTTAGGTTTAAGATGCTTTCGGGGAACTGGGCCCTGATCTGCCCGCTATTTATTTTTTGATTTCTTAAAAGATTGAGCTTGGTCTGGTGAAAGCCAGACTAGCCATGGACCTCAGTTACACAATGCAAGGGAACATGAATCAGCCTATATTTGCACGAACGACACCAGCTCTTCAACTTTGGCCCGTTAAAATGTGTATGAACAGTCTAGCGACGCATTTCATCAAGGCCCATTTGGACATGTCAGTTATTTGCACCACTGGTTAGATGTAAAACAGCATTTCGTTTCAGACTACTGTTACTTAATTTGTGCATTATCAATAACGTTTCAGACTACTGTTACTTAATTTGTGCATTGACAATAAAGTATTACATGAACTAAAGATTACTAAAATGTTATGTAGAAGAAGAAACATTCACAAAAAATCCATCCATCCAAAAATGGCCTTTGTTTTTGATAGCTGTTGAAAACGGCATGGAACTGACAGAGATGTTTTTGTTTATAAATACATAAAAATAAATAAATAAATAAATAAATAAATAAAAAAAAAACATTATGCTGATACCTTTTGCTTTTCCCAAATACAATGTAGCCTACAGGTGTAAGTGACCTTTCATCAATCCAGTTGCAATGGATGAACTGTGATGAACTGCCCTACTTGTGATTGTTTAGAGATTTTAAAGGTTTTATAACAATGCTACATCTTCTTTGGCTATTCTACAATCTATTCACCTTTTCAGCACCAGTAGGGTACTTTCTGTGCAGCCGCACACACACACTCAGGCATGCCAAACAAGCATACACAAAAGTTTCAAGAGTGGGGGATGGAGTAAAATATGGAGACAAATTGAAGTGTGATTTATTTTCGCGGTACGGATGTACAGGACTGAGCGGCGGTCATATTTTGTACCGCTATGCGGTACATCTAGTTAGATTAAGGTTATCAGACAGCGCTGTAAAATATGTGCAGGAATTTCTCGCATTATGATGGCTAGAGTTGCGGGTTTTGAATAAATCATGCGCTATACCTGCAATCCCGTGCTGATTTTTAGGCCCTGGAAACGTTGGCGACCATGCAGGAATTTGGTGACTGTTTTTATTAGAGTGCATGAAAATGCAATCTACTGTTCTTCCTAGGCTTCTTATTCTTATTGCATGAAAATGCACTGTACTGTTCTTCCTAGGCTTCTTATTACAGTGCATGAAAATGCACTGTACTGTTCTTCCAAGGCATTTTATTATTGCATTGCATGTAAATGCAATGGACTATTATCGCTGTTCTTCTTCTTATTAGGGGTTTGCACGGCGTGTCATCAGATTTGGACGTCGCCATATTGGAGATACTCGCCTCATTAGAAAGCATTAGGCACTGAAGTAAATCCCTAACATCGTCAAGGAAAATGGTTAGTTATTGCCGTGTTTTAGGTTGTACCAATAGGTCAGACTGAGAAAAACATCTGGTGTAGGTATCGACTTCCAAAAGTTATTAAAAAAAAACAGGGAGAAAGGAGAATAATGCCAGAAGTTATCAGAGGAAGGGGGGCGCTTGTGGTTGAACTTGGTATACTTCGTCTCCCTCACCCAACTCATATGGATCTGCGCTGCCAATAAAATGTAATTTCTCGAAACATCGCACATTTTCTTGTGGTCCAAGTCCTGCCCTATATGCCTTTGCATCTTAGACGCATTTTGATGAGCTTTTCTGTTGTTTAGACATGGCTACAATCATGTAAGATATCCAAAGTGCATAATACTCCATTGTACTTCATTCACCGAGTATCGCCAATATGGCCGCGCATGCTGGGTTACCATGGTTACCGGCCAGAACGTGACATCCGTGCAAACCCCTAATTCTTCTTCCGACCAAATTTGACGTTCAAAGGCTCTAAAACCACTGAACTGTTTGACGTCATTCAAACACTCGTACAAAGGTCTTGTAGCGGACAATTGTACATTGTCTTTTTACATTTGTAAACGTTATACTTTTTACGATAAAAGAGCAATAAATTCCCATAGAGGAACATTGACCACCGTGGCGGCAACTTTTAGCATTATGACGTGACCTGCAGCTGCAATCAACAGCTGAGTGCGAGCTACCATTGGAGCTGTGAATCTTCTGAACGTCTTCGCCTGCTGTGCCGTGGTCACTTTATCTGCTCGTAAAACTCTCCTTCAGAGGCACATTTCTCTAATTACAGACAAGGTAAGTGTTCCGGTATTTGGTATTTGAGCCATTTATGTCGTCAAACATTATGTAACGTTAGCGTTGTATGAAATGATGGGTCACAAATAAGCTAAACTGTAACGTTAGGTTGTGGAAATTGCAGTAAATCGCAAGAGACAATTTCTCACGTTGAGCACACAAGTGCGTGTCGTTTATTTTGATAGGAAAAACACTGAAAAACAAAATCCAGCAACAAAACAAGCATGGGGCTACACGTCATCACACATTCATAACATTTAAAGGGACCACGATCCCTGAACAGTTATACTAACATGAAGTACAGTAACTACAGACAGAACAAAGTGCTGTGTTTAATATGAACGGTGTGTAGAACCACACTTAATAACAAAGGTGAATTATGCCGGTCACATTCACTACACACGTCCCCCCAGAATTCACCTTATCAGAAGTAAAATCAACAGTCAACGGGGAGGTGGGCGTATTAACCGTCCACAACGGCTGTGCTGTACCGGAGGTCGATGAGACCCAACTGCGGCAGGTGTCCCGTCATGACACGGGTGTGGGGCATGGCGTGTGGGAGGCTTGGGAGAGAGGGGAGTAGGGGGTGGGGGCAGAGCTGGAGGCCATCCGCGTCGTGGGGGCTGGGCCAGGTCAACGGGCCTGGCCACATCCAAGTGAGCCGGTTTGAGGCGGTCAATGGAGAGTCGCTCTGGTTTGCCGCCCATGTCCACCACAAAATGTCTCCTGCCTCCAAAACACGGAATGGGCCCTCGTAGGGCGGGCGTAGCGGTCCTCTGTGGGCATCGTGGCGAATGAAAACATAATCAGCCGTCTGAAGCCCAGTGGGAATGTGCGACTGAGGGAGGCCGTGACGGGAAGTAGGGACAGGTGCAAAAAGCCTCACATTGTCCAATAGAGTTGACCGCTGGAGAGTAGCAGACCAAGGAACCGTGGTGCTAGGGACAGAATCCCCTGGGACCCGCAGCGGCTGTCCATAAACAAGTTCGGCAGATGAGGACTGTAAGTCCTCCTTTGGCGCGGTCCTGATGCCCCGCATCACCCACGGGAGTTTGTCGACCCAGTTGCTGTCTTTGAGGCTGGCACACAGGGCAGCCTTCATTGACCTATGAAAACGTTCACAGAGTCCGTTAGCCTGCGGGTGATATGCAGTCGTGCGGTGGAGTTTCACCCCGAGGCTCTGTGCGACAGCATTCCACAGCTCAGACGTGAACTGCGCGCCTCGGTCAGAGGATATATCCGAAGGGGTGCCGAAACGAGCAACCCAGGTTCCGATAAATGCCCGTGTCATCTCAACAGTCGCCACAGACGTCAGTGGCACAGCCTCAGGCCAGCGGGTGGTCCTGTCAACCATGGTTAACAGGTATGTGAAACCGTGAGAATAATGGCAGAGGGCCGACCAGATCTACATTCACATGGTCAAAACGTCTCTCTGGAACCGGGAACAACTCTAGTGGGGCTTTAGTGTGACGGTGTACTTTGGCCCGTTGGCACTCAACACAGGTGTTAGTCCAGTCCCTAACGTCCTTCTTGAGGCCGTGCCAGACAAACTTTGCTGCAACCAGTCTCTGTGACGCTTTCGAACCTGGGTTGGAGAGACCATGGATGGCATTAAAAACTTGTCGTCTCCATCCTGTGGGAACGATTGGCCGAGGACTGCCTGTGGAGACGTCACACAGGAGCGTGGTGCCAGCATCTCCAAAAACTACGTCCTCGATCTGCAGCCCTGTAGTCGAGGTCCTCAGGAGATGCACGTCCGGGTCTGTGGTCTGATCTGCTGACATGCGGTGGTAATCAAAGCAAAGATGGACTGCCCCCGCCACAGCCCGTGACAGGCAGTCCACCACGTAGTTGTTCTTAACAACATGTTGCAAGTCTGTAGTGAACTCTGAAATGTAGGACAGATGGCGTTGCTGGCGGGCGGACCACGGCTCAGCCACCTTGGCCCTGGCAAAAGTCAGTGGCTTGTGGTCCACAAAAGCAGTGAAGTGTCGACCTTCCAGCAGGGAACGAAAATGTCTGATGGCGAGGTAGAGACCAAGCAGCTCCCGGTCGAAAGTGCTGTACTTACGCTCGCTGGGACGCAGCTGACGGCTAAAGAAAGCCAGCGGCTGCCAGGCCCCGCCTACCCACTGCTCGTAGACAGCACCGACAGCGTAGTCCGAGGCGTCCGAGGTGATGGCGATGGAGGCTGTTGAAGAAGGATGCGCCAGCATGGTGGCATTCGCCAGGGCTGCCTTAGTGGCAGCAAAAGCCTTGTCCCTGCTCTCTGACCAGTCCACAAGGTGCTTGGGCTTACCTTTCAAGGCCTCGTGCAAGGGCCGCATAAGCTGAGCAGCTCGAGGGATGAAGCGGTGGTAAAAATTCACCATGCCGAGGAACTCCTGCAGGGATTTGACAGTGAGCGGGCGTGGGAACTTTGTTACTGCCTCCACCTTTGATGGGAGAGGGACTGCACCGTCCTTAGTGACTCTGTGTCCCAGGAAGTCAACGGTGGAGAGACCAAACTGGCACTTGGCGGGGTTGACAATTAGCCCGTGTTGGCTAAGTCGCTCAAAAACGTGTTCGGAGGTGCGCCAGGTGTTGAGACTTGGACGTGCTCGCTACGAGGATGTCATCCAGGTACACAAAAAGAAAAGGTAGGTCCCGCAAAACAGAGTCCATGAGGCGTTGAAACGATTGGGCGGCGTTTTTAAGGCCGAATGGCATGCACAGGAACTCAAAAAGACCAAACGGCGTGATCACGGCTCGATCACGGGAATGTCCAGTGGGTGCACCGGCACCTGATGATATCCCCGGACGAGGTCCACCTTGGAAAAAATCACCTTACCTGCCAGGTGAGCTGAAAAATCCTGTATGTTCGGGACTGGATATCGGTCAAGTGTTGTTGCCTCATTAAGCCGCCGGTAGTCGCCACACGGGCGCCAGCTGCCGCCCGGTTTGGGGACGATGTGGAGGGGTGATGCCCACGGGCTGTCGGATCGACGGACTATACCCAGGCGTTCCATGTTTGCAAATTCAGCCTTTGCAACGGCAAGCTTGGTCGGGTCAAGGCGCCGTCCAGCAACAAAACAGGCATGGGGCAACACGTCATCACACATTCATAACATTTAAAGGGACCACGATCCCTGAACAGTTATACTTACATGAAGTAACTACAGACAGAACAAAGTGCTGTGTTTAATATGAACGGTGTGTAGAACCACACTTAATAACAAAGGTGAATTATGCCGGTCACATTCACTACAAGGTAACGTTTCAACGTTAGTGAAATAGTTGACGTTAGCACCTTGCTACGTTGATATTTATTATGTAAGGAAACCCACTGTTAATCGACGTTAATATGTCGTCAACTTTACAGTGACCGGTTAGCTGTAGGTTTCGATAGCTAACAACAATCAAACGTAATGCATTAACGTTACATTTGTTCATTAGGCCTACTAGAGCTAACCAGCAGCGTTTTAACTAGAACGTTAACGTAAACCAGAGAAGTAGCTAGCAGCTAGGCCTACAGATACTATGGCTCTGGTTCTATTCAACATCAGGTCACTTTCCACGGGTGTATAGAATCAAGCACCTAGAATAGATTATGAATGCAGACTGGTGCTTGATTATACTGTGTGAAGGAACCTGATAAAACCCATCATGGGTTTCATTCATGCAGTGGTGGAATGTAACGAAGTACAAATACTTCGTTACTGTACTTAAGTAAATTTTCCACGTATTTGTAAATTGTATAGTGCATACTTTTGACTTTTAGTTACATTTTACAGCAATTATCTGTACGTTTACTCCGCTACATTTCTACAACACCATCGTTCCTTTTTACGATACATTTTATGATCAGTTTTTTTTTTTCTCTGACAAACGTTTGTTTTACCAGGGGGCGGAGTTGCTACCAAAGTTTCTGGAGCGCTGCATTCTTAGAAACATAAGCTTTTAGTCTAGACCAGGCAAAGCGTGAGCTTGTAGCCATCTGCATTCGGTAGGCTATATTCACCAGACCCATGGCTACACTGGACATGCAACTGTGTGCTGTGCCTTTCTCCGTCTGTTATCTGCAGCGTTAGGGCCTCCTCTCCGATGAGATTGCTATCCGCGGATCAGCGAAGTTACAGGCTATGCCCATGCTTCTGTCACACGTCTGATCATTTGCGGCACAAATGAATGGTAGCCTAGACTATTAATGAACCGGTGGCCGGATAAAACGTAACATTTTCCAGATTAGGAAATATTTCTTAATTGTGTGTGATCAAATAAAGATGCATAGCCTACAATTGGGGGGTAGTAATGTGAGCGCTCATTCAATGTCTATGCGTCTGCGCAAGTGAAACTGAACCTAATCCATCCAACTTTCTCAGCAACTTTTCTGTTCAATCAGCATAATTGGCAATACGATCCACCCGACGTTTCCCTTGTCTACCCCGTTAAACTTCAGGCTCTCGTGTTTTGCTGAATGATATTACTCAGCAGATCACCCTAGTAACCAGAATTACAGTCTTGTAGGTCAGAATGTAAACTGGGCCACAGATGGCAAGCACAATTGCATTAGTTTAAAACTATCTAGTCGACCGGGGCTGGTTGGAACAGGGGCAGGTTGAAACACTGTTAATATCCAGGCTACTAGAGGGAGCTGCAACAAAATTCCAACACTAAATTTACGTATTGATGAGCGTACGTTGCAACCGGCCAACAGCAGCGGCATAAATAACCGGCGCACACCTGATATAAGGTCGATTTTCTCCAGACTGGAATGTTCAAAAATGCTAAAAAAGTACCTGAAATGTTCAGAAGAGTTTGAGGATCACGAAAACGTGCACGACATTCACATTCCTAACTCTATAGAACCAAGACCTTAGCATATGTGGTGAAATTCTGAGCTATGCCCATAGACTTCAATGGAGCAGTCGCTGCCTCTGCTCTGCATAAAGGGGGATTTTGACCCCCCCCTCGTGCGATCCGGGTTCCCGGAAGTGGCTCCTGATGAAATATCTTGCTCCACCTCCTTGCTCCGCCTTAACCATAGACATAATATACATAGACGCCGCATTGGCTGCTGGAAACAAGAAATGCGGCCGCCATCTTGGACCTGTCATACTCCTCGTTGCGTTGCAGCAGAAAACACAAGATGACAGCACTGTGCAGCATGTTCCTGCTCAAATCGGCGGACCATACTCGGGGGGATTTACTTTTCACAAGTAAGATTTAACATTACCGTACTATTGGTTGTATTTTGTATTTTCGAACAATGTGGCCTGTATCATAGCTACATGTATGACCTTTGCAGCAAAAAAAAACGCGTGAAAATCTGTTCGGTATTCAGTGAGATATGATTAATTAAGTGTGCTGACAGCTCATTGCACCGGCCAAACAGATTACACTGAGTGGAGTGGATGACCGGTCCAAGATGGCGGCTCCAAATCTCGTCAGCACTAGTAGGGAGCAGCGGTCCATGCGGCGTCTATGTATATTATGTCTATGGCCTTAACAATCTTTGTTCCAACTGTCGGTTGTCATCAACTATGACTCCCGCCAACTGTTTCCTCTGCCCACAACTGTTTCAAAATAAAAGTCCTCACTACAGTAATTTACTATTAAATAATTTAGCTATTTAAACTACCCAACTATTTAACTGTTCAGCCATTCCAACTGTCAGTTGTCATCACCTATGACTCCAGCCAACTATATTAAACCACCACCTCTCTAGCAACCAACATAGCAACCATTGAAATAAAGCATCTATGTCAGTTTCCAGTTACAAATCCCAGACTGTCCTGAAAAATAAACAAAAACAAGTTAGGATGTATAGATTACAATGACAAATTAATGGTCTCAAAGAGTTAATGCTTCTTTCCAAAAGCACTTGCCAGAAGTCATTATTTAAGGGGTTATTTTTTAAAAATGTCTTCTAGGGGAGCATGCCCCCAGACCACCCTAACCCTGAGTTACCAACCTTAAAGTAAAGTAAGTAGTAAATAGTGGACTTACTTTATTCAATTCTATCGTCATTGTACAACAATTAAAATGAGCACATGATTTAGCACAAGCCAAACATTTCCCAGATAGCGAGAGACTGGCGGACCACTGTCGGTCCACTGGGGGCATAGCTGGTGGTCTGCTGGCATTTTACTCATCGGTTCTCTGGCGAGTTGCAGACAAATGGCCCAATATATTGCCACTGTTGGTCTAAAATCTTTTTCATTTGTTTAGTTATACTCCATACATCATTTTAATAACATTTCATGTGTTTTCTTAATATTCATGACAAGTTAAATTGAAAGAGATGGTGGTCCAACAGCGGACCACAAGTGGCACGCCACTGGTGGCATACCAGCAGCGGTCCGCTATCTGCCAATCTGATTTTGCTACCTGGGTGTGTGGGTGGGTATGTGTTGTGTTTAGGAGATGAAATGGTGTGTGTGTATGGGGGGGTGGGGTAAATGTTAACATCCAGGCCATATGTAGGTCTGTGGTCCAGGACAGTATACAGGAAAGTTTTCACAGCGCAATATTACTAACTACTGTATACTGTATCACTAGTGTTCTAACATGCTTTATCAGTGCCAACTTGGCTATTGTTGGTCTTTGCTAGGTTTTTACATGCCTGTCGTATGAGCACTAGTTTTAGGCCCAAACTTTTCATCGCAGCTTTAGTACTAAAAACGTTTCCTTTTAAATAACGGGAAACATCTCAAAGTATATAAATAGCAAATAGCAACATAACGCAGCCTGAATCAGAGGGGTTCAGGAAAGGTTGTCTGGTTATCTGACCCAGTGGTGCCAGCTGCAGGGCTGACAGGCCCCGGTGCCAAGTGAGTCCACCTGGGAGCTCAGAGATGTGCAAGCACGAGCACCATTGGCCAAGTGTAGAAGGGGTTGGTGCCAGTCTGATTTCATGGGCCATTTCACACACCACAGTGGAACAACTTTCCACAGCATTTATTTCTTTATTTATCTTTTTATTTATTTCAATCTTGGCATGTCAAAACTTTACCAGCAGGGGTCAGTCTTTGCCTAATAAATATGAGAATGTTGTTCATGAGAATTTTAGGAGAGAAAAGGGATTGCAGAAATCTTTCTTTATTGTTTATTTTCTTCTCTCTCCATGTCTCTCATTCTCTTTGTCTGTCTGATTCTCTTACGCTCTGCCTCTGTGAGATTTAGAAAGTGGTTCTCTCACTGTACAGCTGTCAGGTAACACGGGAGAGAGACCAGTGAGGGAGAGAGGGGAAGAGAGGAAGACAGAGAGAGAGAGAGAGTGGACAAAGGTGCTCAGTGCACAGTGTCTGCCACATCTAAAGTCTGCCTCTGCTTCTCAGGAGACACTGGTGCCATTTAACAGGTGGGTGAGTGAGGGGCAAAATGAAAGTGCTTGAAAGCTTGCTACTGTAAACCAAATTGTGTTTGCTCGCATGAGCTTGTCCTTTGGGTCGGAGGGATGGATTAGTCCAATTACCCAGCCTGGCAAATCCACCGACACACTTGTGTCCTCATCAATCATTCAGAACTCCCTTAGCATCCCCCGACAACTGCCTCCACTGACCTAACCCCACTGTCCAACTCCCAGACACTCACCCTTCTCTCTTTCATTCAATATCTCTGTCCTTCTACTCTCTGTTTTGTCTCTCTCTCTCTCTCCCTTTCTCAGTGTCACTCGCTCACTATCCTTCTCACTATCTCTCTTTCTCTTTTTCTCACGGCAGTTCAACAAACTAAAGTTCGAAACGCATGAAATATACATGGACAGAAGGAGTTTTGAGGGTGTGTCCCCCCCCCCCCCCCCCCCCTCTCTGAACAGTATGTATTGGTTTCTTTCCTCCTCTCGTCTCCTATTGTATTGATTGGTTCACGGTACCTTCAGCCAGTAGTTGGGATTATGGATTTAAGATTTCTTTCAAGTATGATTTTCGGTGGCTTCTAATTCACTTTTTATGTGAATTAGATTTTACATGTCTTGGACAAGTCTGGACCATATGCAAACAAATTCAAACCCTCTTGTAATGCAGTTTTTTGTATCATCCAGAAATTATGTACTGTAAAATGTCTAAGTTAGTCTTTGTTAAAAGTCTCACGACAGTAAATTAGATGATCTCTCACTAACCCCTTCTGTCCCTCGTCTCCATGAAAGTTTAGACTCTCCAAAATGATGTATGGATGCACTATATACAGTATATAGCATCTTGCACTGTGAAAAGGGCTTATAGCAAGGAGACTAAAACCCATGGATGCTAGCATCTGTTGCTAGCACATCTTTAAAGGTATTTTCTAAAACGCATGGATGCTAGCATCTGTCGCTAGCACAGCTTTAAAGGTATTTTCTAAAACCCATGGATGCTAGCATCTGTCGCTAACATGTCTTTAACAGTGTTACTCAATGCACAGCTACAGTACCCTGTGGCAACCGTCCGTCACACATATCCAAGTTTGTCTTTGCCTTTGCTGCCACCCCTTAGGCTATCTGAAAGGCTCTCCTTTTGTGTGTGTGTGTGTGCGCACGGGTCTGCATGGTTGAATTTGTTTGATTGTCCCATAATAACATTCAGAGCTGACGGTGTGCTCTGTCACACTCTGCGAGAAAGACCCTGTACAAAAATTGCCAGTCATCTCAGAGGTGCCACTCCAGAAGAGTACATGACAGAAAACAAATCAATATAGAAGGCGCATTGCCATTACATTAGGATGGTTGGCAATAATGCTGTCTTTATTGTACTTGATTGCTGTGGATTATATCCTCTACGAAGTCTGTTTGTCTGAGTGAATTTGCAGCAAACAATTGTTCCCTCACTTCTCATGCCCCCAAGTCTGCAGAGATTATTTTGGGCTCTTGACAGGAAGCAGATTATTGTTTCTGCTCCAGACAGAGATTGCAAAATGATTTTGCCGTTCGTCTCCCTCTATTTGAAGAGCAAATCAATTCTCCATGGAAAGCATTACTCTCATGCAAACTCACACACACCATCATTGTCTCTACACACATACACACAAACAGGGACACTATATCTGTCATCATCAACAACACACACACACGTGCACACACACACTTAGCCTTTTCTCTTCACAGATGTAGCTTTGAGTTTCACAGTGGGTGATTAACCCCAAACATCTTGCTGCTATATTTGGCTGCTCCAGATTTCTCTTGAACTGAGTCCCTTTGATGGGTTTTTATACAACACACACACACATGAGTCTCACCTGTCCTTGGTTTCTGGAACACTCCTCTTGTTTGTAGTGTCTCTACGCTTGTTAGAAATAGATACCTATAATGTATGGATATACTTTCTCATTGATACATGCGTGAGGTAAGCATGATGTCAGCACAATGCAAATCTCTCAGTTACTGAGTCCTGTATTCCAGTTGCCCTTCACTTAGGAGTCATACTGGAAAAACAAAACAGATCGGGAACAGTGAGTGTTTTTTTTCTTTTGCTAGTGTCAAGGTTTCATTTATCTAGATTCAAGATACATAGATATGTTAAGGTGACATTCTTGGGAGGCTCATTTCACCTTTGTCTACTAAAAGTGTAGGAAATGCAACAGAGTGTTCCTAAGCACAGGGGTCAAGTACAGGACACCACAGCAAAGACTCACTGAGAAAAAAAAATTGCTTTAAAAAAA
Source organism: Alosa sapidissima (assembly GCF_018492685.1). NCBI lineage: Eukaryota > Metazoa > Chordata > Actinopteri > Clupeiformes > Clupeidae > Alosa > Alosa sapidissima. Next base: position 17,766,406 of record NC_055966.1, read on the forward strand.
CCCACAAACCAGTCAAAACATTTTCATCACTGCAGTCTGGAATGCTGTGAGTCAGACAATAGACGTGCTGTCTCTTTCCGTCAGTCTCTTTACAGCAAAGCAACGCAAAACAGAGTAGCAGGTGCTATTGCTCTTTCCTCAACACCTTGAAAGGATCCCTGATGTCTTTCCTCATCACTCCCTGGTAGCTTCAGGCAGACTCAAGCTGGGTTGGGGGCAGGCTGGCCTGCCTGTCCCATCCTACTCCAACCCACCTCGCGGTCTGCTTGGCTGCAAGTCGAATGTCTTCCACCTCATCATCACCCTTCGGCTCATAAGCAGGGGAGCTTAACCAAGATGAGTGGCTCGTAAATGCGCTCAGTCCTCAACGTGTCGATATCTGTGTTTAGGCTTGGATGTGGCAGAGGGGCTCAAGCCGTTCCGTTAATGCTCAGAGGCACCCTGCTTAATATGCCTGGAAAATTACCAGCTGTGTATTGACAAACTGCTCCATTAGATGAGTTTGGCGTGTAATGCTGTAATACAACATGCAAGTAAATAATGCTGGATCTCTTGTCCTCACAGAGGCTGGCAGGAGACACTGTAAAACTCACTCTCCTTCTCTGTGTGTGCATGTGTAGGTGTACTGTATTTGTGTTTATTTCGTTGGGGTTTTGGCAGAGAATGTTGCCACCTAATAGTGCACACTGTGTTTTGCTTCACTTACAACGATGACAGCATGAAAGACTGTTTCTACCTGGACTTTGTTGAATAAGGAGAGTTTGATGATGCATGGCCAAAAAGCTACAGTGAACCAAACACGGTTGTTTCTTCCTTCATATGCAAAATCTCGAACGTTAAATGACCACTAAAAAACTGGTGAATCTAAACAAAAGACTGTGACGCAAATGTGATGCATATATACAAACTGTGACGCAGATAATACCAAATAATAGCTAGACTTATGTGAGTCATATGATGCATTAGTTATTAGAATGCATATGTTATGAATGTGTTTGTAGTGCTTTATGGTTGCTGTGTTTGAGAAAAGAATAGCAAAACCATGGCTTAAAGTAAAACATGATGATAATTATACTTTATTAGAGTATACAGTGCATTTTATCCACATGGCTACATGTTGTGATAAAGCCATTATTTAAGTGACTTGTATGTTATACTTTCATATCATTATTTCATACTTATAAACATGATCAAGCTGACAGCATAGATGAAGTTAAGCTTTCCACCCCCACTTTAGTTTTTATTAACATTCTTGAGTAGTTTTGGTAAAATCCATTAATTTGGATAGTACAAGATTAAGATTTAGAAGATATGTAGAGAATGAGAGAGACTCTGATTTTGAACACATTTTAAATGGGAACCTCTATTGCTCTTCATTGCTTTCAGGATGAAATGGAGATTTGACTTCACATTGTCATCATATGCAGGCTACAAAACACAGATGCAGGATCGATTGTTCAGGAGGCATTACGAATGATGTGAGTATATTCTATAAAGAAGCATTTTGACAGATGCCCACAAATTCATTAAATGAGGAAAAAAGGCACATGGAGAGAGAGTGAGTGAGCGAGGGAAAGAGAAGCAGATTGAGATACAGATGGACTATGCAAACCTTCATTGCACATTCATTTGAAGCCACTTACGTCTTAATTGATTCTGTGCTAGTGTGTGTAGCTGTGGTGTCTCCAGCAGATGCAGCTTGGTCGCATTGTGTGGAGCCACCCAAACTGATTCAATTCCCCCAATCAATATCTCATGCCCGGCCTGGTGCTGGCTGCTCCTCCAAGAACCCCATTTCCTGCGTGAGTCGTTTCCTTCCGACTCCAAAAATAAATAAATCAAAAGAGAGACAGGAAGAGTGAGTGAGTGAGAGGGAGAGAGAGAGCACAAACCTGTATGGAAGGATGAAGTCTGGATGCCATGGCAACCGGGAGCATCAAAATTCATTTAAATGGAGCTTCCTGCCTCTTCAGCAGACAGAACTTCCTCTACTCCCCACTGCTTATCTCCTAAAGCATCAAAATGAGTTATTCATGCCAAGGGTGAAGACAGTTCTTATAGGACGCCGCTAGCACATGTGCACGAAGGCTGAATGAAGGAGAACACCTCCATAGTTCTTCACCTGAGGCGTATATTCCTGGCTCAGTAACAAGCAGAAACTGGGATCCATAATTTGGGACCATCATTCTGCTGTGTGATACTACACCTATGGCATGTCACCTGCTGTGTGATACTACACCTATGGCATGTCGCCTGCTGTGTGATACTACACCTATGGCATGTCACCTGCTGTGTGATACTACACCTGCAGTGTTGGGGAAGTTACTTTTAAAAAGTAGTGTTTGCTTGTTACTCGTTACTTCTTAAAAAAGTAACCCGTTACTTTACTTAGTTACCCTCTATGGAAAGTAACGTGTTACGTTACTCGTTACTTTTACGTTACTTTTATGTTGCTCGACTTTGGGCAGAACCAAATATCTGTTCCTAAATGTGTAGGGCTACATAAAGTTCTACTGAGGACATAACAGGTATTTCTTTTGTGCTCTTTATTATAAAAAAATGCCACAAACAGAGCACTTGACAAGAAAACATTGGGCTATTACAGTATAGGCTTCAACACCACCACTATGAAACAATATCAAATAACATATAGCCTCGATACATCTTAAGGGCATATAGGTGAACACAAAATACATGAGGGCTTATTTTATAGCCTTATACTCTTTCATTTAACAGGTGCTCCTCTGAAATTTGGTGCAAAGCTAGTGCAAATCGTATCAATAAGCTGGCAGTTGAGTTAACGGCAGTGGACAAAAGTTTCTCAGTAGTAGTAAGTAGTTACGTTACTGTTAAAAACAACATTGTACACCTGTCACCTGTGTTGTGTAATGCCTATGTCCTTCTATGACTCTCCTCTTCCTCCCTCCTTTAATTTTCCTTACTCACTTGCTCCATCAAGTTGTTCATGTGGGTGACAGCTGAGATTCATCTCCACAGCTGCACAGGCTGCTTGTTCGGCTGGCAATCTGGTTGGCTCTTCCATTACGGACTGGGGCTGGCCCAAGGCTTTTCCCCGGTCTTAAACACCGGTGCGTGCCTCATTGTGTTTCCATAAGGTGCTGTAACATTGGGGACACTATCTAACAATGCTAAGAAACTTCTAAGTAGTGCTTAGCAACGACACCGCGAGCATATGTCAAATTAATTACAAGGACATTAAAAAAAGTCACAACATCGTAAGAACCTGTATCCTTAATTAAGTTTTAAATAAGTTTTTATAAAAATTAGCAAAGTCATTTATGTTGCTAGGCAAATTTCTCCGCTTTTATTGTTGCATCGGATTCCCTTCCATCACTCCCTGGTAGCTTCAGGCAGACCCAAGCTGGGTTGGGGCCAAGCTGGCCTGCCTGTAGCCTACCATCCCACCCCACCCTGCGGTCTGCTTGGCTGGGTCGAATGTCTCCCAACTCATCACCCTCCGGCTCATAAGCAGGGGAGCTTACTGTAATTAAGATAAGTGGCTCGTAAATGCGCTCAAACCTACGTGTCGATATCTGTTTTCTGTTGGGGGGTGAGCCTTTCTTTTACTGTCTATGGGGTGAGCACGTGCATAATGACACATGTGCAGACACATTTGCTGGAGATCTGATACAAACAATCCTGTCTGTAGGCCTACAGGCAGGGGCGGAGTGGGGCACTAAAATCCGAGTTTTTTTTAGGGGGGGTCTGTCGGTCAGAGGTAGGCTATATTTCTGTATAACACAGGCCATTGTTATGTAGATGTAGGCAGTGGCGTGCACAGACATTTTGGGGGGCAGGTGCTAAGGATGGGGGGGCACTTTTTAGCGCACGTGGAACACTTAATTATAAAAAATTACACGCACATGTTGAATTAAATTTGACTTGTGCTGCAATTAGTAAATCAATATACAATTAAGACAATAAAGAGACCAAAATGTGTTAATTTATGTTGCCTAACAAAACCTATACAACAGAAAACATTCGTCTTAACACATAGATTTGCAATTGCAAACTCTACCGAAATTATTTGTAGCCTATGTGGTCGTCCTCACGTTATCTGTCATTGACTTGGGCTACAGCGTAAAACTTTATCAGGTGACCAGTCGGCTAAAAATGCTTAGTTGTTCGATGCTGTATGAGACATTTTACTGCACAACAAAATGATTACACGTTGGGCTTAGAGGGCAAACTGTACGATTTTACTTTATCTGTAAGACAATAAAGAGACCAAACAGTACGAGAAGGAGTTATAGTGGGCTACTGACTGTTGTCATTACATGAATGCAGATGGGCATTTTTTTTTTCAAATTAATGTGTTAATACATGTTGCCTAACAAAACATATACAACAGAAAACGTTCTTCTTAACACATAAATTTGCAAAATCTAACGAAATTATTTGTATGTGGTCGTCACGTTATCTGTCATTGATTTGGGCTACATAAAAACTTTATCTAGCTTCATCTAACTAGTTTATCTGGTGACCAGTCGGCAAAATGCTTGTTTGGTGCTGAATGAGACATTTTACTGCACAACAAAATTATTACATGTGGGCTTAGAGGGCAAAATGTAAGATTTTGCTTGATCTGTATGTTACCTGGCTGATGGGGCACGGGAGAAGCAGCCTGTCAGCGACCATGCCTGCTATCTGAAGACGCTTACTGGACTGCTATGGTGCTGCGCATCTGGCGTGCCCTGCGCGCGACCGCGCGAGTTCACGTGACAAAGGAAGAGAGCTAGGCTGGTCGGGTGTGCGCAAGGAGGTGGCTCATTTCGGGGCATTGTTTCAGTCGTTTTTAATGGCTCAGGTTTTCAAAAGATCATTTCAAAACCGACCTCAGTAAAATCTTAATAATATTAATAATAAAAAAAAAAATAATAAAAAAACAAGTTTCAAAAGGGCATTTTCGGTGATAAAGGGCAAACTTCCTAGTGCTTTAGCACCACCTAGTGTCTATGTGCACGCCTATGGATGTAGGCTATAACAGTCCGCTGACAATGACGACGGGTTTTGTGCTTCACATCTTTCCGAATATCACGCCGCAAGTATTCCGTTTAGCCTAGGCTACTAGTGGATTTCATTGAAAGTGAAAGTAGACGGGTTGATCAGCTGCGTTCTGAAGAATGCTTGATTCAAGTGCAGTGTGTGTGGCGAACTAGTGTCTCAGCAGAAGCCATGAAACGGTAAAGGTCAACAAATTGATTTAAAAAGACATCATGTATGAAGTTGTTTTTTTCTCGTTTTGGCTTTGCATCGGGTTCGCTGTCAGGATTTTCCGATTATGAATCTCGTGATGCTGATATTTTAATTTCTGTGCGTGTAAACTGTGCTTGAAGTTAGCTGTGACCTTGCAGGTTTTCATAGTTTTAACCACAAAGCCTGTCTACCTTAGGCCTACTACATTGTTTAATTACTTTGCCTTTGTCCAGCCGTTCACCTCTGTGAACCTTGCTTGAACCCGGCTTGTCTATTAGGCCTATTTCGGGATGCCATCTCACCATGAGAAAATGTAACGTTATGGTGACAGTGAGATTAACATGGAGCTAAATTGGTCTCAATAATATTTGTATATGCGCAGAGGGGGATCCACAAACATTTCTTGATTTGCATGTTTTGCAGGGGTGTAGTGGGCGTTGGACGCGGGGGAACGCCGTCCCCCACTTCTTGGAGCATTGTTTTGAGCATTTTAATAAGCATTTATTAATATAACAAGTGTTATAGTGGTACCAGTGGTAACAACGCATCACGCAAACATCTCCAATTAGGCCTCTTTGTCCTAAAATTTGTTACAAGAATGACCGTCATGCTGTAGCACTCCACCATGCGTAAAGACATTAAAAACTACACAGCTTGTCGTTCCACGTTACCCGAAAGTAGCTAGAAAACCATAGATTATGCAACTGCCTGTATGCAACTGCCATAATCTAGCAAGCATCTTCATGGCCCTTCGTTTGTGTTTTGCAGAAAGCAGGTAGGCTAATCCAGTGGTTAAAATGACACGATAAGCATGTGTGAGTAATACGAGTGATTTTTATTGAGGGAGCTCCAATACAAGTGATAAGGCTATTTAACCATAAGTAATGACCCAACGGCGAACCTGAACAACTGAAAACTTACGATTGGTGCAGCTACTTTCATCCAAACAAAAACTTTTCAAATTACTGCTTGACTGCCCAGTGTTCGTTCTGTTATTTTTTTTGTTTTGTTTTATGTGCACCTCTGCATTTTAATAATTTGCAATGACATTCATATGACGCCCCCTCAAACAGAGTTCCAGTGCCCACACAGCGTGTTGAATATGCGTGTAAATCCTGCTTGTGCTATTGTTATTGCCATCGTTTACGTGTGGTAATGAATGAAGCCATGCCATGTCATGCGTCAAGGAGATTAGACTACACTAGATTACATAGGCTACTACATTATAATTTGTCTGTTTATTGTATGATACAACAAAATGAAAAGCTACAGACCATATTCATAGACTTGAGTGGAAAAGTGTAGTTTGGGTGAAGACATTAGGCTACATTTTGAAGCTAATCCATGTCATTTAATTGTTTTTTTTTTTTTTTTTTTTTAATTCGGTTTCATGTTCACGAAAGCTGGTAACAATTTGGCCTTGGCCTTACGCACCGATGTATGTGGAAGTGCGAGTGTGACAGTTTTTGCAATGACGTCATTAAAATAGCGTCGCCTCACTTTAAAAATCCCCACTACAAATTGATATCTACAAATAAAAAAATCATGTTTGTAACTCGTATATTGATTTTTACCAATATAGATGTGCATTTGTAAATAAAATGCCATTTTTAAAACTGAAAATTTAATTTGTGAAATGTGATTCTGCATTTGTGGATCACCAGCACACGCATTCTTCGCTTTCCAAAGTTACATATTTTTTAGACGTTCTTCACATGAAAGTCACACAAATCCACACGTAAATAGGCCAACTTTAATTCACCGGCACACAGAAATCGCAATCCAGTAGATGGCGACATCCACAAATATTTCTTGACTTGCATTTGTGTTTTGATATCCACAAATTAAAAAAAATCATATTTGTAACTTGTAAATGAAATGGCATTTGTAAAACTGAAAATTGCCTTTGTGAAATCTAATTTTGCATTTGTGGATCACCAGCACACACAGTTTTCGTTTTCGCATTTGTGGATCAGCATTTGTGGATCACATATTTTTGAGACAAACTTTGCGGCAGAGAAGCCACCCAGATCCACAAGTAGCCTGCTGACACTTTCTAATCCAGTAGATGGCAGTGTTGTTCTATGGGACTCATAACACACAGAGCTAGCGAACCTAGTTCTTAAATCTAACAAGTTATGCCTTTTACAACAAGCTTTTTGATGGAAAAGTGGTGTTTAATTTCCATAATCTTTGTTTAGTAAACGCATAAAACCATCAGTTTGCAAGCGAGATCAAGAATGAATCAATCATGTGTAGTGATGCCCCGATGTGAAAATTGTGGCCGATACCGATAACCGATATTAATTTTGCTGTTATGGCCGATACCGATATTTACCGATGTCGATATATCTGTATAGAAAACACATTCTCATGATAATCAAATAAAGAGCTATTTTCCAAAATGCATTTTTTTAAATGACGTTTCAATAGCCTACCTTAGAACACCAGAGGATTACAATATAATAGAATATATCTGTATTATTTTATATCCTGATATAAAAAGAGAGAATACTGAATGTCTGATATTTATGACAGCACTTTATGCAGATTAGCCTATAGGTATGGCACACTATAGGCCTACTATTTATATTACAACTCTCCCTCTTTAATTCAGCTGTGTGGTTGAAGCCTGGAAATATTGTAAACAAAGTAGCATAGTAGCATAGTTGGCTAGCTTATCATAGTCTACTGTTTGGACTGTTCAGTTTCCCCATGTGTGTTTAAGTTTAAAGGTAATACTTGTTTTCCTTGGTACAGGCACTTTTGGGAAACATTGGTATTGAGGTGATCAGTCAACTTGAAACCAAGAGTTTTAAACAAATATGTGCAGCATGCTAATGTTGCTAAGCAGATTTAATAGTAATTTAGCTAGTCGTCTTCTATGAGTCCTTGCTTTCACGATTGTAATGTTTTATTTGGATTGTGTTGGCCGAGTCGCGCGTGTCCATTGAGTGAGCGAGAGAGAGCGGGGCAAAGAGAGGGGTGTTGTAAAATGGTGTTGCGGCTCCTTTAAGAGAGCTCCGTGTGTGTGTGTGTGTGGGGGGGGGAAGCTGGGAAGGAGGGAGATAGAGTGAGGAAGTGTATGTATGCGACTGGAGCAGAGAGTGTGGAAGTTAAAGTTGGAGTCTGTACACAGTGTGAGCGGTGTTACTGTCCGAAATAAAACTCCATAAAGTTCAGCTCGTGTATTTTGCTCATCAGAAATGGGACCGTGACCCCGACGTTATTCTATCTTATAACATCGGCCCCATCGGTGAAAAGGTTTTGCGTGCGCACACAAAACGTTCATGTGCTCATGTGAAACTTTCACGTGTGCACATGAAAGTTTCACGTGAGCACATGAAAGTTTCACGTGAGCACATGAAACTAAACTTTAGATTTTTTTTTGCTCATGTCTCCTTAGGGGCTCCGTACTGTAACGCCTGAATAAGACAAAAATAAATTAAGATTAAACAAACTAGATGTACCGCACAGCGGTACAAAATATGACTGTCGCCCAGTCCAGCACATTTTTTCCACAAAAATAAATCACGCTGAAAGGCTTATGATTCTAACTGTCGCACTAAATTGCATTATCCACACTCAATTCTCACTGGTATCTTCTAGACAACAAGTACCAAAACATGATTAGTTCATAGATTTCACATGTAAAATTCATTTTATACAACCCCACCCCCATCTTGCCTGTTCATAATTCTGAGAAATTCTTGAATTGTGTGCATGTGTGCGTGTACATGTTTATGTGTGTGTGTGTGTGTGTGTGTGTGCGTGCGTGCTTGTGTGTGTGCCTGCATATGTGCCTGTGTTTGTACATATGCATGCATGCGTACATATGTCTACTGTGTGAGTATGTGTCATACGTATGATTACTGTGAATGTATGTGTGTATCTGTTTATGCACATGTGTGCATATGGAATGGGTTAACATGACCCCTGAAGGCAAACATTCGGAAAAAAATGGTTCTCAAGATATTCACAGAAAACTGTCTGCCCTACCCTCCTTTCGGGGGGTCCAGTCCAGCGGGGGGGCTACAGATCAAAGCGAAAAACGATGGTTCCATGCTATCCATGTGGGCTTACATGCCCACCAAGTTTCGTGTACCCCGGTCTTTCAGTGTCCCGGGAATCCTTAACGGAAATTTGGACATGCGAGAAAGAAAAAAAAAAATCTGACTAAACCTTCGCCGCTTCGCTGCGCGGCGGTCATAATAAGTCCAGCCTACACTAAAATCAGCATGGGAGAGATGAGTGTGCAGGGTAACCATGAATGACATATACTGCCGTGCAAAGGCAAAAGGCCGTAACTTCAATTTTATCAAAAATGAGTTTTTGTCATTTTTGGAACAATGGGCATCAATTTTATCATGTGGACAAATATCTTGAGTCAATTTTGTTGTTTTCTTATCAAAATAAGATGCTGATTTTGCCGTAACTTCAAAAAGCAGAGGGTAAGCCAAGGCATAGCCCGTAACATCAGTTGTGGTTCTTTAGCTTTGTTTCGCGGCTCTATAGAACGCTGGAATTAAGTTACAGTGCACCGTAATTTCAGCGCAGCAAACCATATTAACATTGGTGGTGGGTAAAACAAAGGCAGAGTGTCTTATGCCTATGTATTGTATGTAGGCCTAATTGAAGCACTTCAGCCACACTTCAATAAAGTGAAAAGAAAATGTTGCAGTGGTTGTTTTACTATCTAGCATTAACTACTTCAGATTTTGTGAAATTCAGCTAGGACGTAGCCTAGTTAGCTAGTTAACTGTTCCTGATCCACAAATAGCCTACATGATAGATGTTGTGCCAGGCAACTGTAAGACACCATAAATGTCTCAAAGCCTGGATACTATTAACTAGTAGCCTACTACACGTTTTCTCGTGCCATACAGGGTGGCTAGCTGCCTGCCAATCTGCAAGTCCACTCACTGGCAGAAAACAAAGCGAGTGGGTTGGGGACGCCTCACGATACACCTCCCCGTCCCTCCCCGGCGAGGAGAACATGTCGCACACAAACTAACCCAGCAGATAGAACTTAGATCGCAGCTTACCTTTAAAAAAATCCATGGAAAACAACATCCACTGAGAAGACAAATCCATTGTTTAAATCCATCACAAGTTTTCAGCAAGCCCATTCGCAATATAATTATGTGCAGGCTAGCTAGCCTAAAATCTATCAAAGTGCAACGTTGTTCGGATGTTGTCATTCAATTTTAAGTGTCGCTATGAGTAAGCTATTAGCTAAAGCTAGACAGTGTTGGTTGCAAAATATTTGACTCCCATACGAACAAAACTACACAGCATGTCCTTAAGTCGATGTCCCTTTAATTTGTCAAGAAAGAAATCCAATCAATGTGTGACTCCTCCGCCGCCCGCATGACACAGACAGTAAATTATTATGTGTCCATGAGTAGCAAAATTCCTGTAATTGCATACGTTTCCAATGGCATTGGCTTGGATCATGTCGTGGCTGTTTTTTGGTTTTCTGGCTCTTAAAGTGTTATTTTACTTAAATTAAGTACAACGATAAAGTTTTAAAATGTTCCAGTGTAGCCTTCTCATTATTTTGTATTTTGTAATATTCTGTTGATGGAGGCCTAATATTAAGCCTTACTAGACAAAACTCACTAAATGTTATCTTAAGGCTATCATTGTTATCATATAAATGTTTCTATAGAGTGATAAAAGTCCAAATGGTCAATAAATTAGAAGTTAAGGTATTTTGCCTTTGTATGACCCATTATTGTTTTGCAGATAATGCAAAGGCAGAATACAGTAACTTCCAAATAAGGGTCAAAGGTCAAGTTTGAGCTGATTTTTTTTCCATGTAGATACATGTATTCATTATGACAATTACTTGGCAAATTTTCAGTGTCCTACCTATCATGCAATTGGCTGGACAACAAAAAAACTTTAAAGTCATTTTTCTCAGTTTCACACTCTGGCGAGTTAAGGTCTTTTGCCTTTGTAGGGCAGTATAGGCCTAGACAGTGAGCGGGTGGTATAAATATTGGTTGGACTTCCACATACTCTAAGGTGTAAATCTCGGAGGTTTTCGCGGAAAATTCTAAATGCATCTATCACGTCGATGGCCGCGTACATCTATGCATCATGCATCTATCACGCCTCACGGCCGCGTCAAAAGCTCTATGGACCGGCCCGCACCGCACACACTCCTCGGCCGGCCGACCAAGAAAACTCCTGATCTTCCCGATTGCCACTCCGCCTCTGCGTACAGGTTCTACAATGTATGAAATGAAATGTGTGCCAAGGATCTTTATGCTGAGTTTGGTGGATGATTACCTTGCTCTGCCTGGCATTCCCTTTATACAAAAAAAAAATACACATGAAAACATCATGTGGCCAAATTTTATTATTTTCATTGGGTCTTCTCTAGATCTGGTGCTGTTCTGTTGTGTAGTAGGACAGAAGAATGGCCATTTATGTTTTTTGAGGTATGTACGTGCCATGGGCCAAAAGTGCAAGGAGTTCTAAACCAACTAATTTGCAGCATTATTAAAACTAGATGTACCGCATAGCGGTACAAAATATGACCGCTGCTCAGTCCTGTACATCCGTTCCGCGAAAATAAATCACACTTCAATTTGTCTCCATATTTTACTCCATCCCCCACTCTTGAAACTTTTGTGTATGCTTGTTTGGCATGCCTGAGTGTGTGTGTGCGGCTGCACAGAAAGTAGCCTACTGGTGCTGAAAAGGTGAATAGATTGTAGAATAGCCAAAGAAGATGTAGCATTGTTATAAAACCTTTAAAATCTCTAAACAATCACAAGTAGGGCAGTTAATCACAGTTCATCCATTGCAACTGGATTGATGAAAGGTCACTTACACCTGTAGGCTACATTGTATTTGGGAAAAGCAAAAGGTATCAGCATAATGTTATTTATTTATTTATTTATTTATTTATTTTTTGTGTAAAACATCTCTGTCAGTTCCATGCCGTTTTCAACAGCTATCAAAAACAAAGGTCATTTTTGGATGGATGGATTTTTTGTGAATGTTTCTTCTTCTACATAAGATTTTAGTCATCTTTAGTTCATGTAATACTTTATTGTCAATGCACAAATTAAGTAACAGTAGTCTGAAACGTTATTGTTAATGCACAAATTAAGTAACAGTAGCCTAGTCTGAAACGAAATGCTGTTTTACATCTAACCAGTGGTGCAAATAACTGACATGTCCAAATGGGCCTTGATGAAATGCGTCGCTAGACTGTTCATACACATTTTAACGGGCCAAAGTTGAAGAGCTTTTGTCCGTTATTGTTCGTGCAAATATAGGCTGATTCATGTTCCCTTGCATTGTGTAACTGAGGTCCATGGCTAGTCTGGCTTTCATCAGACCAAGCTCAATCTTTTAAGAAATCAAAAAATAAATAGCGGGCAGATCAGGCTGGGTTCACCCAGCCTAGTCCATAGGCACCCGATATTGTTTAATTTTCCGATTGAGATATACACGCTCTGGCTATTCTAAATGCAAAAATGCATCAGGGAGTTATGACAAAACGGTAACTAACAAACTAGATCCTAATAGAAAGCTGTTAGCTTCCCTAAGCTACAGGTAGGATTATAAGGTAGGCCTATTTACAACATAAATTGTCAATAGGCTATGCTGGCGACACAAATAAAATCTCCTTTGGAAACCAATGGCTTACGCCTTACAGTATCAAGCGGACTTAAACTGCCATATCGTGGCGAAAAATTGTAATAACATTCAAGCAGCTCCATGAGTCAAGGAAAGCGCGAATGAAGTAGCCACTTCTAGATGGGACCCACTACACAGTAGCTTTAGGTGTGTTGCTAAAGCAGCCATAATGAAATGAAGGTGTCATTGTTTGGATACTTCACACACACATGCTTTTTAATTTCACAAGACTACAACTACCAAGCTGTAATCAAAGCACATCGATTCCCCTCTCACACCATGCACGCACTTAAAACAAAATAAACAGGCGTCTCAGTCTCACGCATGTATAGGCAAAACTGTATCAGACCGGTGTAACGTTGGTAAATCTTCCATTGCACAGAATGATTTTGTAGCACGTGCAATAAATGACAGTCGAAAGATACAAACAGTGCTGCTACAGTATCAATTTGCTTGGTATAACCGCATTTATAGTTTTCTACAAATGCAATCAATCAAATGCCTCCATCACTCAACTAACGCTAACGGTAACATTACCTAGGTCCTTATTGATATTACAAGATTAACGTACCTGCAGTAAAAACCAAGCATGTCCAATAAACATCCTCAGATTTATTTCGGCTTCAAGAAGAAATGGGAATTACACTTCATGTGAACATCGTCCTATCCTTATTAGATGTCCGCTGAGGTAAATTACAGTCCTTGTAGGAAGCGTCCATTGTTTTTTCCAACCCACTTTTAACTTCCAACAAAATTACGTCTCACTGCAACGATGCGCCATCTAGTGGACAAACGACTACTTATCGCCAATACTGAAAATGCAGCCATGATGATGATGATGATGAATATTTATTTTGGCTTTCTTTTAATCCTACTGAATTTGTAATTATGTATCGGCCGTTCTAATACCGATAGTATGTGGGTGCCTATGTGTGTGCATGTGTATATGTGTGCACCGCCATTTACAGGCCAATGAGTGTAGTCACTAAATGTACACATAACCTAATGTTGGCATACCCCCAGAGAATGCCAGGTCAATCATACACATAAAATTTGGTGCAGTTCTGAACATCTTAACTGAAGATAGGGGCAATTAAAGCAGAATAATATTGCATTTTCATTTTTTACCGGGGGGTGGGGGTGCAAATCACAAATGAGTGATTATGAGCCAGGTTGATGTGGGCCCTTGAGACCAACATACCATAAAAGATTCTTCATCCTCAGTGCCACGGTTCAGGTAGTTATTTAGGAAAAACTGTTTGTTTTTTTGCAGTTCGGGGGGCCCAGCCCGGGGGGGGGGGCTGGTGGTGGTACCCGGGGACGAAATGACATTTTTCCGTAAAAGTCTAGTGGGGCTACATACCCACCAAATTTCATGTACCCCGGTGGTTCGGTGTCCCGGGTATCAATGACCAAAAATCCAGGGAGTAGATGACGGGAAAAATTCTTGAATTATGTGCATGTGTGCGTGTACAAATTTATGTTTATGTGTGTGTGTGTGTGTGTGTGTGTGTATGTGCGTGCTTGTGTGTTTGCCTGCGTATGTGTGTTTGTGCATGTGCATGCATGCGTACATATGTCTACTGTGTGAGTGTGTCATACGTATGATTACTGTAAATGTATGTGTGTGCGTGTGTATCTGTTTATGCACATGTGTGCACATGGAATGGGTTAACATGACCCCTGGAGGCAAACATACGGAAAAAATTGGTCATCCTAGGCCCTACAGTTCTCAAGATATTCACAGAGAACTGTGTCTGCCCTACCCTCCTTTCGGGGGGTCCAGTCCAGCGGGGGGGCTACAGATCAAAACGAAGAATGACGGTTCCATGCTATCCATGTGGGGGTACATGCCCACCAAGTTTTGTGTACCCCGGTCTTTCAGTGTCCCGGGAATCCTTGTTGGTGTACGTCACTAAATGTACACATAAATTATTTTATTGTAAGGCCCCCCATGAGCGAAAGTACACAAAACTTGGCATGCATTCGGAGGGTGTCATAATGATCCTACACTTTTAATTTTGTGCAGTTTTGACCTTGTCAGCCAGAGATATTGTGATGAAAACACCTAATTTTTTGCTTTTTAATTTTTAACTAGGTGGCGCTATACATGAAATAAGTGGTAATGGGATGGGTTGACATGCCCCCTTAAGACCAACATACATAAAAAAGGTGGACCTCCTAGGCCCTACGGTTATCGAGATATTCACAGAAAACTGTCTCCGGCCACCTACAGGCCAGTTGGTGTATAGTAACATAAATTAATTTATTGTGTGGCCCCCCATGAACGGAATTCCACAAAACTTGGCGTGCATACAGAGGGTGTCATAATGATCCTACAATTCCAATTTCGTGCAGTTTTGACTATGTTAGGTCACAGATACCTCCAATTACAACACCTCATTTTTACTTTTTTGTGTTTAACTAGGTGGCGCTATACATGAAATGAGTGGTTATGGAATGGGTTGACATGGCCCCTTGAGATCAACAAACAAAACAAAAAGGTCCTCCTAAACCCTACAGTTTTCGAGATATTCACAGAAAACTGTGTTTGCCCTACCCTCCTTTCGGGGGGTCCAGTCCAGCGGGGGGGCTACAGATCAAAACGAAAAACGATGGTTCCATGCTATCCATGTGGGGTTACATGCCCACCAAGTTTCGTGTACCCCGGTCTTTCAGTGTCCCGGGAATCATTGACGGAAATGTGGGCATGCGAAAAAGAAAAAAAAATTTTTTTTTAAAAAATAAAAAAATAAAAAAAAATAAAAAATCTGACTAAACCTATATGAACGCCGCTTCGCTGCGCGGCGGTCATAATAATAACAAATAATAATCCTCTTAGTAGAGAATGGCAAAACAAATGACCTTAATTAAAGGTAAACTTAAGACTGTGGTCATGGAGACTTAGGGGGAATAAAGAATCTGTGTAAAATGTTAATGTTTCCAATGGATCTTGGGTCAGTGGCAGAAGCTAACCATTCTGAAATACATCAGCAAAAAAACACATTCCCTCTATAGTGTTTCCCCCAGAAACCCTCACTTACCCCCTCTACATACTGGACTGGACTATTTGAACTTTCTGACACTAAATAGGATTCATGCATTATCATACTGGATATGTAACCATCCCACCTCTGTGTAACATATACCTCAGGTGGCTTTAAACACCATGTTCTATTCTCCACACCTAACTAACCTTTCATTCAGTGGCGGACCGTCAGGGCAACTATTTTCAAACGAATGAAAAATAATAGTGTCTTTAATAACATTTTACTTATTATCCGCTTCTTCTTCTCCTTCCCGATCGTTCTTCACTAGGCTACTACCATAATCCTACCGCTGTCCGCTATATTTGATTGACAGATTGTGTGAACAAATAGTGAGGGCGAGCGATACATTTTTATCCAATCGCATGTCTTCCCTTGTTAAGGCCCGCATCAAGCCTTTACAAGGAATCACTGCGTTTTCGGTACCTAAGCAACCATTAGAAATCATATGTTTGGATTCTGGTTGATTGATGGCTACATCTGACTGATTAGCCAATCAAATCGACCTATTACTTCTTGAATTTCCCCTGGGGATCAATAAAGTATCTATCTATCTATTATGGCGAGGAAGGCAGGTCTGACTGCAGTTGGGCCTGCAATGTTCGAAAAGAATACCCGGAACCGTTCATCACAAACTATTGATTTTGACGCATCTATTTGACTTGAGGAACTTCGTGAGCACCTTCTGTCAGTCAGACAGAAATTTACTGGAAAAGTACATGTCACACTGACATGGCTATGGTTATAGCTATGGACAGTATATTGACCGTTTTTGTTTAAAATATATATATTGATAAGCCTTCATTAAGTAAGGGATAATGTATAGAACGCCGGTCATTACTGGGAAAATAAGTCCCGACAGGGCGAACCGGACTTGTTCCGCCCTGAAGGGACTTATTTTCACAGTAATGACCGGCGTTCTATACATTATCCCGCTTATTATATGGCTACTTGCCAAAACGAAATAATAAACTCCCCACGATATGACTTTAGCCTACATAACCTAGCCTATTTGTTACCGTTCATCGTGGCATTTGCTGAGAAACAAATAGTTCGCAACAACACACGCTGCTGAACTTGAATCAAACATTCTTTAGAACACAGCTGATCAACCGTCTGCTTTCACGTTTGAATGAAGTTCCAGTCTTTGCGTAGTGATATGAAAGACATTAATCAGAAGCACAAAACCCGTTGCCATTGACAGCGGTGATTAAATGCTTTGGCGGTGATTTATGTAGATTTAACATAGGCCCGAACGTTGGGAAGGCCCATTCATGTGAATGGAACTTTCTGCAGCACTCTGAAGAGCCGTGTAATAAAGGAATACACCACCCCTAGGGGAAATTGGGTCACTCCCCGCAGTCCCTAGAGTTGGATGAGTGAGCCAAAGCGTTTTATAGCCGACCCAGCTATTGTCCTAATCTAGAAACGGCCCGGTTAGCTTTAGCTTAGCGTAGTCGCTGTAATCCGGCGATATCAGATAGCATGTCGTTGCAAAAGTGAATCAAATAACTCAAGATTTTTTACAATTATTTCTCGTAACCTGTACATTCACATTGAGTACAAATATCAATGCAAATTAACATGAAGTGATTTACTAGATCAATTTAGATTTGGAACTATTTTCGGGCATAGCACCGGCAAAGCACCACTGCCAGGCGTAAAGACATCACGCAGCATCTGTAAACCCTCAACTTCTAGCAATACACCAGTGTGACTATCAAGTTCTCTGCTACTAAGCTGACACTGACAGGTGGGCTTTCTCTAAGAGTTCTAATGCCGATGAATATGGAAGATTACACGATAGACGAAGATGATGACTTTGACTACCAAGATCCAAGCTTTGGCTCACTCATCCAACTCTAGGGACTGTGGGGAGTGACCTAATTTCACCTAGGGGTGGCGTATTCCTTTAAGCAAAATTATATCATGTAACGTTACAGTGTCAACTGGGATACATGTTAGCAAGATGCACATAATGTCAGCTAGCTCTGCACGTAGCTGATCAGTAGCCTAGCCTATGCAGGAATTGGTCAGTTTTGTTTCATGTTTATTTGATAACATAGACTTGTAATACATGCTTTTCTATATAAAAAGTGCTTTTGTGCTGCTTGCAAACCGCAGTGTTTGGTTACTACTAGATTGTATGCTAGCTTGAAGTTGTGTGTGAGTTGATGTGGCTTTGGTGAAGCTGTCTGGATCGGCATCTGTGAAAATTGTAATTGGCCTTGGTTTCCTGCCCTGCTAGTTAGTCTGACTTTTATACTGTGTTTTGTGGACATTATTAGTGAAATCCATGGTGTGGCCATCAGACATTATGAAATAGGCAAAAAGCAGTAGTAGCAGCATAGGGCAATACATTTTCTGACTTTTATGTTTAATATCATGGTGGTGTGCTGAGACATGTTCTTATAATTTTCTGTTGAGACGCTTTCTTATAAATATGTTTGGCAAACACTGTAGGATAGCCTACTGTAGTTCCACATTAGCTTTTGAGTAATCAGAGCAGCAGCACAACCTAAAACAGTTGCACTGTAACGTTAACGTTAAAGTTACAGATAAGTAGGTGAGCCCTACAAACAGTCTGAAGCAAGTTTGCTGATGTCAGATTAAACTAATGATTTGGACACATCATTGCAGACCTGTGGCAGTGGCATATGTGCATGCAAGTAATGAACATAAGTTAGGCAACCGATAACCAAAGTATTTCAAAATAGTCTGCACAAACCCATACTTCAGCGCACTTGGTTTTCACTTTCAATATGACATGGGACTAAATTGCACGTCTTCACCGGACAGTAGCAGGCAGCAGATTGTAATGAATATGGGTGATAAATAAGTAGCCTAGCCTAGCAGCCTATTCACTTTGCTGCTGATCAGGATGATGGCCGGGTGCTATTCGCCTAATAAAGATCTAAGCAATGCGGATTGGAATTCAGCTCGGGACATTAATTGTTTGTCTAACGAAGATTCTAGAGTGCTACACAGATTTGCGTGAGAAAGAGAAACCCCCCCCACCGTGAAATGCTGGGAAATTGCACATTTTAACGCTGAAATGCAAAAAAAATCTTCGGGGGTATCCCCCGGAACGCCCCCCTATTATTATTTTTTGTCAAAAAATAGTCATCAATGAAGGCCTAACCACTGAACGCACGGTCCGCCACTGCTTTCATTTATCATGTATACAGAGCTTACTGCACTGTAACTGACCCTAGGCAGATGGGTCAGGCCCTTGAGTCGTGGATCTGCTTGATGTATCTACAATTCTAGGGAGTTTTTCCTTGCTCCTGTTACTCATGGGCTCTCTTTGAATGTTTTAACTCTCTGTAAAGCGGCATGAGACGTGTGTAATGTTTTGGCGCTCTATAAGTGAAATTAAATTGAAATTGAAATATACAACCTGCTAGTAGCTAAAGAGATTATGTGGATTTTACTTAATATCCCAGCAAACAGCCAACGTTCAGGGAACAAGAAATATACAACCTGCTTTGAGTGCTTTATTAAGCCACTAGTAGCTAAAGAGATTATGTGGATTTTACTTAATATCCCAGCAAACAGCCAACGTTCAGGGAACGTTCCGGTTCGTTGAAGGTCACTCAAAATAAACCTTTAGAAAATGTTCCGAGGACGTCCTCTAAAGGTATTGTTTTGTGGAGCCGTCAGCGAATGTTCCCGGAACGTCATCTTACAGCTGTTTTGTACAACCGTCAGCAAACTTTTATGGAACGTTCCCTGACAGTTATATTGAGGATACATTTTTTAAAATATTTTTGTCAAACCATGAAATCACCTTTTTTTCTTGAACGTTCCCTGAAGGATTTATTAAGGTTGAATTTTTGTATCATATATCATCATCAGTGAAGTAGATCTGTCATCGTGTCATACAGAGCTGATTTTGCCTTACATGCCTGTGTGTGTGAGGGCGTACTAACACTATGCCATCCGTACCGTACCCGAGTACGTTTGACCCCCAATGTCCAGTTAGTTTGTGATGGCATGGCTTAGTACACTTATGTGTATTTGATGTCGCTCCCCTATTTTTAGTTCCTAAAAAAACCTATCTATTAGGAAGGAGGGATACATTTCAGGATGTTGGAATGCAGGATCTAGTAACTCATTGGCTACTGACCAGTGTTCTTTTCACCGTCTCCATAACCCAGAAACTAGCATTGAAAAGTGCTGCAATCTTTTGCCATGATCTCCTATGGGAGTGTCGCCACTCTGTTTTCTCTACTGCTCAGGCTGCACTGCACTGGTAGTGGTTAACCGAGAGCTTTTCTTACTGGTACAGTGCTATCCAATAAGTTGCCACCATAGGTTTAACACACGTTTCGATTTCTTAATGTAGGTTTACTTTAGCATTATCATCATATTTAGTATTTTTGTATTTTTTAGTATTATTTAGTATTTTTGTTCTTGTCATGTCTCATAGCCTACAAACTGCACATTCTGCACATTTTTTCCTAGTGTTTGCTCCCTTATTTACATGCTGGTCATAAATAAAAATGATATACTTACAGATCTGGAACTAATTCTTTATTTTCATAAATGCTGTGAAGGTGCAAACAACAAAGGAACAAAATTCAATGAATCAGGTGTAGACTGTCGCTGGGAGGAGAAAGCTGTCCGGGTTAGTCTACCATCTTTTCCAGTTCCCTCCCGGCTGACATTGGTAAATCATGTTAGAAGTTGAGTCAGTTGCAGATAGACCTAAGCCCATCTTGAACGCACTCAAAGTTACATACCTTCTATGGAGACGTCTATCAGGACAACAATTTAAAATACCCAAGAAATGAATTCGATAAGATCTTTTAGCCTCTACACTCTACACATTTGGTATTCAGCAGTGAAGCCTGTTTCTAGCAGTATAACCATTCAGTGGGTCATTTTGCTCTTTTCATTTTCATATTACAAAGACAAAACTGGGGCATTGGTTCATAGTTTCCTCGCTTGCTTCTGTGAAATCGCTGTGACAAAGTTCTCTCCCACCTGTTTTGGGTCGCTTTCAAGTGTGTGCGGTTTCGCGCTCTCGAATGAAGCTCTGAAGAGCTCTCCACAGACTTGTGACTAGGTTCTTAGCCCACAGGAGTGTTCCCTCGCCTACGCCTCTCCTCCCACTCACAGCTCTCATCTCGGTTTCTCTCTCTCTCTCTTTCTGTGTGTGCTGTGTGTGTGTGTGTGGTGGGGGGGCGGGGGGGAGTGAGAGAAAGCAAAACAGACAGAACCAGTGAAAAATTACAATAGGCAAGAGGCAGATCATTGAGGAGAAAAACAAAAAAAGACAGATGGTGAATTGGTGGGATCAGACTGAGAGAAAAATTCTCAGCAGTTGCCAGCAGTTCATAAACTCACAGTTCATATTGATGAGGGTAGCTGTGTAGTTTAGTCCTCTTCTATAAGAAATGTAAATGTAGAAATGTAGTTTTGTCCCTTATCTCAAGAATCAGTGCTATCTCATTTGTCCTCCTCTCAACAAGATATATGATTTGGGTATGCTGTTACTGTTGTCCATATATGACAATGCTATTGACATTCAGTGAGCTAATTAGTCCATAAAGGTCCATGTTCAAGGCCCCGGCCGTGGCGTAACTGGCTGGGGCACCTGCACCGTACGCCGGCGACCCGGGTTCGATTCCCGCCCCGTGGTCCTTTCCGGATCCCACCCCAACTCTCTCTCTCCCACTCCTGTCAGTCTTACTAAAGGCATAAAAGTCCCAAAGAAATATACTTAAAAAAGAAAAAAAAAGGTCCATGTTCAAGCTGGGCTCTGGAAAGTGTCAAGACATATTCATACGTCGTGGCACTATATAAGTAATAAAACTGAATTAGAACTAAATAGAATTTAACTGCATCAATTGAACTGTATGTATTAACACTAAAAATGTAATGCCAGAGGAATTACAATAGTGGATGGAAAGCTGCTGGCTTGTTGGTGGGGAGATTCCTGAAAAAAAAAAAAAACATTGAATCTCTTAATCTTTGAGTTCATACAAACCCAAAAACCTTGTGTGTGCCAGCTATGATAAGGGATCAGATTCCAAAAATAATTCAGTGGAAATGCATGGATTCCAGTTGCTGCTACTGGAAGAAACTGGAATCCATGCATTTCCACTGAATTATTTTTGGAATCTGATCCCTTATCATACTTGTTCATTCTTACTCCTTGCTCGACTTATCGTGACTAAATTCAAGATGGCTGCAAACGTTAAACTTCGTGAAGATACTGTCTGTATAAATCGTCTTGTAAGTAAACTACCAGTGCTTTTTCAAAGTTCTCAATGTCTCGTTTTAAATGTCAGGGCCCTAGGAAGTCTACCAATGAAGTGTGGAGATACATTGAGCCTCGTAAATGGGTGTAAAACAGTGATTTATTTGCATGGCTAGCCCGATGCCGAAGCACCACTACTGAAAAAGTTGTTGGTAGCATCGGCTAACTAGCGCCAGATTTTGGAGTGCAGGGGACAAGTCGAGATGGGCTATGAGACATACGTTCACACTCGGTATCATGTTTCAATACACTTTAGGTCAATATCACACCGGAATTCTCCTTTAATATTGAAGCATTGTTGAAATTCTAACTACAGATCAAAGGGGATTTCAATGTTATTATATATTATTATTCAATGCAGCTAACGCCAGCTTGCTTGCTTGTCTAGCCGAGTCGTTAAAAACAGACTTCACATAGATACTCCATTCGAATAGAAAATACAAATTAATTGTAACTTACATTGGGTGTGGTAGGAAAACGTCCGTTTCGTCGTAGTTTGTTGGACGAAGCAGACACCAAGAACGTAAACTGTCTTGAAGAGAATTGAGCAGTGTGGTTCAAAAGCGATTAATTACAGGATGTGTGGGACTAGTTTAGGGAATGCCTGATTGTATGCAGGTGGACCCGCACATGATTACTTTAAGTCCCTTCTAAATGAGCCCCCATTGTGATGTCATAGAGAAAAATACACAACGGTTATTTCAACATGTCTGTACGTGAAGTGGTTAGAGCTGCATTCATTTTTGAAAAGGTAAAAAGAAAAGGTTATAATAATAAGAAGCCAGGAGATTTCAAGATAGTGGATTCCATCCACTTTAATTAGTTTCTTTATGAAGGACAATAATCTTGTTATGGAAATAACAGCTGAAAACAATACACACTTACTTCATGTTACCTCCATGTGTATCCTGGTTAAAACAAACCACTTTGTGAATAGAGTATGGACACTCACGATTGGGATACCTTTCATGGTGACAGCCATAGACATAGAGTTAACTTTGGTCAGGCTGGACCAATGATTTCAATCACATTTATGAGGGATTCCTAACATTACTTCCTACTTCGCCTAAACTTTACAAACTAACACTAAACAGTATTGGCAGTCAGGAAAGAATCTATGTAGGCCTACCTTTGCTGTAAATAAATGCATTTTTTTCTTAGTTAGGTTCTCTTTATTTCCAAATTATGCCAACAGGTATCTGTACAGTACCTGGGCTATTTGATGATTGTTGGTCAGGGCTGAGTGCTGTTGCAGAGTCTGCAAAGCTGGTTGGTGGCTGGTGTTGTGGACTAGAACCTTTTAGAAGTCCTTTTAGGCAAGTCCCTCCACTCGGCGGCCATATTGCAACGCTTTTTGGGCACTCATCGGGCATCCTATTCGGCAGAAATGCGTGTGCGCAAGGCTTCACGACACCAACCTTGCTCCAGCGGCGAGTTCACAACACATGATTGGCACGATGTCTTCACAACACACCATATGGTTGGCTCAATGTATTCACATCACACCACATGATTGGCTCAATGTATTCACATCTCAACGTTTTGCCAAGGAAGGGGTGGGATATGTGTATTGGCCATTACAAACTAACCCCATGCATTTCTATGGAGGATTTTTTGAGTGCTGTGTCTCCTCATTAGAAAGTCTCTGCTAGAACTGCTGGTTGATGGTTGATCTAATTCTTCATCCTGGCCTTGAGTTGCTCCTTGCATGTACAGTGGGCATTACTTCAAATTGGCCAGTGGTCCGCGCGCGGGATCACACAACTTTAATTTGTATTTTTCCAGTGACGCTGCCACGACACTGCAACAACCCAAACAAACGGCAGATGTCTCTTGTGAGCAGGGTGTCTCGTAAAAAAAGAAATGGAGCCTGGAAAACCCTACACAGACTTCACTACAGACTTTAGCAGACTGGTTTAGAAATAATTTAATAGCCAGAAATATGCCTGCCCTGCCCTAATAAAGAAATATTTGGTTAACTGCGAGTGAATCCCGTTTACAGCCGTAGAAGAAATGTATATGCCCTGGCTGTCAGTAGACGGAGGAGGAGCGCACAGTCTACGAAAACCCGATGCTGGAGCTCAGCGTTTTAAAATGGCTCAAAAACACTTTGTATTAAGTTTTAATGACTCAAAAATGACATTTTTAGAATCAGAGAACAAAGAACACGTCAGGTTCATTAAAAAGTATTTTCTATGTGTCACGAAAGGCTTCAGAGGGTGGGTTACAGTTAACACGATATACCCAAATTTCAATAGCCACAGAATGGACTTCGTATATATTTTAGGAATCATTAGCCTACATGCTTTAGGCTACTTCAGGACATGGCCGCCGTCACCAGTATTGCCACGGCAATACTACTTTTCAAAGTAGGCTAGTATTGCCTGGCAATACTAGTTTTCATACATGAGGTTACACTAATAAACAACGTCACAAACTGCTGCTGCACACACACACACACCACAGAGCTCTTGTTTTGGCTTTGTGAAGTGAAAAGTGGGCACGCTTACCCTGTGTAACCTTAATCTGAACATTCTCACCACTGCCCGGTCTTAATGGGGGCGACGTGCGACTGTAATAAATAGCTAAATAAATCAAAAGGTGCAGCCGAAAGCTCAGTTGATAAAATCCTCCGACAATTGAATGATAAATATGCGGCACATGCTGTGGGCTGTCTGGAGGTTACTGCTATGTACTTTAGCCACCCCTGGCCATTTATCACCTGAGCATGCTACTGCCAGTGCTTGAAGATGGCGGGAGAGAGAGAGACAGAGAGAGAAGGACAGACAAAATGGGAGATGGGAACAGACAGAAAGCAAAAGTGAGAGAAAGAGATAGCAGAAGAAAGGAGATAGACACTCTGATGGCTGAAGAGACAAATGAATAGAGCAAGACAGAGGTTGATATAATGAAAGATGGAAGCTTTTGTGGGAGGGTTTACAGTATGTTGGGTGTAGTGGCTTAGGATGGTTTGTGTGTGTGTGTGTGCATGTGTTATTGTAAACCTTCTCACCATATTGGAGGAGGATGGAGTAGGAGAAGGATTGCATTCAACTTCTTGTCTTTCAGTCTTTGTTAGTAGAATATTTAGTCTGATACTCCCCTCCAAATAGAGACACGTCTTTTCACCTCTACAGCGTCTTCCCTGTCACACACACACAGACACACACACACACACACGAGCACACCTGTGTCCTGCAGATGCCTGCGTCCTACTATCACCACATGGCTTAAAAATAACAAAAAGCGTAACGTCGGCTGCTTGCAGCATCACAGTCCGTTATGGGGAGCTGATTTCGTAACAGTTTGAAATGTTCTCTACCCCTTCTGTGCTGGTTTAGAGAGACACAGATGAACTCTCCCAGCCAATGAATAATGCAGAATGTTCTAGCGCCTTCGCCTCAGCTCTGTTTGCACCGCGTTCTGGCCTCCTCTGAGTGCCGAGAGAACAATGGAGGATGAGAGAGCATAGCTGATCATGGGGAGGAGGAGGAGGAGAGGGAGCGCTGACGCTGCCTGCTGCAGATTGGATTTCACCAAGGCAGTGGCTGTGAACATGAGAGAAGAGAAGCAATGAGAAATTCACACGGCTGGTCTGCAGATGGCGCTATAGTGCTGACGCTAGGTCTGGGCCAGATCTGGGCCGTGCTTGGGCTGCTCCGTCATGTTCAAATATCAGTTTGGGTTTTGCATGCTTCTGAGGACTTCTCTCAGATGAGACGTATAGTCTTCTGCTTCACTCATCATTCATTGTGCATAGGCTGCTCTTCTGGAACCAGATCAGCAAAACATCCCACATGTCAAGTCAAGTCAAGTCAAGTCAAGTTTATTTATATAGCACATTTCATACACAGAGGTCATTCAATGTGCTTTACATAAACAAAACCAAACAATAATAACAAATAAAAGCATAGAAGGGCAATATAGTCAAAGAATAGTTAAAAGGTAAAGATCATAATAAAAAGAAAACATAAAACACAAGGTAAAATCATTTAAAAATAAAGAATAATTAGTAAGCAAAAACAAAGGCAAAAGTAGTAAAAAAAAAGTAATAAAAGACAAAGTAGAATAATTATCGAGGCAGATTCAGAATTTGTAACTCGGCACAGTTAGCAGAAAGCGTCTGAGAACAGTTTGGTCTTAAGTCTAGATTTAAAACTGGCTACAGTTGGGGCCTTTTTAATGTCATCCGAAAGTTGGTTCCACAGCTGAGCCGCATAGCAGCTAAAAGCTGCTTCACCATGTTTAGTTCTAACTGTAGGTTTTACTAGCAGGTTTTTCACCTGGGACCTGAGAGGACGAGAAGGTGTGTACTGCTGAAGCATGTCTGACAAGTATTTAGGTCCTGCTCCATTTAATGATTTATAAACAAGCAATAGTGCTTTAAAGTCAATTCTGTGACTTACTGGAAGCCAGTGCAAGGACTTAAGAATTGGAGTAATGTGGTCAGTTCTTTTAGTTTTTGTTAGAGTCCTAGCTGCTGCATTTTGTATCACCTGAAGCTGTTTAATAGTCTTTTTAGGAAGGCCTGTGAACAGTCCATTGCAGTAATCAACCCTGCTGGAGATAAATGCATGAATGAGTTTTTCTAAGTCATGTTTTGACATCAGCCCTCTGAATGATACATGTTCTTATACTGTATATAAAATAAATGATTGATTTTGATATATATTGAATGAACTCTGATACAACAAAGTTTGACATCTATGGAATGAAGTCTGATACTTTATACAGTATATTGAATATCAAGAGATTTGATAAAAACTTCTGCTGTGCAGCTAGGAACAGCTGAATTTCCCATGTTAAATATTTACATACTGATGTCCTAAACACATAAGCACCACTTGCTTACAATTTTCACACTATTCCATACAATTTGTATGCAGTCGTAATGTAACTGCAGTTGTAATATAACTAAGCCTACTTCTAATCAAGAATATGTTTGATGATAAGTTGCAAGTTTGGGGAGTGGACCATACCAGGGTCCGATACCTTACATTTCGCAGAGTTCTCGTCAATTTTGTCTCTCCTGTTGTTCATCTCCTGTTTCCTAATCAGAGGGAGTAGGCTTAGGCATTCCACACAACTCAGAAGTTCAGGAGCCAATCAGAACAAACTGAACTGGCCTTTGACTTCTGATTTGTCTGGAATGCAGCCAACCCTTCCCCTATAAAGTTCTATGCCATGTTTGCTATTACATGCAGTTTTAGTTTCAACCTCATTGGAATGCAGCAGAAGAGAGCAAATCTGTACACAAACAAATAAACACTACAGAATCGCTGTGTGCTCAGGTTTAAATCTCAGTGGGTCCCTGATTGATTACTATCATATAAATTGACAGGTGATAGAAAACATAATTACAGTTTAAGAAGCGTATTAAGGAGCAAATTAAATGGCATATCAACTGCTGAGATAAACAGCTCATTATTACAGCAAGCTTGGCAAATAAATCTCAACACCAGATATGCTGTGACCAAATAAAAAAAGTTTTTAAAAAGTGGAGAACAGGCATAGATCTGCAGTACACTGATGGAATATTTTACACTGTCCTATGACCTGGTCTGTTTCTTTCTGCTTGGAATATAATGGCCTACATTGAAAAACCCAAGGCAAAAAAAAATGCCTCTTGTAGAAGTATTCTAACGAAACAATTTGCCCACCTCTGGTGTGGCAGAAAGCTTTCTTATGGCTTTTGCCAGGATGTGTTCAACACACTCAGGTCTGGGGCTGGTACATGTCCTTGGGGGGCCCACTCACACTTCCCTCCCTTTCTCTTTCCCTCACATTATTACACACTTCAGTACAATACAATGAGATTTATTGGTTTACAAAGCTATACTACAACTTTAAATACAATATTGCCAAAGCTTGACATATAAATCATACATTTTGATTTCATGGATTGAAAATTATTATATTTTATGAAATTAAAGGCAAAACTACAAATGCATATAATCCAAATATATACAAGGATAACAAAGTGAAGTGGCATACTCACCCACTGTCTCCCTATCCCTCTCTTTCTCTCTCTCTCCCTCTTCCTATCCCTCTCTTTCTCTCTCTCTCCCTCTTCCTCTCCCTATCCCTCTCTCTCTCCCTATCCCTCTCTCTCTCCCTCTCCCTCTCTTTTTCTCTCTCTCCCTCTTCCTCTCCCTCTCTCTTCTCTGTGCCTCCTTGACACCCTCAGACACATCCCTCTCAAATCAGTGTATGTCCATTCAGCCATGGAATGAGAGTACCAGACAGAAATTGAGGGTGCAAACCCACCCACTCTCCACGGTAACTTCACAGGTTGATTGCAAGAGAACGAGGGGAGGCTTAGAAAGAGGGAGTTTGGACTGAGAGTAATATATTAGGGTGTGGTCAGTCATCTCTCGATCTGTAATCTCTGACCTTTTTAACGATTTGTGGGTGATACAGCATTTGGATTGCATGGATGGTCAGTACTGCACTGAATTTTTCAGAATTTCTGTCAGGCCATGAAACCAGCATGATGAGCTGCTCCTTGAGCATTGGGGAATATTCTTGCCCCATCCCACCAGCTGATTAACCTCTCATGCCATCTACCTACTCAAGGTGCCTTTGAGGGCTATTATATCCACTTCAACAATCATTTGACAATTAGACAAGCTGCTTCACAATTACAGTCTAATGGCCAAACGCTTTTCATCACATCACAAGAGCTTTTGTGGTCTAATAGGTAGATAGTCCATTTCATTCAATACCATGTGAATGTATGTGCCATACCCTCATAGGGTACTGTCACCCATGTGACAAAACGTCTAAAAGCAAATTAACAATTTATAAAGTGGATAGTTTTGTCCTTGATTATGATTAGCTAAGCTGTGTTCAAAGCTGTCATAAAATATGTTGTGACCATACACCTTTGATCTCAATAACAGAATTGCTGTACAAAAATTCTGTTGCGCCTGTGTGTTGCTTGGCAACCATTGGGACTTTGTTTGTAAATGCTGTGTACATAAGTGTTAACCAAAGATTCTAGAACAGAGCTCTGTTCTAGAATCTTTGGTGTTAACTGTGTTTGCTGGTTATATACCAACAAGGACTGAATATTTATGGTCCTTATAGCATTGCTGAAGCAAAACATGTAGGGTGGGCTCAAGACCTTTGCAAAGTACTGTATATGTAGTACATGTTTTTAAAAAGCAATAAGCCCTGTGAGACTGTGCTTCACAGTAATTTTAGCCCCCCCTTGTTCTAAATTCAGTGCAAAATGAGGCCCTATGGGGCTTATTGCTTAATTCGACTGTTGGTGGTGTTTGGCACTGACAGACAGGCTATGTCTGTCGGATAAAACCTGTTTGTACCCGTTATTAGTAACACTGCTTATGTTAAGCCAGAATGAGCCCTCAGACACTGATAACAATTGATTGAATGAATTGTAATTTTTAAAGAAAGACATTATGGTTCTTAAAAAGTTTATGTAACACTTTCAGGATAAACAAACCATTTTAGCATATATATATATATATATATATATATATATATATATATATATATATGGGATGCTTTGTGCTACCGTGTGTGTCATTGTCTAACTCACTGCATTCCACTTTTCTGACAGCACACAGATGAATTTACAAATTCATTTAATTCATTTACAAAATGTATTTGGATAAAACAGCATACATGTACAGTTAGCATGCATGCGGTAAATACATGAAACATTCATGATTCCACAAAACATAAACATTTTATGTGAAACATACAAACTATACAAATAATGGAGAAAAATGGAGAAAACCAGCATTCAAAGTATCAGGTGTAGAACAGCTTATTGGGTATCCAGTGCTTATAAGGTTGTTATTATGTGGATAAGCATATAACTAATACCATTTGTTTATATTACTGGTAAATAGGTCAACTGTATGTTATTAGCAGAAAAAAAGTATTGCTTATTTCAGTCTGTAAACTATATCCAGGTCCCACATGTTGACTTTTTCACTACATTACCTGTTACCCGTCTCCTCGATCACGAACAAAAAAGCAGCCTTGTAAATAATGAGGGAAAGATAGAAGGTACCTCTCCACCACAGGGTCAGCAATGTGTTTCCCCCCCATCCCTACCCATTTCCTTCATTTCACTGTCATACTGCTAGCTCTGCTGCTTGAGGATGTGGAATTTGTTGGATGCCACGGCAACAGTGGCATCATGGTGACTGACACCATCACATGGCTGCTCTGTTAGTGTTCCTCAGCCATCACCCAGAGGTTTCTGGGAAAGTGGCCTACAGGGACAGGAGTTGCCCCACTGGGGTGGATATTGCCACTAATGTCTTGGAATCACAATCCACAGTCTCCAGCTGGAGAAAAAAGACTATAGTTTAGAGTTGAGAGTGTTTAATTGTCCAGTTTTCTAAAAGACACTCAGCACTCTAACACACACACACACACACCTCTCTTCCACCATTCAAGAGAGATTGAAGTGGCGATCATATTTTAATAATCTAATCTAATATAATGACAGATGCTCAGACCTCAAAAACATATCAAGGTGTCCTTAAAATATTTTGTATGGCAGCAAAAATATTGGCTGCTGTCCCAATATGGCAGAATGGGCATTTTCCTCCTGTCCTCCCGTCTGCCTTTTGAATGATGTAATCGCCACCTGTTCTCGTGCCTGACCACAATTATTTGAGATGACTGCAATCATTCTGTATAATTTTATTCAAAAGTATTCAAAAATAGCTGGATGAAAGTAAATGTCCTATTTCTGCCTGTTTCCACAGGTTTGACTGTTTTATGTTTGAATGTCACAAATTAGCTCCATAAGGAATATGTTTATTGTTTGTGTATGGCAATTAATTATTATGACCGCCGCGCAGCAAAGCGGTTTAGTCAGATTTTTTTCTGCATTGAAAATTTTCCATCAAGGATTCCCGGGACACTGAAAGACCAGGGTGCACGAAACTTGGTGGGCATGGGCAGGATAGCATGGAACCATTGTTTTTTGTTTTGATCTGTAGGCCCCCCCCCCCTCCGCTGACTGGACCCCCCGAAAGGAGGGTAGGACAGACACAGTTTTCTGTGAATATCTCGAGAACCGTAGGGTTTAGGGGGACTACCATTTTTTGTATGTTGATTTTAAGGGGCCATGTCAACCCATTCCATAACCACTCATTTCATGTATTGTGCCACCTAGCTAAAAATTAAAAAGCAAAAAATTAGGTGTTGTAATTACAATATCTTTGGCTGACATGGTCAAAACTGCACGAAATTGAAAGTGTAGGATCATTATGACACCCTCTGAATGCATGCCAAGTTTCGTGGACTTTCGTTCATGGGGGGCCATACAATAAATTAATTTATGTGTACATTTATGTGACTGTACACCAACAGAGTTTTCTGTGAATATCCTGAGAACCGTAGGGTCTAAGATGACCATTTTTTGCGTATGTTTGCCTCCAGGGGTCATGTTAACCCATTACATATGGACACATGTGCATAAATAGATACACACACACACACATACATTCACAGTAATATAACATATGACACATACACACACAGTAGCCATATGTACGCATGCATGCACATGCACACACACAAAAGCACATGCACAACACACACACATAAACATAAACACGTACACGCACACAATTCAAGTATTTTTCAGAATTATGAACAAGATGGGGGTGAGGTTGTATAAAATGTATTTTACATTGAAATCTATAAACTAATCATGTTTTGGTACTTGTTGTCTAGCAGATACCAGTGAGAATTGAATGTGCATAATGCAATTCAGTGAGACAGTTAGAATCATATATGCCTTTTACTCCCTATATAAGAACGAGCACTTCAGCAAGCATGATCACAAACATTCAGACATTACAAACAGGAAATGAAAGCCAGCCAGGTTTCACATCATGCACAGGGGTTTCAGTTTTCCCTACGCCACATTTAGACCCATCTCAAGGCATTGGGAACAGGAAAAAGGAAGTCAATCTCAAGACAGCTGGAAAAGCTTGTTATGAAATGTGAACCTTTCTGGGCTTTCATAATCACATCTGCTTCAAATTTTGAATTCAGCTGGCCAACTTGAGTTGAGATGGCCATAGGTGTGGCTACAAGTAATGATAAGCCTCTTCACTGCTGCTTGTATCATTTGTGTATTGACAGTGTTGACTGACATTGTATGCTTGGACAGAATTTAGTAGCTATCACTTGCCCATTTTTATCTCCTATAAAAGTGTTTTTGTTTGTTTGTTTTTCACAATAAACCAGTTCCTGTTTTTCCACATATCCAGACACTTTTCATTAGATCCCGTCCCATCTTGCTTGGTGCTGGGGAACTGTGAGAAGAGAAGAATGACACTGCCATGTATGGTTAATATATTCCCTTTCAAAACTCCCAGCCTCACACGCCAACTTTCCAAGTTTGTTTAACATAAATATTCATACAGCAGGCTCAGGGGGAGAACAGTAATGCATATTCACACAGTGGAAGTGTCTGTTTAAAATAAAGTTTGTTTAACTGCTGTACTTAAGTGCTTGGGCTAGTACTGTACATAAGGCTATCAAGAGTCATCCCAGCTACCCCTGCACAGTTGGTTATGTGCATAATACTTGTCTTCCTAACACAGTGTGTTATTTTGAAGACAGAGGGTTAGATCAATACAGTGCTTAGTAACACCACACTGCACTGAGGTCTACACTGCACTCAGGTCTCTCTACCTCTTGTTTTTCTTCTGTTTGTAATGGTTTCTGTGTGTAACTAAGTGTGCTTGCAAAGTACCTTTGTAACTTGCTCGAGAAGATGGCGTCATGCGGCGTTATCGTTCCTCCGCCATATTGGACTTAATAGAAAGCAAAATGAAATTTTCACAGGTCACAAATTTGGTCCGAACTTCACAAAACTTGACGTACATGATCCTTGAACCAAGCCTCACAAAAGTTACTAGAAGGATTTTTTATTTTTGGAAGCGTTTGCCCGTCACAGACAAACGAAATCGGTGGCGTAGCCGCCAAACAGGAAGTAGTCTTTTTCTCAGGAACGCTTTCACCTATCGAAACCAAACTTTGTACATAAACTCGGGACTCCAATGTGAGGATGCACAAGATTAAAAACTTAAAATTTCAGGTTAATTGGCAACCCCATTTATCTATGTCTATGCATTACCAACCCCAGTTATCCTGCTTCTCCACTATTTCCACACTGTTCAGCTTCACACAGTATCATCCCAGCCTTGCCACGCACTTCAATTCAGTATAATGCCATGGGTGTTTATGGACTTACAGGAGAGGAACCATGTGATATTCATACCAGCAATACTTTGCAGTACATGGTGTTCAAATCTAACTTGCTTAATTATGATGATATGAGAGTATTATTCTAAATTTTACAAGTACAAAAGTTGATGGGAGAGTATTATTCTCATTTTTACATGTACAAAAGTATGCAAATGAATATATTTACGGAAGAGTATGTATTATTATGTTGTTTTATGGTGTTTAAAGACTTGCAATGCATTCTGGGTAATGCATTCTGGCTTGCCTTGGCTTTTAATGATAATGCATTTAGACACTGGGTGGCAAAAAAATGATCTACTTAATAGGTTTTGATAACGTGCTAATGACGTTCTAAATTACGCTGGACAATGGGAAATTCAACCAAGCAGTGGAATAAGTAAGGGATAATGGATGACGCGGTGGTCTGTTCACAGAAGTTATTACACGGCTCTTCAGAGTGCTGCAGAAAGTTCCATTCACATGAATGGGCCTTCCCAACGTTCGGGCCTATGTTAAATCTACATAAATCACCGGCAAAGCATTTAATCACCGCTGTCAATGGCAACGGGTTTTGTGCTTCTGATTAATGTCTTTCATATCACTACGCAAGGACTGGAACTTCATTCAAACGTGAAAGCAGACGGTTGATCAGCTGTGTTCTAAAGAATGTTTGATTCAAGTTCAGCAGCGTGTGTTGCGAACTATTTGTTTCTCAGCAAATGCCACGATGAACGGTAACAAATAGGCTAGGTTATGTAGGCTAAAGTCATATCGTGGGGAGTTTATTATTTCGTTTTGGCAAGTAGCCGTATAATAAGCGGGATAATGTATAGAACACCGGTCATTACTGTGAAAAAAAAGTCCCTTTAGGGCGGAACAAGACCCCTCCGCTGCGCGTAGGGGTCCGGTTCGCCCTGTCGGGACTTATTTTCCCAGTAATGACCGGCGTTCTATACATTATCCCTTAATTAATGCACGGTCGAGGTTGTAAAACGGCCCCGACGCGAAGTGGAGTTTAAACCTCGTGCATTAATTTCTGTGAACAGACCACCGTGGAGTCCATTATCCCGCTTATTCCACTGTTGCCACTTGCGTTGTGTTCATTCCTGTTACAATTTTAACGTTTTAATCGCTAAAACTGTCTTGTTTGTAGAACTAATTTCTTCCGACACATATCAACTAATTTCTCAACTTGCAGGACAAACTGCCGTTACTAGTTCTAAATGGATGGTTGCTACGGCCAAAAGCCAGTCGTTAGTTCTATCTCTCTCGTTGTCAAGCGGGCGTATCCCAAGATTCTGATGAACTTTAGTTTTGAAACATCGCTATTTTACCTAGCCTGCTGTCATCCATCTAGCTAAAAGCCACCTCCATCATATGCTACAATGTTGCCATGTTCTGAACGTCTGCATTTTACAGCTCGGATGCAACGTGACAGTTCATTTAAACTTAACGAGTTCGGCGAATTAATATACAAGTGTGATACGGCCAAAAAAATGGATCTACTCCATAGGTGTGCAAATAACATTCGTTCTAAATTACGTAGGACAATGGGAAATTCAACCAAGCAGTGGAATAATAGTATACAGTTGATTTACAGAAGGTGGTTTAGAGTAATATGAATTAAATATAAATATGTGCAGCGTATTATCTCCTTTGCAGCAGATCTAACGTGAATGTTGATCCATTTAATTGGGAACGCCTCTGCGCTCACGAGAGGGAGAGCGAGCGGCAGTTCCAGCTGGCTTGTCAATGTTGATAATTGATATCTCCTTCTTATAAGAAACTTTTAAAAGGAAATCATGAAGGCAACAACCTGTAGGCTATGAACAACATGCAGTAGCAGTAGTATATTATTACCAAGTAGGCCTAGTAGTAAGAATAATATAGATATATGCAGTATATGAACAGAATATAATATAAATATGGATATTCAACATGACAAGTATAGACATATATGTACATAACATACAGCTATGTGCAGTGTGGTAACAGTGCCATTGTAGTGCAGAAACAGTAACACTATCGGAACTCCCCCTATAACGTCGGTCCCGTATTTCCGCCGTCTTGCGTGTATGTGTCACTTAATATCAATTTCTATACAAACCAAGACGGCAGATTCCTAAAGAAACGCAAGCACCCACACCATACTGTAGGTGTATCTAAATTAGCTATGTACCAAAAATGACATTTTACCGTGACTCAAAGAGCTGTAAACAGTGTTGTAAGGCTGCGTGTACACATCCGCTTGGAGCTCCAGTGGAATTTTAATTTCATGATGAGAATTCTCGGTCTAACCGTTCATACTGAAAAATTTAAGGTTCATTTAGCAAATGTTATTTTGAAGTGTTAAAAAACATCATTGTTTTAGAATTTCAGAACAAAAGTGGTGATAATTGGGGGTGTTACGATAGAGTAGGCCTAGTAAGAATAAATGTAAATGTAAATATGTTGTGTAAAGACAGCATGTGTAGACAAAAGGCATGTGACCAGCGTTAACGGCAACCTACAAATTTAGAGGGTATAACATTCTCTCAGTTATTACCTGCTCCTAGAGCAGGGCTATTCAACTTCATAACCAAGTGGGCCAGACAGGAAAACTAAAATTACTCCTATTGTGGCTATTAGAGACATGCATTCATGAGTATCCAGCTACATTTAATGAGTTAAGTAAAATACATTCACACACACAAAAAAACATCACTTTTTTCTGCGATACATCAATAGGGTCTCAAAACAATCCCAAACAGACATAAGGTCTTTATAGAGCAAATCCATATGTTATTATGACCGCCGCGCAGCGAAGCGGCGGTCATATAGGTTTAGTCAGAATTATTATTATTTTTTTTTCTTTTTTTTTTTTTCGCATGTCCAAATTTCCGTCAAGGATTCCCGGGACACTGAAAGACCGGGGTACACGAAACTTGGTGGGCATGTAACCCCACATGGATAGCATGGAACCATTGTTTTTCGTTTTAGCATGGAACCATCGTTTTCGCTGGACTGGACCCCCCGAAAGGAGGGTAGGGCAGACACAGTTTTCTGTGAATATCTCGAGAACCGTAGGGTTTAGGAGGACCATTTTTTTTTTATGTTGATACATTTTTAATTTTAATTAAATAAACAGGAGTTTTTTATTTATTTTTTTTATCTGTAGCCTGGGCCCAGTTAGCACCCGATGCCAAGTTTTGTGAACTTTCGTTCATGGGGGGCCTTACAATAAAATGATTTATGTGTACATTTAGTGACCGTACACAAACAAGGATTCCTAGGACACTGAAAGACCGGGGTACATGAAACTTGGTGGGCATGTAACCCCACATGGATAGCATGGAACCATCGTTTTTCGTTTTGATCTGTAGCCCCCCCCCCCCCCCCGCTGGACTGGACCCCCCGAAAGGAGGGTAGGGCAGACAGTTTTCTGTGAATATCTTGAGAACCGTAGGGCCTAGGATGACCAATTTTTTCTGTATGTTTGCCTCCAGGGGTCATGTTAACCCATTCCATGTGCACACATGTGCATAAACAGATACACATGCACACACATGCATTCACAGTAATCATATGTATGACACATACTCACACAGTAGACATATGTACAAATGCATGCACATGCACAAACACACATACGCAGACAAGCACACACACACACACACACACACATAAACATAAACGTGTGCACGCACACATGCACACAATTCAAGAATTTCTCAGAATTATGAACAGGCAAGATGGGGGTGGGGTTGTATAAAATGAATTTTACATGTGAAATCTATGAACTAATCATGTTTTGGTACTTGTTGTCTAGCAGATACCAGTGAGAATTGAGTGTGGATAATGCAATTTAGTGAGACAGTTAGAATCATATAGGCCTTTCAGCGTGATTTATTTTTGTGGAAAAAATGTGCTGGACTGGATATTTTGTACTGCTCTGTGGTACATCTAGTTTGTCAAATAAACCAGTAAAACAGAATTCGGGGATGGAATATATAACATTCACACTATAGCTGATATTTTTAAAATAAATCAGTGAAAAAGTATCCTGACAAACAAGCAGCATTTTAATGCCTTGGACATATTTCATAATTTCAATTCTTCTGTAGGTTACCTGATAGCCCAGTTTGAGAGGCGCAAGACGCGTGACATTATTTTTGCAGCCAATCACTGCTGTCGTTTTATTTTATTGATTTGATCTTAGTCATAGAAGCTAAATTCGAAGGCAGGCCACAGGTAAAATCCGCAAGCCAATAGTTGAATAGCCCTCTCCTAGAGCTTTTGAGATATTGCCACTGCTCCAAGCACGCCAGAAGCACCCCCACTTTTCAGGTTGTTGACCACAACACCGACACGGCATCGCATTGATTAGAGCAGTGTTTCTCAAAGTGTGGTCCGGGGACCACTGGTGGTCCGCAAGCTATCCCAAGTGGTCCGCAAGCAGACGTGGTAAAATATAATATAGATGAGTTGTTTGCAATATTGAACCAACTTGTATGTATATCCAAATATTGTAATTGTTTTATTTTGTTATACTTTTTTTGCTGTAATTTATTCTTTTAATTAATAGGTAATTTTGCCATGCTCCTTCTGGCAGGGGGACTACCAATGGAAACTAGCCTTTTGGCTATAATTGGGTGCATTTACATTTTCTTTGTAAAATGGCAATTAGTGTACACTGTCCCTCTATAACAAATAAAGTTTAAAATTAAATTAAAAATGTAAAAAAATAGTTCTGCAACACTGTCTATGTAAGATATGCCAGTTTAACTCATATGAATCCTCTGACACAATAAGCAAAGTGCAAACACAATAAGCAAGGTGGTTCAGTGAGTAGGCCTATAGTGTAGGCTAATACACTGTTGAAGTAGGTCACATCTTTTTTTTTTATCCTAGGTGGTCCATGCGTTTATTTTTTATTGGTTAAGTGGTCCTTCATCTGAAAAAGTTTGAGAAAAACTGGATTAGAGCATGAACTAGATCTATTTACAGCGCTGTATTTCTGCTCTAGTCTGGCCTTTTGGTCATGATGTCATGCTCAGCCAATCGGATATTTCGCCCGCAAACCAGGTGACTGTTCCAGGAAAAGGGTTATCCTATGAGCAACACTCAAGGGGGCAGGCGAATTCCCGGAAGTAGAAGAATCAATGGAGACTGGAGGGACCACTTCTCTGCTAACCCCCATAGAAGCCCATTCATTTTAGGATTTTTTTGAAATACCATAACTTCATATAGCTTTTATCCTGTGCCGATATTGTAGCTTCTGTGTTATCTACATAAACAATAAAAGGCAAAACAAGACTTGACTACCTCGTACGTAACGTTAGGTTCCCATAAGAAACATGTCAGTGAAAAACGGCACTAACGATAATCATTTCAGAGGTTTTCGATGGATTGACCGTAGGTCGGAAAAGTGGAAAGAAGATTAGCTTCAAGGCTATAACTTTTTTGTTTTGTTTTACCATGACTGTTTTTGAAGATGATCATGTAGTCTATGGTAGTTTCAACATTAACACGATTTGATACAACTTGTGAGGATGATATTAATAATAATACATAAATAAATGTTTAACTTTGATGACTTTGAAGGCGAATGAAGTGTGAGAAGAATTTCTGTGTAGCCTATCTATCATATGAGTTACAAGATTCAGTTCGATGGCTAACGTCACAAAGTTAAGTGCGTGTCTGCGCAGTACTGGGGGGACCAGTACCGTTTAATTTGACTCAGTGCCCCGGTGCTCTCCCATTGAAAACGACGGAGTCTGTTCGTCCATTTCTTTTACTGTCTATGGCAACACTATGTCTGTACACCAACCGTATCAATGCGACCAACGAGGCTACGATTATGTTCAGTTATCGTCACCACCACACTTACCTTATAAATCGCTGTGCATTATTGCTCTACGCTACCTTCAGTTGTATTTGTTCTTGAAACTTGTGTGTGGAGGACTACAGAGATCTTGACTTGGATACACTACTACATCGCTACACTACGGTGACGGTCAATGTTGATCAACGCGGAAGGCAGTTGCTAGCATAGCTGCTAAGCTAAGTGCTAGGTGCGTTCGCAGGGCTACAGAAAAATGCTACTTGGACAAATGTGTAAACAATGATCCGACAAGCTAAGGTACATGTTAGAGTATACAGTTTGAGAGAATGAGATGTAATTTTTAATCGATTGAATAAAAACAATGTTGTCATATCACTGTGTGCTTATATGTTATTAACAGGCTATCTCTTATTAGGCTACATTAATCAATAATTAATGTATAACATGATCCCGACAAACACGGACGTCCCCCGGACCTTATGCCGACATTCACGACGTCCCCGATTGGTCCCGAACGTCATGTTCTCTAGCGGACGTTCCGGTGACCTTATTGACGTCTGGAGCAAGTTATCGTTTGGTTATTGTGGGGGGGGGGGGGGGTTATTTATTCACACATGGCAGCGGAGTTGAGAGCGTCACATCACATCCATGCACGACTTTACGTTACATGTCTGGGGATGACTAAAGTATCTATCTATCTAGTCTCTAGCAGTAGCTGCATTAGCCTACCGTAGTCTAAGGCAACATATCATACAGTTTATGAAGTTGTGCGTCTATGAGCAAAGTAGAACCATATGTCTACTTTGCTCATAGACACACAACTTCATAAACTGGGAAAAGGGTTGTTAACATTAAACTCAAAATGTATGTGCTACATAATTCAGCATGTCTGCGAATTATGTAGCACATACATTTTGAGTTTAACGTTAATGTATAACGTTACAAACTAGGGAAGGGATTTTATCAAATTCATGTTCGCTGATGTGATGCTTGGTGTAGTTAGCAAAGTCGCTGTTCTTAGCTTGTAGCTTAGCCTACAATTTTCTACTTAGCCTCACATTTCTTCAGATAACTGTCATTACGTGATGCATGTAACATGCTCTAAAGTGGTTTATTTAACATAGTCACGTACTTATTATCTGTTTTATTTTCAGAAACACACACACGGCCGAATTGGGACTGAACTGACTTTTGGAGCTAAATACGATGCAATAAAACTAGAGAAATGTTAAAAACAGACCACGTAGCATTTGTTTAGGGTTGTCTAGCAACAGAAGTGACTTCTTAATTTGTAAAGCAAAACGATCTAGCTCTACATTGCAGAAGAATTAAGGATACTGCTTCTTCATGTCATTGTAATTTATTTGACGCATGCTCACGTTTAAAAGTGCCACGCATAGCTGTCCCCGATGTTACAGCAGCTCCTTGTGGAAACAGCAAAGAGTGCACATCCGATAAGATTTCTGACGAGGAGCAAGCTCCCCTTATCAGAAAGTCCTATTGGATTTTTTTTTTTCCATTACAATCCTATTGGATAGTGGAAATCCTAAAGGATTTATTGTAATACCAACAGGATTCCAATAGAGTGTGCATTGTGATTGTTAAAGTCCCATAGGATTCTAAAGGACTGGAGGGTGGTTCTATGGGATTTGGACTTTCCAATAGGATTTTCATCATGACTTTCCAATAGGATTTTTTTTTTCCCCCAATGGGTTTATTTGTTTGGCTTATACAGGATTTTAGCCTCTTTAGCTTACTTTGAACTATTATAACTCTTAAAACCTTTTATTGAAACAACTGATCATGGCTATATGATGCAAAGATGAACTGAAAGTACAAGTCTTCATTAATCAGACTTTATTTATCATTTGTGAAGACATACAACAAAAGCCATTGGCCTGTACAGCAGCAAGAGAGAGGGAAAAAGGTACACATGAAAGGGGAGTTCATTGCAAAAGATTAATCTATTTCAATGCCATTTGGCTGAAGTGATGCATACATCATTTTCTCAAATTTCATAAATACGACCTTTCTGACTATGTCACTGTATTTCACTGCAACTTTAGCAGGGGTTGCACTAATCAATTTCAAATGCCCCACAGTCTCTGATGCAAAAATTGCATTTTCAGAATGAAAAAGTTGAAAAACCAACACAGGCACATTACTTTCTAAGCTGATGATAGATAGTATTTTCCCAATGCTTCCGTTTTTCAGTTCAACTGTATAGCTATTGTGTCTTTGCATGGTTCCATATTTTTCTGTTGTGAAAACTTTGCCGTTCATCACTGCACGATGGTAGTACTGGGCAACAGTTGTGCCTTGAGGTCCCCATAGGAGCTAGCAAGGAGCTAGCAAAAACTGCTCCACATTATCAATTTCTTTGTGGTGTGGACATCCAAGTAGTACTATATTTTGTAACTTTAGAGCTTTTGATCTTAAAGGATATCCAGCTATCCAATCATGTACCATCTTATCAATTATATGTGTTAGATTGCTATCACTTTTTGAATTGTCCAATAGAATGGGTAAGGACTGTATCAGAGAAAATCGAAATGCTATCTGCTGCAGTATTGATTGCGTGCCATGGCACAAACGTGTTAGTTTTTGGTTGTGGCCTTCGAAAACAAAGGCTGAATTACACCACAAGGGCCCATGTAATTTAACTGAAAATTCAAGGTGGGTCAATTGATGTATGTTGTATGACATGTGGGAGATTCCATATAATTGTTTGACTTGGTTAACACATTTTTCTATATTCTGTGATGCACAGGCCAAGTCTATTTCTGATACTGTATCTTTAAGGAGGAATATGGAATTGACAAGCCATGACCAATGTTTTAAATATTTGTTGGGCAAGATTAAATTCAAAACAGGCAAACTGTAAAAAAGCAACCAGCTACGGCATTCAGCCGCCTTCCATTTTTGTGCACTCTCCACAGTGCGTGGCACTCTGGGGACATCAGATGGTGGTGTCAGGGATAGCAATTTTTTGTCAATTTTGTTTTTAGCTGTTCCAATGTACCAAGGGCTCTCATGATATTTACTATTAAACCAAAGATCTAAACAATGTTTAGTGACTCCAAGTAGTACAGCATGCATATAGTCAACGGGAAAACTTTTAACCATGTCAAAGCCAAATCCAGAGCTATGGAGTAATATTAAGGGGGAAACCATTTTAACACCAAGGACATGCTCAACATTGTTCTCAACAGCTTCTTCTCCACAATTAATGATTTGCTCATGAGTTCTTAACTGAGCTGGAACATTGTCATAGACGCGTGTGAATCCACGACCTTTGGCTACAACTAATCCCTCATTAAGACAGCATCCACAGTCATAGGATCCATTGAATTGGTGGATGCCTTGGAGCATACATTTTGCCACTGCATCACATGTACAGGCAATAGGGAAAACCCTTGAAATGTGTCTCAACCCAGTGTGTGGATGCTTCCAGGTTATACCATTTGTATTTGTTATTTTTATGTCCTGCACAAATTGGTGGAGAAATGTCGACATATTTGGCTTCCCTCGCCCAAATCAAACACCAGCAAGCAGTACATTTTTATACCGAACTTCAGCAGGCAGCTCATTAATCACACAACGAATCGGCCATAGGGAGTTAAATGAAGAATTAAAAATGGGCACACCATCACAGTTCCACAACAAAG
This sequence comes from Alosa sapidissima, assembly GCF_018492685.1. Lineage (NCBI taxonomy): Eukaryota > Metazoa > Chordata > Actinopteri > Clupeiformes > Clupeidae > Alosa > Alosa sapidissima. Next base: position 17,809,339 of record NC_055966.1, read on the forward strand.
AAATGTCCCCGGGTCTGTAATTGGTCTCTCTGAGGATATTGCCTGGTGGTGCACAATCGCTAAGACGTTCTCTTTGGAGGATGTCACTGATTTGGTTTTCTATAGAGAGACTAATGAAGAAATCCCCCTCTTTGACATTGTCCTTGTTTGTGTCATCACCACAGTGTTCACAAAGTGACGTTTCTTTAGCTAAATTTGCACCACAACATTTGCAAAATAAATGGACTCGTATGTCGTCTGATGGGTCTTGAATAAATTTCTTGAATATGTGTAGAGAGTGTGGCAAGATATTGATGGGTGGTAAAATAACATTTAACAATTTTAGTAGATCTTCGATGGCTTTAGATGGCAAACTGTGTCTCAGGGCAAAGGCCAGGATTAAAACTATGCACTGTGCCAATGTTACCTCTGAACCAGGGTGTAATGGGGAATCCATTGGAGATTTGTGTGGGTCTGTGTCTACATTGGGCATATTGAGATCTGGGTTTAGAGATCTAGTTTGAAAATGAATGTCTGAATAATCATCCGAATTTTCTTGGGCTATATCTCCGTCTTCATCAGCTGTGTTGACATTAGCCTCAGTTGATTGGTTGGTCCGCCATTTACTGGTCTTTGGCACCTCACTTAAATAGTCAGGATCTAAAAATCTAAATATAAGGTTGTTGCATTGGTCAATTATAACTTTTTGTGACAAAAATACAGCAGGGCATAGACCTACATAATTACCTTTTATATTTGCCCCTCTTGAATTGAGCCCTGTCCGCTCCTGTTTCCATTGGAGCAAGCCTTAGGCTATACTTCTAGGAAGAAAACTAATGTGAAAGTGAATATGGTAAGAGTATAATAACATACATTGTGAATAAGAAATTCAGTCTGCTATTTTAAGACAGAATTTTTGTACTTAATGTTCATATGTGGTCTAATGTTTTAGAAAGTGTGTATTTGAATTCTTTGAATTTCCCCTATAAAGTATCAATAAAGTCTATAGACCTTAAATCTATCTATCTATCTATCAATCTATCAATCTATCTATCTATTACTATCAATAATTACAATGGGCCTCAATGGGGAACAGGAAGTCCTGTCAATGGTTTGTTTACAAAAGTAGACTTATGGGGGGTGAAGAAGCGCTAGCATGTCTGCTTTTTTTACAGTCTGAACTCGGAGCGCTCACCTGCGCGCTCTGCAGACAGCGTTCGAAGTAAATCAGCGTTCGATGTAGGTCAGCAGCTGCCTACGTCAAAAACAGTCCGTTAAGTCGTCGACTTCAAGTAGAAGCTACGTCGTCGGAGGAGACAAGAGGACCAAATGACAGTAAGTAACGTTAGGCTACTAATAGCACTATAGTTTTGATTAAAACAGTACAATCACTGTTTTTAAGCCCCAGCTATCTGCCTTGTAACAGTTCAGTTTACAAAGTAGCCCAAAAACTACGTGTAGGATAGACCAGATCAGAGATGTAACGTTATATCTGGGATAAACGATGTTGGTTAAAGGTTTAGCTAAAAGCTAGCCCTAACTGTTAATGGTATTACAAAATCCCAGTTATGGCAGTGACTGTTATGTTAAAAGTATTTACCTGAGTTAAATGTCGGGCACTTTCCGGCTTTCATTCATAACCGTAGCACTGCAGCTTCGTTAGTAATGCTAACGCATAGTGTTAAAGTTAGTTAGCCCAATGTTATTGTCACAAGATGTAGCCTAGTAAGTTACAACTCATAGCATTGCACGCGACAATGTATCATATCGTAGCCTAGTCTAAACAGTCTTTCCCTTCACATTTCTCCCATCTTTTCCCAGAAAACTATGTTCATGTTAATTGAATGGGTTGAAGATCCCCCAACCTGGGATGTATTGCCTGTAAAGAAGGTAATTTACGGCGAAATCGAGGTTGGTAATGTATGCAATGTGGAGTATTTGGAGGAGTCAAGTCCAGCCAAAATTATAGAGTTAGGTTGGTATTTAAGTCTATACACACTACGAATCAAGTCCTTTAGGATTCCAATAGAGGAAATCCTGTAGGATTTCTATCAGATTTTGGAACTGAAATCTTGTTCCAAAATCTGATAGAAATCCTACAGGATTTCCTGTAGGATGGGATCCAATAGATATTATTCCTACAGGATTTTGTCTTTTAAAAACACTTACAGGATTTTAAATCCTATAGGATGTTACTAAATTAAATCCTATAGGGTTATATAAACAATATTGAATTTAAATAAACCAGTTCCCAATAACAGACATGAAGTAATTATATGTATTATTAAATATAAATAAATAAACAAAAAAACAAACAAACAAAGAAATAACAACAATAACAAAAATTATTACTGTTACAAATAATCAGTGTGTGTGTGTCAGTCAATGTGTCCGCCTCTTCTCCATCTTTTCCTGATCCGCACATTTCTCGGAGATGGCCTTCTTTACCTCCCCCTGGTCGACCCCAAACCGTTTAGTGATGTAATCTGTGGAAACAAAAACAGCGGGAAAGTGTAGGAATACGTTAGCATGTGCTTTATATTGCAAGTTAGCTGTTGTTATGATATGCTTTAATTGGACATAGGCTTTTTTTCAGCTTTTCAAATCTTATATTCATTCACGATAATGCAGAAACTAACAACAGGTGTGCCAATTACAGTGGAGGGTACTGTATATAATGTATAAACAGTTTAAAGTCAATATATCAACCATTACATTGTGAGGGAGAAATAAAGTTTTACTCACTTATAATGTCGCTCACTTTGACCGGGTTAAGCTGGGGTTTAGCTGCTTTAGTCCGGAAAGCATTGGACTGTTTGCCAGTGTAGGAGTGGCTGGCAAGTATGCTCCTCCCAAACACGGCCAGAAGAAGGTCCTTCGTGGCCTTTTTAGCATTAAACCACTTGATTGAACCATATTGATGCTGGGTTATTGAAGTGGAAGGTCCTATATGAACCTGTGGATATACACATGAATTTTGATTACAAAATAGTTATTACTCCTCACTTTTTATTACTCAGCCACAACTGTTGTTAGATATGACTCAAAGACAATTCCACAGACCTCTACAAAAATTACATTTAGCAGGAGATAGCATCCCTAGTATTATGCTCCCTAAACCACAAAAAAACACATAGTACAGTATGTAAACTTTGTATGTAAAGGGAGACTATTATAATTAGGGCTGTCAATCGATTAAAACATTTAATCTAATTAATTACACACTCTGTGACATTAATCTAAATTATTTCCATGCATCCATTTTTGCTATGAACATATCTTAAAAACAAGTTTGGCAGATGAGTGAATCAATGAACAGCCAAACCAACATTATAGACCTTAAAGTTCAACGTGTCTCTCTTTTATTATAATTTCCCCTTTGATAGGCATCAGCATAGTGCCTGGTGTCAGATTTTTAGCATGATAAATGCAAATGACTGAAGTTACCACTCACTGTCAATGGTATGTGCAGAGTATAGGCTACCCTAACACCAAGGTAATGTGTGGAAATACACCTATGATTTATCTTTTTTTTTGGCCATTCAAACGTGTAGATTTTAATTCACATAATTACTAGGTTATTGCCTTTTCTATCCAGTAGGTGGCAGTCCAGGATAAGAAATAGCAGTTCAATAGTAGGAACAAAGAAATGAATTGAAGCAGCATAGCCTACAAGTGCAAATGGAAATGTAATGTATGAAGTTATTGGAATGGAAATACATGTAACCACCTTCTACATACTTTTGAAGACTTTTTGTTTCAAATATGCAACAAATGTAGTCAATTTATTAAGGGAGTTTGTTGGTTAGTTAGTTAGTCGGTCATAGGGTAGGCTCAGCAAAACGTTAGCAAAGTTAACTTTGACAAGGCTGGCGGCTAGCATTATCATCATCAGTGTGCTAACTCGTAGGCCTAACTCTGGATTGTTTTGCATTGAGGTGCTACTTAAGACTTGGCAAACTCCTATGGTAAGCAACGGAAATTCCTTACTGAAGAAATAGTAGATTAAAAATAGTAGTAGATCCCTAGCCTTGAATAGCTGTGGATATTCCCTCTCGACTGAAATCCAGAACTCAGCAAGCGTCTTGGAATTAAAATCTGTCTTTAAAGTGCGGTCAAGTGACAGCTCTTTTATTTTTCCCAAATTTATTTGATTTATGGAAATCATTTCACAACCCACCCCATGCGTTTGGGAACCCATGCGTTAGAAAACACTGTAAAACCATATGACACAAATTATAGTCCACATAGGCTACAGCTCTGAAAAACCACAAACAAAATGTCTGTACACTTACGTAGTATTCCATTAGAATTTTTTTTGATGAGGACTCCCTTTCCTTCTTTTTGCGTTTCATGGGGACACACTGTAAGACATGAGAAAATATGATTATGTGTGACAAATAGACATTCTACTCTGAATCGGTCAGCAAATGAATTGGGTTCTATGGGTTCTCCTGTGAAACAAGTGTATAACCATCACATCTTGGCTGAGATACTGATTCAACCACCATCCTTTTATAAGCCTACCCTGGCATGGAATCAGTAACACCTTCCATCAATATGCCCATATCACTCCTTCAGCAGCATCTGTTTCCATACTGTTGAATTTCACGTATACTCACCTCATCGTTGTCACTGGTGGTGCCACCAGGTGAGTATGGTGCAGGGGGGCGCTTCTCCCTCTGACCACGGCCGCTTGGCCCGGATGTTGTTGTTGGGCCTCCTGCCCTGTCTCTCTCCAGTTTTCCCAGTGCTTTTAGCAACGTGTTTCTGCTCCCTGATAAAGACAACAACAAAAACAACATCAACAACAAAAAAACTCATTACAGTCCCTAGAGGTTTCTTAGCAAGACATTGTTCCTGAAAAGTGGCATCTGTGAACACAACATAAAACGTTACTATTTTCTATATTGATTCGTAGTGTGTATAGACTTAAATACCAACCTAACTCTATAATTCTGGCTGGACTTGACTCCTCCAAATACTCCACATCGCATACATTACCAACCTCGATTTCGCCGTAAATTACCTTCTTTACAGGCAATACATCCCAGGTTGGGGGATCTTCAACCCATTCAATTAACATGAACATAGTTTTCTGGGAAAAGATGGGAGAAATGTGAAGGGAAAGACTGTTTAGACTAGGCTACGATATGATACATTGTCGCGTGCAATGCTATGAAACGTTGTAACTTACTAGGCTACATCGCGTGACAATAACATTGGGCTAACTAACTTTAACACTATGCGTTAACATTACTAATGAACATAAGTCTACTTTTGTAAACAAACCATTGACAGGTCTTCCTTTTCCCCATTGAGGCCCATTGTAATTATTGATAGATAGATTGATAGATAGATAGATACTTTATTGATACTTTATAGGGGAAATTCAAAGAATTCAAATACACACTTTCTAAAACATTAGACCACATATGAACATTAAGTACAAAAATTCTGTCTTAAAATAGCAGACTAAATTTCTTATTCACAATGTATGTTATTATACTCTTACCATATTCACTTTCACATTAGTTTTCTTCCTAGAAGTATAGCCTAAGGCTTGCTCCAATGGAAACAGGAGCGGACAGGGCTCAATACAAGAGGGGCAAATATAAAAGGTAATTATGTAGGTCTATGCCCTGCTGTATTTTTGTCACAAAAAGTTATAATTGACCAATGCAACAACCTTATATTTAGATTTTTAGATCCTGACTATTTAAGTGAGGTGCCAAAGACCAGTAAATGGCGGACCAACCAATCAACTGAGGCTAATGTCAACACAGCTGATGAAGACGGAGATATAGCCCAAGAAAATTCGGATGATTATTCAGACATTCATTTTCAAACTAGATCTCTAAACCCAGATCTCAATATGCCCAATGTAGACACAGACCCACACAAATCTCCAATGGATTCCCCATTACACCCTGGTTCAGAGGTAACATTGGCACAGTGCATAGTTTTAATCCTGGCCTTTGCCCTGAGACACAGTTTGCCATCTAAAGCCATCGAAGATCTACTAAAATTGTTAAATGTTATTTTACCACCCATCAATATCTTGCCACACTCTCTACACATATTCAAGAAATTTATTCAAGACCCATCAGACGACATACGAGTCCATTTATTTTGCAAATGTTGTGGTGCAAATTTAGCTAAAGAAACGTCACTTTGTGAACACTGTGGTGATGACACAAACAAGGACAATGTCAAAGAGGGGGATTTCTTCATTAGTCTCTCTATAGAAAACCAAATCAGTGACATCCTCCAAAGAGAACGTCTTAGCGATTGTGCACCACCAGGCAATATCCTCAGAGAGACCAATTACAGACCCGGGGACATTTCTTTGTTGTGGAACTGTGATGGTGTGCCCATTTTTAATTCTTCATTTAACTCCCTATGGCCGATTCGTTGTGTGATTAATGAGCTGCCTGCTGAAGTCCGGTATAAAAATGTACTGCTTGCTGGTGTTTGGTTTGGGCGAGGGAAGCCAAATATGTCGACATTTCTCCACCAATTTGTGCAGGACATAAAAATAACAAATACAAATGGTATAACCTGGAAGCATCCACACACTGGGTTGAGACACATTTCAAGGGTTTTCCCTATTGCCTGTACATGTGATGCAGTGGCAAAATGTATGCTCCAAGGCATCCACCAATTCAATGGATCCTATGGCTGTGGATGCTGTCTTAATGAGGGATTAGTTGTAGCCAAAGGTCGTGGATTCACACGCGTCTATGACAATGTTCCAGCTCAGTTAAGAACTCATGAGCAAATCATTAATTGTGGAGAAGAAGCCGTTGAGAACAATGTTGAGCATGTCCTTGGTGTTTTTTTTTTTTTTTGTTTACTTGAATGTTATGTTTGTCTGTGGACTTAAATTGGAAAAATATGTCTTGTCTTCACCGTGGGATAGTGAGAAACGTAATTTCGATCTCTTTGTATGTCTGGAACATGTGAAGAAATTGACAATAAAGCTGACTTTGACTTTGACTTTGACTTAAAATGGTTTCCCCCTTAATATTACTCCATAGCTCTGGATTTGGCTTTGACATGGTTAAAAGTTTTCCCGTTGACTATATGCATGCTGTACTACTTGGAGTCACTAAACATTGTTTAGATCTTTGGTTTAATAGTAAATATCATGAGAGCCCTTGGTACATTGGAACAGCTAAAAACAAAATTGACAAAAAATTGCTATCCCTGACACCACCATCTGATGTCCCCAGAGTGCCACGCACTGTGGAGAGTGCACAAAAATGGAAGGCGGCTGAATCCCGTAGCTGGTTGCTTTTTTACAGTTTGCCTGTTTTGAATTTAATCTTGCCCAACAAATATTTAAAACATTGGTCATGGCTTGTCAATTCCATATTCCTCCTTAAAGATACAGTATCAGAAATAGACTTGGCCTGTGCATCACAGAATATAGAAAAATTTGTTAACCAAGTCAAACAATTATATGGAATCTCCCACATGTCATACAACATACATCAATTGACCCACCTTGAATTTTCAGTTAAATTACATGGGCCCTTGTGGTGTAATTCAGCCTTTGTTTTCGAAGGCCACAACCAAAAACTAACACGTTTGTGCCATGGCACGCAATCAATACTGCAGCAGATAGCATTTCGATTTTCTCTGATACAGTCCTTACCCATTCTATTGGACAATTCAAAAAGTGATAGCAATCTAACACATATAATTGATAAGATGGTACATGATTGGATAGCTGGATATCCTTTAAGATCAAAAGCTCTAAAGTTACAAAATATAGTACTACTTGGATGTCCACACCACAAAGAAATTGATAATGTGGAGCAGTTTTTGCTAGCTCCTATATGGGGACCTCAAGGCACAACTGTTGCACAGTACTACCATCGTGCAGTGATGAACGGCAAAGTTTTCACAACAGAAAAATATGGAACCATGCAAAGACACAATAGCTATACAGTTGAACTGAAAAACGGAAGCATTGGGAAAATACTATCTATCATCAGCTTAGAAAGTAATGTGCCTGTGTTGGTTATTCAACTTTTTCATTCTGAAAATGCAATTTTTGCATCAGAGACTGGGGCATTTGAAATTGATTAGTGCAACCTCCGCTAAAGTTGCAGTGAAATACAGTGACATAGTCAGAAAGGTCGTATTTATGAAATTTGAGAAAATGATGTATGCATCACTTCAGCCAAATGGCATTGAAATAGATTAATCTTTTGCAATGAACTCCCCTTTCATGTGTACCTTTTTCCCTCTCTCTTGCTGCTGTACAGGCCAATGGCTTTTGTTGTATGTCTTCACAAATGATAAATAAAGTCTGATTAATGAAGACTTGTACTTTCAGTTCATCTTTGCATCATATAGCCATGATCAGTTGTTTCAATAAAAGGTTTTAAGAGTTATAATAGTTCAAAGTAAGCTAAAGAGGCTAAAATCCTGTATAAGCCAAACAAATAAACCCATTGGGGGAAAAAAAAAATCCTATTGGAAAGTCATGATGAAAATCCTATTGGAAAGTCCAAATCCCATAGAACCACCCTCCAGTCCTTTAGAATCCTATGGGACTTTAACAATCACAATGCACACTCTATTGGAATCCTGTTGGTATTACAATAAATCCTTTAGGATTTCCACTATCCAATAGGATTGTAATGGAAAAAAACAAAATCCAATAGGACTTTCTGATAAGGGACACTAACCTTCAAAACCTTCACTAACCTTCAAAAGTAGGTTACTGACTCTTCTTTGGACTTGAGACTTTTCTTTTGAAGTATATTTTTAGTTTTTTTTTTGCCTTTATTCTGACAGGACATTGAAGATAGACAGGAAATGAGTGGGAGAGAGAGAAATGGAATGGGATCGGGACATAACCGCAGGTCGGATTCGAACCTGGGCACTTGGACCCGTACATGGTATGGGCGCTGTAGGCTGTTGCGCCACAGCGTCCCCCCTTGACTTGAGACTTTGAATAAACAAACAAATCCAACTTCATGAGCGATAGGCTAATGGTCCCTAATTTAAGGACGTTTCAGAATGCCACACAGCTAGACAACGAGTGGTAGAGAGAGAGAGACATGTCACTTATGTTACCAAGGAGTCACATTGTTGCAAATCTTATATGATGATGCATCTTTCTACAAAATGGTTTGTCTTCTATATCATTAAGTTATTTAATAGGCTAAACATATAGCCTTATATCAAAGCTTTAGGCTTATGTAATTTAAATCAGTTACAGACAACAAGTGGCAGACGAAGGGTGCCAGTTACTTATAGGCTACCAGAGATTGTTGAGTCACATCGTTGCAAATTTCATAAAATGATGCATCATTCCACAAAATGATTTGTCTTCTCTATCAGGAAGTTATTCAATAAGATAACAATAGTCAAGTCATATTATTATTTTTTTATAGTCAAGTCATATTTATTTATATAGCACACATAAACCCAATGTAATTGACCCAAGATGCTCAGAAATAAAATAAATACAGTAATAAAAACAAAAAGAATGCCATAAATGACAAAAAATAAATAAATGAAAATACATAATAATAATAATAAACATATTATTATTGTAGATTAAAAAAAGACATATGGTTACTGAAACTACTACTAATAGGCCTAGAGAAAGATGTACAGTAAAGTTAAAGATGCCAGTTAATATAATGCAGAAAAGAAATAGAAATAAGATTAAAAAAAAATCAAACAAGGGGAGAAATTAATGGACATTATAGGCCAAAGAAAATAGATGGGTCAGGACTTAATTTCTATAGGGAGATTATTCCAGAGTCTAGGGGCAGCAACAGAAAAAGCCCTATCACCTTTAGTTTTAAGGGTTGCATTTGGGACTGATAGAAGAAGTTGTAAGGAAGACCTCGGTGGCCTAGAAGGACAGTAGGGACTTAAAAGGTCACATATATACCGTGGTGCCATTCCATTTAGGTTGGCCATTTAGTTGGGCCAGCACAGGACTTATGTGCATACAGTATGTTTCTTTGTTCCAGTAAGAAGCCTATCTGGTGCATTTTGGACTAATTGAAGTCTAGCAAGGGTAGATTGGTTCCGACCTAAATACAGAGAGTTGCAATAGTCCAGCCTAGATGTAACAAAAGCATGGATTACAGTTTCTAAGTCAGTACTGGTATATGAGAGCCAGGGCTTTAATTTAGCTATTTGTCTTAGTTGAAAAAAGCTTCCCTTAACCACACTACTGACTTGCTTATTGAAATTCAAAGAAGAATCTAGGAAAACACCTAGATTTCTGACCTCACTGTGGCAATTTACAGCCAGTGGCCCAAGTGCATTTCTTATCTTAGGAACAGAGCTGTGTGGACCAAAAATAATTATCTCTGTTTTCTTTTTATTTAATTGTAAGAAATGTGCAGCCATCCAACTCTTTATGCATTAAGGCAGTTAAACAGGCTTTCCAAAGTGCAGGAACTTTCGGCTGTTAATGGCAGATAAAATTGAGAGTCATCAGCATAGCAGTGATATTGAATGTTATGTTTGTTAAAAATGGAGCCAAGAGGCAGCATATATAGGGAGAATAGCAGAGGGCCTAAAATGGAACCCTGAGGGACACCACATTTGATGGGAGCAATGGACGAAGAGCAATTACCTAATCTTACGGAGAATGTTCTATCATTCAAATATGATGTGAACCATTGCAACACCACCCCTTGCAGACCAACTTCAACCTCCAGATGTTTTAACAGGATGCTATGGTCAATGGTATCAAAAGCAGCACTAAGGTCAAGAAGTGCTAAGAGAGCACAAGACCTATTATCTACTGAGCAAAGAATATCATTTTGCACCTTAAGTAGAACAGATTCGGTGCTATGAAGTTTTCTAAAACCTGACTGAAATTTATCTAGGATGTTGAAAGCATTCAAATAAGAAGTGACCTGAGAGAGAACAACTTTTTCCAGGATCTTTGAAACAAAAGGTAATTTGGAAATAGACCTATAGTTTTTCAGGTCACTGTAATCAAGACTGGGCTTCTTTAGTAGAGGTTGGACAATTGCATGCTTAAAACTAGAGGGGACCACTGCAGTAGATAGGGAGCTATTGATAATAACAACAGGGCAAATGATGTTAAAGACTTCCTTAAAAAGGTGTGAAGGTAAAACATCTGAGTGGCAAGAGGAGGATTTCATATGAGAGACCACTTCAAATAGCTGGGAGGGTGCTGAAGGCAGCTGGGTGAGAGTTGTATAACTGAGGGATCAGAAATTAAGGAGGGAATTTGAGATTTAATGTTATTAATCTTATCAATGAAGAAATTGAGAAACTTCTCACAGTTTTCAGCAGTGGGAGAGATAATGGAAACAGCAGCAGGAGGATTTAAAATAGAGTTGATGGTACTAAACAATATTTTTGGTCTGTGAGCATTATTGGTAATTAGGGTTGGGTATCGTTTCAATTTGAACGATTCCAATTCCAATTCCGATTTCTTATTTCGATTCCGGTTCCTAACGATTCTCGATTACGATTTTTTTTAAAGGCAGGGTCAAAAAAGGTTAGGATATTTTAAATGAGCTAGCTAACCAACGGTCTTTCTCAGGGTATCTGCACATTTTCCAAGTGCAAATTTAAAGACTTTTAAGACCTTTTCAAGACATCTAAATGAAAATTAAGACTATACCACGGCAAAAACATATATATGACTCTTTATGCAATAGTTTTTTTTTTCCTACTAATTTTAACCCCCATCCCATTACAGAAATTACCCAATATATTTTGGCGAAAGAAAAATAATTGTGTGTGAATTACCTTCACAGCTATAAATGCCCAATTTTAGGGTCTGGGCTGCTTGCTTTTAAGTATAGTATAAGTATATATACTTTTTTGATCCCGTGAGGGAAATTTGGTCTCTGCATTTAACCCAATCAGTGAATTAGTGAAACACAAACAGCACACAGTGAACATACAGTGAGGTGAAGCACACACTAATCCCGGCGCAGTGAGCTGCCTGCTACAATGGCGGTGCTCGGGAGCAGTGAAGGGTTAGGGGTTAGGTGCCTTGCTCAAGGGCACTTCAGCCGCAGCCCACTGGTCGGGGCTCGAACCGGCAATCCTCCGGTTACAAGTCCAGAGTGCTAACCAGTGGGCCACGGCTGCCCCTTTTGAAGCTGGCTGTACATATTTGGTTTTGCTTACTGCTGAGGCTGACTGTTCTTCAACTGTGTCTGTAGTAGCCTAGGGCTACTTGCCAAAAGACATGTGCACTGGACTGGATTCCCTTCGATATTTTTTTCAAAGTTAGACTAAGCTATTTACATATTTTAATAAACCTACTTTATATAATTTACTATGTGCATCTATTGTCCAATATGCAGCACAGCAAATTAAAGTTAATCCACTACTTTACATTTTGCATACCAGTTGTATCTAAACCAACCAAAGCTTGACTGAAACATTGTAAAACCATTGACTTGTTTTAAATGAATGAAGAGACAGGTCCTCCTCGCATGATCCTGCTGAAAACTGCTGGTTTCATCTCAAGCACGCACATATTATGAACGCACATATTTTTTTTTTTTTTTTTTTTATTGTACTCTTTACTCCACTACATTTCTATCCATAACTGTGAGTACCCGTTACTACTTCTAAAAAAAAAGGAAAAAAGAAAAATCTCGGAAACCCTCAATTTGTTGTTTCCCTTTCAAACTTGATACTCAAGTACTTTTAAAAACAAGTACTTCAGTACTTTTACTTAAGTAGACATCTGACTGTTGTACTTTTACTTGTACTTGAGTAAAATTTAGCAAAGGGTATCTGTACACAAGTAATGAAGCTGTGTACTCTGTCCGCCTCTGATGAAGTGTTTGTTAATGCTTAACTAATACTTAACTAATGCTAAATAGTGTACCATTATTGTAAAGTGTTACCAACTTTTCCATCCTACAATGCACAAGCAGACTTAAATAAGTGTGTTTTTTTTATTTTTTAAAAACTACAAAAAAACTCTATTTTCCTTGTGAAAGAGGACATTACAACACTACTCAATAAATCCTCTATAACATCATAACACTGACAATAGTAGGCTCTGTGGGTAGGGTAGTGGGTAGCGAACAGTGTGATTTTCTGTGTATGAAGTCAACATTTGGATGCTGACATTTACCTGGAAGGCTACAAGAAGGTAAATAATTCAGATGAAGACAACCTGAATCAATCTCGTGAACTGAAGAAACCCTAGTTTCTGACAGCTATGGAGACTTGCACCACCTTGCCAAAACACTTTTGCTTTGTCTATGCTTCATCTATGAGTGCATCAGGCTGAGAACGAATGCCTTCTACAGCAGCTCTACACCTTTCACAGTCCATCAGGCACCCAGAGGTTCCTTTCCTATCAACTTCCTATCACTGATGGCTACATGTGGGAATCGTCTTTATCTGACGGAACTGATCACACAATTCTGTATCCGTTTCTGTAGCTGTTCTGTTGACAGAACATGTGACGTTACAAGAACTCCTACATTTCAAAAGGAGTTTCACAATGTAGACACAGACCCACACAAATCTCCAATGGATTCCCCATTACACCCTGGTTCAGAGGTAACATTGGCACAGTGCATAGTTTTAATCCTGGCCTTTGCCCTGAGACACAGTTTGCCATCTAAAGCCATCGAAGATCTACTAAAATTGTTAAATGTTATTTTACCACCCATCAATATCTTGCCACACTCTCTACACATATTCAAGAAATTTATTCAAGACCCATCAGACGACATACGAGTCCATTTATTTTGCAAATGTTGTGGTGCAAATTTAGCTAAAGAAACGTCACTTTGTGAACACTGTGGTGATGACACAAACAAGGACAATGTCAAAGAGGGGGATTTCTTCATTAGTCTCTCTATAGAAAACCAAATCAGTGACATCCTCCAAAGAGAACGTCTTAGCGATTGTGCACCACCAGGCAATATCCTCAGAGAGACCAATTACAGACCCGGGGACATTTCTTTGTTGTGGAACTGTGATGGTGTGCCCATTTTTAATTCTTCATTTAACTCCCTATGGCCGATTCGTTGTGTGATTAATGAGCTGCCTGCTGAAGTCCGGTATAAAAATGTACTGCTTGCTGGTGTTTGGTTTGGGCGAGGGAAGCCAAATATGTCGACATTTCTCCACCAATTTCTGCAGGACATAAAAATAACAAATACAAATGGTATAACCTGGAAGCATCCACACACTGGGTTGAGACACATTTCAAGGGTTTTCCCTATTGCCTGTACATGTGATGCAGTGGCAAAATGTATGCTCCAAGGCATCCACCAATTCAATGGATCCTATGGCTGTGGATGCTGTCTTAATGAGGGATTAGTTGTAGCCAAAGGTCGTGGATTCACACGCGTCTATGACAATGTTCCAGCTCAGTTAAGAACTCATGAGCAAATCATTAATTGTGGAGAAGAAGCCGTTGAGAACAATGTTGAGCATGTCCTTGGTGTTTTTTTTTTTTTTTGTTTACTTGAATGTTATGTTTGTCTGTGGACTTAAATTGGAAAAATATGTCTTGTCTTCACCGTGGGATAGTGAGAAACGTAATTTCGATCTCTTTGTATGTCTGGAACATGTGAAGAAATTGACAATAAAGCTGACTTTGACTTTGACTTTGACTTAAAATGGTTTCCCCCTTAATATTACTCCATAGCTCTGGATTTGGCTTTGACATGGTTAAAAGTTTTCCCGTTGACTATATGCATGCTGTACTACTTGGAGTCACTAAACATTGTTTAGATCTTTGGTTTAATAGTAAATATCATGAGAGCCCTTGGTACATTGGAACAGCTAAAAACAAAATTGACAAAAAATTGCTATCCCTGACACCACCATCTGATGTCCCCAGAGTGCCACGCACTGTGGAGAGTGCACAAAAATGGAAGGCGGCTGAATCCCGTAGCTGGTTGCTTTTTTACAGTTTGCCTGTTTTGAATTTAATCTTGCCCAACAAATATTTAAAACATTGGTCATGGCTTGTCAATTCCATATTCCTCCTTAAAGATACAGTATCAGAAATAGACTTGGCCTGTGCATCACAGAATATAGAAAAATTTGTTAACCAAGTCAAACAATTATATGGAATCTCCCACATGTCATACAACATACATCAATTGACCCACCTTGAATTTTCAGTTAAATTACATGGGCCCTTGTGGTGTAATTCAGCCTTTGTTTTCGAAGGCCACAACCAAAAACTAACACGTTTGTGCCATGGCACGCAATCAATACTGCAGCAGATAGCATTTCGATTTTCTCTGATACAGTCCTTACCCATTCTATTGGACAATTCAAAAAGTGATAGCAATCTAACACATATAATTGATAAGATGGTACATGATTGGATAGCTGGATATCCTTTAAGATCAAAAGCTCTAAAGTTACAAAATATAGTACTACTTGGATGTCCACACCACAAAGAAATTGATAATGTGGAGCAGTTTTTGCTAGCTCCTATATGGGGACCTCAAGGCACAACTGTTGCACAGTACTACCATCGTGCAGTGATGAACGGCAAAGTTTTCACAACAGAAAAATATGGAACCATGCAAAGACACAATAGCTATACAGTTGAACTGAAAAACGGAAGCATTGGGAAAATACTATCTATCATCAGCTTAGAAAGTAATGTGCCTGTGTTGGTTATTCAACTTTTTCATTCTGAAAATGCAATTTTTGCATCAGAGACTGGGGCATTTGAAATTGATTAGTGCAACCTCCGCTAAAGTTGCAGTGAAATACAGTGACATAGTCAGAAAGGTCGTATTTATGAAATTTGAGAAAATGATGTATGCATCACTTCAGCCAAATGGCATTGAAATAGATTAATCTTTTGCAATGAACTCCCCTTTCATGTGTACCTTTTTCCCTCTCTCTTGCTGCTGTACAGGCCAATGGCTTTTGTTGTATGTCTTCACAAATGATAAATAAAGTCTGATTAATGAAGACTTGTACTTTCAGTTCATCTTTGCATCATATAGCCATGATCAGTTGTTTCAATAAAAGGTTTTAAGAGTTATAATAGTTCAAAGTAAGCTAAAGAGGCTAAAATCCTGTATAAGCCAAACAAATAAACCCATTGGGGGAAAAAAAAAATCCTATTGGAAAGTCATGATGAAAATCCTATTGGAAAGTCCAAATCCCATAGAACCACCCTCCAGTCCTTTAGAATCCTATGGGACTTTAACAATCACAATGCACACTCTATTGGAATCCTGTTGGTATTACAATAAATCCTTTAGGATTTCCACTATCCAATAGGATTGTAATGGAAAAAAACAAAATCCAATAGGACTTTCTGATAAGGGACACTAACCTTCAAAACCTTCACTAACCTTCAAAAGTAGGTTACTGACTCTTCTTTGGACTTGAGACTTTTCTTTTGAAGTATATTTTTAGTTTTTTTTTGCCTTTATTCTGACAGGACATTGAAGATAGACAGGAAATGAGTGGGAGAGAGAGAAATGGAATGGGATCGGGACATAACCGCAGGTCGGATTCGAACCTGGGCACTTGGACCCGTACATGGTATGGGCGCTGTAGGCTGTTGCGCCACAGCGTCCCCCCTTGACTTGAGACTTTGAATAAACAAACAAATCCAACTTCATGAGCGATAGGCTAATGGTCCCTAATTTAAGGACGTTTCAGAATGCCACACAGCTAGACAACGAGTGGTAGAGAGAGAGAGACATGTCACTTATGTTACCAAGGAGTCACATTGTTGCAAATCTTATATGATGATGCATCTTTCTACAAAATGGTTTGTCTTCTATATCATTAAGTTATTTAATAGGCTAAACATATAGCCTTATATCAAAGCTTTAGGCTTATGTAATTTAAATCAGTTACAGACAACAAGTGGCAGACGAAGGGTGCCAGTTACTTATAGGCTACCAGAGATTGTTGAGTCACATCGTTGCAAATTTCATAAAATGATGCATCATTCCACAAAATGATTTGTCTTCTCTATCAGGAAGTTATTCAATAAGATAACAATAGTCAAGTCATATTATTATTTTTTTATAGTCAAGTCATATTTATTTATATAGCACACATAAACCCAATGTAATTGACCCAAGATGCTCAGAAATAAAATAAATACAGTAATAAAAACAAAAAGAATGCCATAAATGACAAAAAATAAATAAATGAAAATACATAATAATAATAATAAACATATTATTATTGTAGATTAAAAAAAGACATATGGTTACTGAAACTACTACTAATAGGCCTAGAGAAAGATGTACAGTAAAGTTAAAGATGCCAGTTAATATAATGCAGAAAAGAAATAGAAATAAGATTAAAAAAAAATCAAACAAGGGGAGAAATTAATGGACATTATAGGCCAAAGAAAATAGATGGGTCAGGACTTAATTTCTATAGGGAGATTATTCCAGAGTCTAGGGGCAGCAACAGAAAAAGCCCTATCACCTTTAGTTTTAAGGGTTGCATTTGGGACTGATAGAAGAAGTTGTAAGGAAGACCTCGGTGGCCTAGAAGGACAGTAGGGACTTAAAAGGTCACATATATACCGTGGTGCCATTCCATTTAGGTTGGCCATTTAGTTGGGCCAGCACAGGACTTATGTGCATACAGTATGTTTCTTTGTTCCAGTAAGAAGCCTATCTGGTGCATTTTGGACTAATTGAAGTCTAGCAAGGGTAGATTGGTTCCGACCTAAATACAGAGAGTTGCAATAGTCCAGCCTAGATGTAACAAAAGCATGGATTACAGTTTCTAAGTCAGTACTGGTATATGAGAGCCAGGGCTTTAATTTAGCTATTTGTCTTAGTTGAAAAAAGCTTCCCTTAACCACACTACTGACTTGCTTATTGAAATTCAAAGAAGAATCTAGGAAAACACCTAGATTTCTGACCTCACTGTGGCAATTTACAGCCAGTGGCCCAAGTGCATTTCTTATCTTAGGAACAGAGCTGTGTGGACCAAAAATAATTATCTCTGTTTTCTTTTTATTTAATTGTAAGAAATGTGCAGCCATCCAACTCTTTATGCATTAAGGCAGTTAAACAGGCTTTCCAAAGTGCAGGAACTTTCGGCTGTTAATGGCAGATAAAATTGAGAGTCATCAGCATAGCAGTGATATTGAATGTTATGTTTGTTAAAAATGGAGCCAAGAGGCAGCATATATAGGGAGAATAGCAGAGGGCCTAAAATGGAACCCTGAGGGACACCACATTTGATGGGAGCAATGGACGAAGAGCAATTACCTAATCTTACGGAGAATGTTCTATCATTCAAATATGATGTGAACCATTGCAACACCACCCCTTGCAGACCAACTTCAACCTCCAGATGTTTTAACAGGATGCTATGGTCAATGGTATCAAAAGCAGCACTAAGGTCAAGAAGTGCTAAGAGAGCACAAGACCTATTATCTACTGAGCAAAGAATATCATTTTGCACCTTAAGTAGAACAGATTCGGTGCTATGAAGTTTTCTAAAACCTGACTGAAATTTATCTAGGATGTTGAAAGCATTCAAATAAGAAGTGACCTGAGAGAGAACAACTTTTTCCAGGATCTTTGAAACAAAAGGTAATTTGGAAATAGACCTATAGTTTTTCAGGTCACTGTAATCAAGACTGGGCTTCTTTAGTAGAGGTTGGACAATTGCATGCTTAAAACTAGAGGGGACCACTGCAGTAGATAGGGAGCTATTGATAATAACAACAGGGCAAATGATGTTAAAGACTTCCTTAAAAAGGTGTGAAGGTAAAACATCTGAGTGGCAAGAGGAGGATTTCATATGAGAGACCACTTCAAATAGCTGGGAGGGTGCTGAAGGCAGCTGGGTGAGAGTTGTATAACTGAGGGATCAGAAATTAAGGAGGGAATTTGAGATTTAATGTTATTAATCTTATCAATGAAGAAATTGAGAAACTTCTCACAGTTTTCAGCAGTGGGAGAGATAATGGAAACAGCAGCAGGAGGATTTAAAATAGAGTTGATGGTACTAAACAATATTTTTGGTCTGTGAGCATTATTGGTAATTAGGGTTGGGTATCGTTTCAATTTGAACGATTCCAATTCCAATTCCGATTTCTTATTTCGATTCCGGTTCCTAACGATTCTCGATTACGATTTTTTTTAAAGGCAGGGTCAAAAAAGGTTAGGATATTTTAAATGAGCTAGCTAACCAACGGTCTTTCTCAGGGTATCTGCACATTTTCCAAGTGCAAATTTAAAGACTTTTAAGACCTTTTCAAGACATCTAAATGAAAATTAAGACTATACCACGGCAAAAACATATATATGACTCTTTATGCAATAGTTTTTTTTTTCCTACTAATTTTAACCCCCATCCCATTACAGAAATTACCCAATATATTTTGGCGAAAGAAAAATAATTGTGTGTGAATTACCTTCACAGCTATAAATGCCCAATTTTAGGGTCTGGGCTGCTTGCTTTTAAGTATAGTATAAGTATATATACTTTTTTGATCCCGTGAGGGAAATTTGGTCTCTGCATTTAACCCAATCAGTGAATTAGTGAAACACAAACAGCACACAGTGAACATACAGTGAGGTGAAGCACACACTAATCCCGGCGCAGTGAGCTGCCTGCTACAATGGCGGTGCTCGGGAGCAGTGAAGGGTTAGGGGTTAGGTGCCTTGCTCAAGGGCACTTCAGCCGCAGCCCACTGGTCGGGGCTCGAACCGGCAATCCTCCGGTTACAAGTCCAGAGTGCTAACCAGTGGGCCACGGCTGCCCCTTTTGAAGCTGGCTGTACATATTTGGTTTTGCTTACTGCTGAGGCTGACTGTTCTTCAACTGTGTCTGTAGTAGCCTAGGGCTACTTGCCAAAAGACATGTGCACTGGACTGGATTCCCTTCGATATTTTTTTCAAAGTTAGACTAAGCTATTTACATATTTTAATAAACCTACTTTATATAATTTACTATGTGCATCTATTGTCCAATATGCAGCACAGCAAATTAAAGTTAATCCACTACTTTACATTTTGCATACCAGTTGTATCTAAACCAACCAAAGCTTGACTGAAACATTGTAAAACCATTGACTTGTTTTAAATGAATGAAGAGACAGGTCCTCCTCGCATGATCCTGCTGAAAACTGCTGGTTTCATCTCAAGCACGCACATATTATGAACGCACATATTTTTTATTTTTTATTTTTTATTGTACTCTTTACTCCACTACATTTCTATCCATAACTGTGAGTACCCGTTACTACTTCTAAAAAAAAAGGAAAAAAGAAAAATCTCGGAAACCCTCAATTTGTTGTTTCCCTTTCAAACTTGATACTCAAGTACTTTTAAAAACAAGTACTTCAGTACTTTTACTTAAGTAGACATCTGACTGTTGTACTTTTACTTGTACTTGAGTAAAATTTAGCAAAGGGTATCTGTACACAAGTAATGAAGCTGTGTACTCTGTCCGCCTCTGATGAAGTGTTTGTTAATGCTTAACTAATACTTAACTAATGCTAAATAGTGTACCATTATTGTAAAGTGTTACCAACTTTTCCATCCTACAATGCACAAGCAGACTTAAATAAGTGTGTTTTTTTTATTTTTTAAAAACTACAAAAAAACTCTATTTTCCTTGTGAAAGAGGACATTACAACACTACTCAATAAATCCTCTATAACATCATAACACTGACAATAGTAGGCTCTGTGGGTAGGGTAGTGGGTAGCGAACAGTGTGATTTTCTGTGTATGAAGTCAACATTTGGATGCTGACATTTACCTGGAAGGCTACAAGAAGGTAAATAATTCAGATGAAGACAACCTGAATCAATCTCGTGAACTGAAGAAACCCTAGTTTCTGACAGCTATGGAGACTTGCACCACCTTGCCAAAACACTTTTGCTTTGTCTATGCTTCATCTATGAGTGCATCAGGCTGAGAACGAATGCCTTCTACAGCAGCTCTACACCTTTCACAGTCCATCAGGCACCCAGAGGTTCCTTTCCTATCAACTTCCTATCACTGATGGCTACATGTGGGAATCGTCTTTATCTGACGGAACTGATCACACAATTCTGTATCCGTTTCTGTAGCTGTTCTGTTGACAGAACATGTGACGTTACAAGAACTCCTACATTTCAAAAGGAGTTTCACAGAGTAGCATAAATGTGGTACCTGAAAAAACCCAGGAACATTTAAGGCAACCTATTTACTAATAGCAATCATGCTTTTGTTAAAATCACTTCAAAGAAATGTAATGCATGTAGGTAATGGGTGCCTGGAAGCTGAAAATTAACACTTTAAAATTAAAAACTCATTCAATATCCAGCTGGGCCTGATTGAGTCAGCTTACTGTAGATAGACATACACACACAAAGAGTGAGTGAATGAGAGAGAGATGAAAACTGAAGTAGGAGTAATAGATAGGGAAAGTTAGTTTTTTCTTTTGTGCGACAAAACCTCCCAGAAGTGATATATAAATAGCTATAAATAATCACCAAAGGCAGTTCCAACAAAGACTGTAAGTGACAGAGCTCAGGCTGTTACATCTCACGGTGGAGGACATCATGTCCAAAGTGTTACCTCAGCTTGTTGGGGCTTTGTGCTTTTTCTTTGTAGTTGCCACACTCGTTTTCTCACCCATCTGTCAACAGCGTGGCGCAGCATGCCTGCACTGCGCTCCCTGCCTTTGTCTTGTAAATTCACCCTCTTACAAGAAGAAGACTGCAGAGAATTGTCATTTTGCAAAAATAGACCCACTTTTTCTTTTTGCTTCTCTCTCTCTCTCTCTCTCTCTCTCTCATTTTCCCTAGAACAACAACAAAGGCTCTATGCATCACAAACACAAAGAGTCTACCTTGAAGTTGTTTCCGCATTTAGAAAAATTGTAAATGAGAGCATTTTTTTCTCCCCCCTTTGAGAGATGCTCATCAGAAGCTGTCATATTAATGGTAATTGCCAGATGAATTGTTAACAAAGGCTAATTCAGGCAATCTCTGTCCAAGTATCCAAACAGAGTGAGCAAGAGCATATTTTTGCTGGAAGTATATGACTTATTGATTTTGGGATTATGAGGGCAGAGCCATTTAATAGCCACTAATGCACAACTCCATGTAGCACCTCTCAACGAGGCAGAGGACCCTTGAGACTGAAACTGCTGGAGGGATGAAAGCTCTCCGCCACCCACCTGAATGCATCTCGCTAAAAAATGAAACTCTTTTTGGAATCAATGTGTAATGACTGAAGACTCGAAGCATACAGTGGCAGCACACAGCCCCCGGGATCAATAGAAAACACATCTGGACCACAGTGAGAAATCAATGATAAGCAAATTTCAAGAAATCCAAGGAGGCATTGATTATTTCATTAGTGAATTCACTCACAGGTTGGAAGAAGTGTTTCAAAATTGCGTAAAGGAACACTGATGTTTACCACTTCTCTTTTTCCACCTTCAAGCAAGAACCTTGTATCTATTCCTTTTCAAAGCAGACTCTTTGTACCTCACGTACACATGATGCATTGACTTCGCAAGATAATTGCCATTGCCATTTAATATTATCTTTGGCAGTCTTCAGCTGAAGTTGTGTGGAGAGCATAGCACTGCTGACTTTCTTGGCGTGGGTGTTGATTTTGTTTTGTCGCTCACTTAATGATGGATGTAGTTCCTCTCGAGGTGCTCAGCAACAGAATGACTGAGCTATTCCGCATGCTTTGTTATGTCACCCATTCGCTCCACTAGTGCTGTTTTGTGCTTCATCTCAAACATGTTCCACTGCCTCTCAGAGCAGTGGGGTTTCAAAGGCTAAGGAGGAGTGAGGACACAAAAAAGAATAGGGAAAAAAGTGCAGTGTCATCTCCATCCATGAATTCACAGCCTCTTAAGCTTCGGCATATGGTTTATGGCTCTGTACATGTGTTCAGGATCCAACCTGTGGCATGGCCAGCATCAGTCTAATAGCTGCTCTCTGCAATTGATTAGATGTTGTTCCTGACTCCTGTCACAAGGTGCAAGGCAGAAACACACACTGACACGTCCAAGGATGCACAAGCATGAATTCTCAGGATGCACTCGAAAGGATGGACTAAGTGGCAATGTTTGCAAAATTAGCTTCAAATCAACAACACATCCTTAGAATATTTTACCCTTGGCAGGGTAGGTGAGCAGCTAATCCCTGTGTGTGTGTGAGTGTGCGTGTGTACGCGTGTGTGTAGCTGTCTTTTGTCTCTGTGTGTTACATCTTAGTTTGTTTTCTCTAGGTTTTTCTTTGATGACTGTAATAATGGCAGACGTAAACAACCTCCTTGCTGCTAGTCGTTTGTTTCCACCCACACCGACTGGTGTAACTCCACCTGTCACACAGCCCCTCCTCTGATCTGTGCTTTTCAAGGCTCCGTCTGAAAGGTGGTGCAGGCGAGCATGTCACTCAAAAAACCTTGTGTGCCCTGCATGCTATCATCAGCACATGCACAGTGCACACACACACACACACATACATATTATGAAAGCAGACACACACAGGCATACAGACTAATATGGACACACACACATACTGTAGATCTACCCATCCCAAACACAAACATTGCTTATACACAAACTTGCCCCCCCCACCCCCACCCACAAATAGGCAATGCACAATCACATCAGAGCATGCACATACAGTACACACACGCACACACACAAATCATGCTTTTGGCATGTTGTCATTGTTCACAGCGTTGCCCCGTAAAGGAAGGTGAATGGTCCCTCACTGGGGTGTAACCCACATTTGTGACTAAAGATAGAAAACACTGTACTCTGTAATGTCAACTGGTGATGGTTTTCCTGTTTGTATCTGTGTAATGTGATGTATATGTGCTGTTTGTGTGCTGTTGTGATATATGTGGGTGGGGTATGTGGTGGCAGGGTGGTGGGTGAAGAACCGTGACTGTGTGTATCTATGTATTTCATGTATGTGAGGCTTGTATGGTATGTGAAAACAAATTTCCTACGTAAGGACAAAATAAACAAACTAACTAACTAACTAACTACTCGTAGACAAGACTGCCCCGCCACGGGCTGAAAAAAACCCAAACCAAACCAAAAAGAAAGAGTGAGAGAGACCACAGCAAATGGAGGCAAAGAAACATTCTAGCCAAATATTTATTATGACCGCCGCGCAGCGAGGGTGGTCAGGTTTAGTCAGATTTTTTTCTTTTTTTTTTTTTCTTTCTTTTTCGCATGTCCAAATTTTCGTCAAGGATTCCCGGGACACTGAAAGACCGGGGTAGACGAAACTTGGTGGGCATGTAACCCCATATGGATAACATGGAACCATCGTTTTTCGTTTTGATCTGTAGCCCCCCCGCTGGACTGCACCCCACGAAAGGAGGGTAGGGCAGACACAGTTTTCTGTGAATATCTCGAGAACCGTAAGGTTTAGGAGGACCATTTCTTTTGTATGTTGATCTCAAGGGGCCATGTCAACCCATTCCATAACCACTCATTTCATGTATAGCGCCACCTAGTTAAACACAAAAAAGTAAAAATGAGGTGTTGTAATCGCAGGTATCTGTGACCTAACATAGTCAAAACTACACGAAATTGGAAGTGTAGGATCATTATGACACCCTCTGAATGCACACCAAGTTTCGTGGAATTCCGTTCATGGGGGGCCACACAATAAATTAATTTATGTTACTATACACCAACTGGCCTGTAGGTGGCCGGAAACAGTTTTCTATGAATATCTCGAGAACCGTAGGTCCTAGGAGGTCCACCTTTTTTTGTATGTTGGTCTTAGCCTTAAGGGGGCATGTCAACCCATCCCATTACCACTTATTTCATGTATAGCGCCACCTAGTTAAAAATTAAAAAGCAAAAAATTAGGTGTTTTCATCACAATATCTCTGGCTGACATGGTCAAAACTGCACGAAATTGAAAGTGTAGGATCATTATGACACCCTCCGAATGCATGCCAAGTTTTGTGAACTTTCGTTCATGGGGGGCCTTACAATAAAATAATTTATGTGTACATTTACTGACCGTACACCAACACGGATTCCCGGGACACTGAAAGACCGGGGTACACGAAACTTGGTGGGCATGTAACCCCACATGGATAGCATGGAACCATCGTTTTTCATTTTGATCTGTAGCCCCCCCGCTGTACCGGACCCCCCGAAAGGAGGGTAGGGCAGACACAGTTTTCTGTGAATATCTTGAGAACCGTAGGGCCTAGGATGACCAAATTTTTCCGTATGTTTGCCTCCAGGGGTCATGTTAACCCATTCCATATGCACACATGTGCATAAACAGATACACACGCACACACATACATTCACAGTAATCATACGTATGACACATACTCACACAGTAGACATATGTACGCATGCATGCACATGCACAAACACACATACGCAGGCAAACACACAAGCACGCACACACACACACACACACACACACACACACACACACACACACCCACACACATAAACATAAACGTGTACACGTACACATGCACACAATTCAAGAATTTCTCAGAATTATGAACAGGCAAGATGGGGGTGGGGTTGTATAAAATGAATTTTACATGTGAAATCTATGAACTAATCATGTTTTGGTACTTGTTGTCTAGCAGATACCAGTGAGAATTGAGTGTGGATAATGCAATTTAATGAGACAGTTAGAATCATATAGGCCTTTCAGCGTGATTTATTTTTGTGGAAAAAATGTGCTGGACTGGGCGGCGGTCATATTTTGTACCGCTCTGCGGTACATCTAGTTTATCTTTATAACAGACACACACACATAGGCGCTAACAATACTGCTAGCCACAGACAAAGATGAACATGTCAGGTTTTCCAGGGATGTCTCTGATCATGATTAATTTAGGTGGAGGTGTCTCTCTGCTGACCTTGATAGCATCTTCCCTTTCTGCTGATGTCTACTTGGTTGGGAGCGGGGGATTTGAGGGCTCCCTGTGCTGATGACGATTACTCTTTTTTTTTTAAACACACTTTGTAAAATATAAAAATTAACGGTTACACATTTGAAATATTATGTTTGCAAAATAGTTTTTGAAGCTCTTGACATAGATCACGGTGCTATTGTTTATAGAGCTTGATTTATTGATTACTGGGTTTTGGCTCACAATACATATTGCACTATATTGAGACCATATAGGAGCCAGCCAGAGAACATATTAATGAAAGCAAAATGACCCAGTAACAAAATAGTAAATAGTAACAATGACAGTTGCTTCCCAAATTCTTTCATTGTCTAGTATTGAGTTTGGGGAGTCTGAATGCAGAGATCTTTGTTGCTTTTGAGCCTTTAGAACTGTCCTGGTCCAAAGAACCCTGGGAAATGTAGTTAAGATATTATCATGACACGTTCCATGGCACGTAGCTTCCATAAATCGTCTAGGGTACCTGCAGGGTAGGTTTTATGCTACTAAATCAGTGTAATCCTCTATGGATTTTAAATATTTAGATGCATCCCCAAAGGCTTTTAACAAATAATGCTTTATTTACCGCGACAGCGCCAACACACCTCAGATTTTCATTCTAAAGTAGGACACGGAGCAAAGGGAGTGGTTTTAGTGAAGGTTAATCACGCCTCTCTTTAGCTGTTCTAATAGAGTTTAACATCTCCGAATACTTTTAAATTGGCCTCAAGGGCATGGCTGAGAAATGGGAAGAGAAGCATCAAAGAGAGCTACATGCCAATTTAATTTAAACAGCCTCCACAGACAGTCTTCTAGATGCACATTTAGGAAATTCTCTGCACCATCTATCCTCTGAAGGACCAATCATTTAAGGAACAATTGCATACTATGTTGTGAAGGAGACACTCCTCTACCTCTTTATGAACCCCCCCCCCCCACCCACTCGAGCATAACCATATTTGCTTATTTATTCATGACCGCCGAGCAGCGAAGCGGCAGTCATATAGGTTTAGTCAGATTTTTTTTTTTCTTTTTCGCATGTCCAAATTTCCGTCAAGGATTCCCGGGACACTGAAAGACCGGGGTACACGAAACTTGGTGGGCATGTAACCCCACATGGATAGCATGGAACCATCGTTTTTCGTTTTGATCTGTAGCCCCCCCCCGCTGGACTGGACCCCCGAAAGGAGGGTAGGGCAGACACAGTTTTCTGTGAATATCTTGAGAACCGTAGGGCCTAGGATGACCAATTTTTTGCGTATGTTTGCCTCTAGGGGTCATGTAAACCCATTCCATATGCACACATGTGCATAAACAGATACACACGCACACACATACATTCACAGTAATCCTACGTATGACACATACTCACACAGTAGACATATATACGCATGCATGCACATGCACACACACAAGCACATAAACAGGCAAACACACAAGCACATGCACGCACACCCACCCACACACACATAAACATGTACACGCACACATGCACACAATTCAAGAATTTCTCAGAATTATGAACAGGCAAGGTGGGGGTGGGGTTGTATAAAATGTATTTTACATGTGAAATCTATGAACTAATCATGTTTTGGTACTTGTTGTCTAGCAGATACCAGTGAGAATTGAGTGTGCATAATGCAATTCAGTGAGACAGTTAGAATCATATATGCCTTTCAGCGTGACTTATTTTTGTGAAAAAACATGTGCTGTATGCACCATCATACCTGTGCCGAAGAAAACTGCTCCATCCTGCTTCAATGACTACCGCCCTGTGGCACTGACACCCATCATCATGAAGTGCTTTGAGCGGCTTGTCATGTCACATATCAAAGCCATTCTCCCCCCCACCCTGGACCCCTTCCAGTTTGCATACCGAGCCAAGCGGTCTACAGAGGATGCAATCTGCTCTGCCCTCCACCCAGCCCTCACCCACCTGGAAAAAAGAGACTCATATGTGAGATTGCTGTTTATAGACTTCAGTTCTGCATTCAACACCATAATACCACAACAACTCATCTGCAAACTTGACAAACTGGGACTCAGTACCTACCTCTGCAACTGGCTACTGGACTTCCTCTGTCAGAGGCCCCAAGTAGTACGTGTTGGCAACAATACCTCAAGCAGCATCACACTGAGCACAGGGGCCCCCCAAGGCTGCGTGCTCAGTCCGCTGCTCTTCACCCTGCTGACGCATGACTGCACTGCAACCTACAGCAACAATCACATAGTGAAATTTGCTGATGACACAACTCTGGTGGGTCTCATCACCAAGGGCGACGAGACTCAATACAGGTTGGAGGTCGACCATCTGACCACGTGGTGCAGGGACAACAACCTCCTGCTGAACGTCAGCAAGACCAAAGAGATTGTTGTTGACTTCCGGAGAGGTCACACCCAACACCTGCCACTGACCATCGACGGTGCTGTGGTGGAGAGAGCGAGCAGCACCAAATTCCTGGGGGTGCACATCAGTGAAGACCTCTCCTGGACCACCAACACTGCATCACTGGCGAAGAGAGCTCAGCGCCGCCTGTACTTCCTGCGGAAACTCAGGCGAGCAAGTGCTCCACCAGCCATCATGACCACATTCTACCGAGGCACCATCGAGAGCATCCTCTCCAGCTGTATCGCTGTGTGGGGCGGAAGCTGCACTGAATACAACAGGAAAGCCCTGCAGCGCATAGTGAACACAGCTGGAAGGATTATTGGTGCTTCACTCCCCTCCCTGAAGGACATTTACACCACCCACCTCACCCGCAAGGCGACCAAAATTGTGAGTGATGCAAGTCACCCCGCTCACAATCTGTTTGATCTACTGCCCTCTGGGAAGAGGTACAGAAGCCTGCGCTCCCGCACTACCAGACTCACCAACAGCTTCATACACCAAGCCGTAAGGATGCTGAACTCTCTCCCTCCTCTCCCCCCTCCACCCTCAGCTACATAACATCCTGGACATTGGACCCAAAATGGCCGCCTGCACTACTCCACTTGCACACTTGTACACTTTACAACTGGTGTTGTTGTCCTGAAAACACAACACTTCTGCTGCTCTTACATAACTTGCACCACTATGCCACTTTCTTCTTACTTAGGTCAAACAGAACTACCCAAGCCTTTTATTGGCCTGAATTTGCACTAGTATTTTTATTGACTGTCTATGCACAATTTCAACCACATTTTGCTGCTCTTATTTTTTCATTATTATATGTGCCCTCTTATTTACTTATTTACTTACTTTTTTATTTACTTATTTACTTACTTTTTTGTTTACTTGAATGTTATGTTTGTCTGTGGACCTAAATTGGTAAAATATGTCTTGTCTTCACCGTGGGATAGTGAGAAACGTAATTTCGATCTCTTTGTATGTCTGGAACATGTGAAGAAATTGACAATAAAGCTGACTTTGACTTTGACTGGACTGGGCGGCAGTCATATTTTGTACCACTCTGCGGTACATCTAGGTATTTGAAGTGACAGTCATGTTTTCTCCCCTTGTTGTTTGTACCATGTTCGCTGAAGCATTCTATTTATAATACAGCACAATCGAGTGCTGGAGAGGCCTCTTAAAATCCTGAAGGATTAGAGAGGTAAGGACCGGCACCCAAGGCCAAGTTCACATGGTGACTCATGTACCAGAACCACAGCTAGAGCCAGGATTGAGAGGGAGTGAGTGTCGCCGTGCAGCGGAGAAGCACATTATGATGGCACTGTCAGATGCATATGCACGCACACACACACACACACTCTTTTACAAACAGACACAGGCTTACACACACATACAAACACACTAATTTACTTACATGTACAAACGATATGCACACAGACACATTCAGTCATGCTTGTATACACTCATGCTCTCGTATAGACACAGGTCCACACATACAACACTCATTCACTCCCACAAACATGCACAGGTACACACTCCCACACACACTCTTTTACAAACAGACACAGGCTTACACACATAAATACATACAAACACACTAATTTACTTACATATACAAACGATATGCACACAGACACATTCAGTCATGCTTGTATACACTCATGCTCTCGTATAGACACAGGTCCACATATACAACACTCATTCACTCCCACAAACATGCACAGGTACACACTCCCACACACACACACTTCCAGACACCAAAACATACACCCATACATACAAAAAATGATTGCTGGTACATTTTATTGCATGCAAACGTTGTATTTGTATTCAATGAACAGTCCTTTTCTTTATAAGGAAAAGGTCACACCATTTCATAGTGGCCGATCAAAACAACACTCCTTTTAATTAAGAGGATTATTTGGTTCAGGAGTTCTTATGTCACAAAGGGCACCTCCATCGTTAACTACCCACAGACAACAAGCACTGCCCTGGGAATGCTCAAACCCTTGACCTCCAGTGTTAATGAAGTACTTAAAGGTAAACTATGCAGTATTGGCAATTTCCTTACAGTTTTCTCGGTTTTTGCTTCTTTTTCGCTGGCTCTGTCATGACGAATGACGAACCCGAAAAAAGTCATATAACCATTCCAATGACTCTGAAGCTGTTAAATGAATACGCCACCCCTAGGTGAAATTGGGTCACTCCCCGCAGTCCCTAGAGTTAGATGAGTGAGCCAAAGCGTTTTATAGCCGACCCAGCCATTGTCCTAATCTAGAAACGGCCCGGTTAGCTTTAGCTTAGCGTAGTCGTTGTAATCCGGCGATATCAGATAGCATGTCATTGCAAAAGTGAATCAAATAACTCAAGATTTTTTATAATTATTTCTCGTAACCTGTACATTCACATCGAGTACAAATATCAATGCAAATTAACACGAAGGGATTTACTAGACCGATTTAGATTTGGAACTATTTTCGGGCATAGCACCGACAAAGCACCGCTGACTCGCCGCGTGCATATCCTCTTAATAAAATCAGTGTGTAGGTTGTCTCCCTGAGGGGGGGGGGGGGGGGGGGCGGGTTGTTGTGCGGCCCGCTGGCCAATTTTCAAAACCCAATGTGGCCCTTGAGCTAAAAAGTTTGCCCACCCCTGAGTTAGGGGCATCATTTTTTATGATTCCTGAAACCCCATTCTTGGACTTGTAACCAGAGGGTTGCCGGTTCGAGCCCCGACCAGTGGGCCGCGGCTGAGGTACCCTTGAGCAAGGCACCTAACCCCTCACTGCTCCCCGAGTGCCGCCGTTGTAGCAGGCAGCTCACTGCGCCGGGATTAGTGTGTGCTTCACCTCACTGTGTGCTGTTTGTGTTTCACTAATTCACCGATTGGGTTAAATGCAGAGACCAAATTTCCCTCATGGGATCAAAAAAGTATATATACTTACTATACTTATACTATACATTCAATCGTGCATAGGGATTTTTCTTAACATGCAAAAATGAACGCATACAAAACGACGGTAGCGTCTATCACACTCTTGATGAGTGATTCAGTTACGTTGTTTAAGTAGCCTAATTGTTTAAAACTATTTTTGTTGTTGATAGCAACATGTCTAGGCCATCATAGGCTACATTTGCTTGTCATCTAGGCCCTATCAAACCCTTACGGGTAAAAAAACTGCATTGTGTGACAAAACTGCAGGTTTTTCAATATTTGTGTGCCCAAAATATTGCATTGTGCAGTACAATGTAGGCCTGCGTTGTCAGTCAGGGTCAACTTTTGGTCTTTTTATTTGCACAGCTTTATCAGAGCAACTGTATATATATATATATATATATCATATATCGCCAATCAGCTCCAAAATATATTGGGATATCAGTTTTGGTCCATATCGCCCAGCCCTAAATATTTACAACCAGGTATGTGCTGTGTAGCATACTTTTTTCTTATTTGCACAGCTCTATCTGTATGCCAATTGGTTTATTATATTGGCTTTTAACGGTAGTCTATGTTTTGTGTTACCTTTATTGTAAAGCTGTAGGCCTGTGTTGCCAATCAGGGTCGACCGAATATTGTTATTTGCACAGCCCTCAGAGCAACTGTATGCTGTTTACACCTTTTTGCTCAGCTCTGTTAGAGCAATCTGAAATGAATATAATTAAAACCGGCTGTGTTGTCATAATTGTTGTGTTGAGTGAATATATGAAGCACTTCGCTTTTTCTGTTTGAAATATCAATATCGTATCGATATTGTATATCGCCAATCAGCCCCAAAATATCGGGATATCAGTTTTGGTCCATATCGCCCAGCCCTAGGCGGGGTAGGCATAGCAACGCCGCGTAGCAGGCAACGACGAGAGCGCGGAGGGCTAGAGGAGCGAGAGAGAGAGAGAGACAGACCAATGATGAGAGTGAGAAAAAGCGCTGCAATTTAAAAAAGAAATTAGCCTGGCGGGCCATCCTATATCATTGAAATGTATAGTCTGGAATCGAACCATTTACCTCGCTTAATCCAAGGGGCGGGCAGAGAATTGTCTTTCAAACTGCCTAGGCATGCAATAGGCCAGCGCTACGACCATATCCGTATCCATATTCCTATTCTTCGAAAGGAATTACTTAAGTGCATTGTGTTGCTCAACTTTCAAAGAAAAGCACAAGTCCAACTCCTCCAAAGTTGACGCCAACGCCGATTCAAACAACCGCTCTTCGTTAGCCATAGCCACCTTCCTTGTTGTTCACCGTCACAGGACTGTCGTTATCCTGTTAAGCCCGCCTTAAGACTCTCTAACAAAATAGAGCGCTGTGAGTGGATGAAGTCCACGGCGTCAGGCAATAGAAATCCCTATGGTTTGATACTAGACGTACAGGCTGTACGTACTAGACGTATCTAGATTTCTAGGCTAAAAAAAAATGGCTAGTGGAAGTGATGGCACGGAGACTGGTCTACCTTGTCTGTACTGCTGCAAGTTTCATCACCTGGTAAGAAACCGACAATTGGAGTGTCATGAGCAAATGTCTACAATGAGCAGCTTCAAAGAACGTATAGTGATTTCTAGCTCGTAGTGTGAAAAAAGTATTTATTTGAATATCTCACGAAAAAAAGTAAAATGTACTGAACTTTGAACTAGTTCAGAATTAAAATTGTGAACTTTGAACGTGAACTGTTCACTTTGACCATGTATGAACTGAACTTGAACTAGTTCAGAAAAGCTGTGAACTGGCACAACACTGCTCTCGTTCTCTCATCCGACTCGCCTTGACTAGTCGCAACGTCCTCTCTTCCCAGATACAAAGCTCGCAACTCCTTTTCAGTGAACTCAGGTTCATCTCTTGGTCATCATCTTCGTCTATCGTGTAATCTTCCATATTCATCGCCATTAGAACTCTTAGAGAAAGCCCATCTGTCAGTGTCAGCCTAGTAGCAGAGAACTTGGTAGTCACGCTGGTGTATTGCCAGAAGTTGAGGGTTTACAGATGCTGCGTGATGTCTTTGCGCCTGGCAGCGGTGCTATTCCCGAAAATACTTCCAAATCTAAATTGGTCTAGTAAATCCCTTTGTGTTCATTTGCATTGATATTTGTACTCGATGTGAATGTACAGGTTACGAGAAATAATTATAAAAAATCTTGAGTTATTTGATTCACTTTTGCAACGACATGCTAGCTGATATCGCCGGATTACAGCGACTACGCTAAGCTAAAGCTAACCGGGCCGTTTCTAGATTAGGACAATAGCTGGGTCGGCGATAAAACGCTTTGGCTCACTCATCCAACTCTAGGGACTGCGGGGAGTGACCCAATTTCACCTAGGAGTGGCGTATTCCTTTAAATGATGGTAAATTAAGCAAAAAAACCTGCATAGTGTGCCTTTAAATGAGGCTGATGGACGATGTAGTATACAAACACTGAACGTGACAGAACCTTTGCATGTTTACAGTAATAGAGCAACTATGTGTCTGCCTTTATACCTCCTGTGATTGTAGTTAGCATAAGCACAGTCGGAGCAACATGTTCTCGTCATGACAGGCTGTGGATGATTGTCGGCTCAGTCTCTGTTCTCTCCCTCCCTTCCTCTTGGCCGCACAGCCTCCTCTTTCTAGTCCATTCCTCAGCATGGCTTCCTCCATTCCCCTGCCTGTGCTCGTGCTCGTGCTACTGTAAGGGGGGGGGGGGGGGGGGGGGCGCTACATCGGCTAGCATCAGCTGCTGAAGACTCACCAGTTAATGAGGTCTCTGAGGGCTGCTGCCCTTCCAACCTCCACTCTCACCATGTGCGCACACAATGCACATGAACACAACCGCTTACACACAAATGTGCGCACAAACACACACACACACAAATGTACTGTACATTTGGTTCCCAGATAATTTACATTCATTGCCGCTCCAGAGAAGGTCCACTCACACACACACACACAGAAGCACAGACACACACAGAAGCACACACACAAGCACACACACACACACACACACACACACAGAAGCCCACACACACACAGAAGCACACACGCACACACAGTGGGATTGGAGGGGAGAGGTCATGTAATGAGCGAGGCTAGAGGATGGAGAGAGTGCACATAGCAACAGCAGCCTGGGGATAGCTTTAACTACTCTGCTTATCATTCACTTATCCATCTGCATTCAGCCATCACTCTACTACTCCTAACGCCTCCTCACCTTCGCATTCTCCGCCATCCTGCAGCACACCTGTTGCTCTTTATTCAGAGCACATATGCTAAAGTAAATAAATTAGGGGTGTAAAGATTAACCGATACGTATCGGTATCCGTTTTTAACGTGTAAGATACGGCTACATCGATACGTGAAGCCGGAAAAAAACTGAAATGAACCGGTCGTTATATCGATTTACTTGTTATGAATCGGTGCACCTTTTCTGCTCGCTCAGACTCATTTACGTTCCAAGCAGCGCGTTCATCCCACTTCTGGTTTTGAAACTATACGTGGCACGGAATTGTGGGTAATGCAGTTCGTTTTTGGTTACATTCATTGCCCAAAGTTGTCAAATGACCTCATTACCCATACATCTATTGCAACTTAACCATGTGACAACTTGCACTCGGTCGGCTTTTGTTTTTTGAAATCCAGTGCGAAATTAAGCACTGATAGCATTCCTAAACAGCAACGATAGTCTGTAGAGTAGCCTTACCTTTGATGAAGGGATTTCCTTAATGTTAAATAATAATTTGGCCCTTGCTGCTAAAACAATGCATAAATTATTAGTAACAAATAAATTATAACAATGGACTGTGATTGGTTACTCGCCATGTGTGTTGATAGTCGGTAGCCTGACGTAGCCATACTGAATTCTAGCTGATCCTGTTTGTGTCTCAGTGTGTTTGTGTTCATCCTGTTTGTGTCTCAGTGCGATTGCCGTACTTGCCAACTACTGGCGTGGTGACAGCGCAAATTCACTGAATCCTGCCTCACAGATAAAGCATCTCCAACTCTGACGAACAAGTCATCAACCGAGAAGGTATTTTGAGATCCAGTCTCCATCTGCGTGATGGCGACTAACAACCATGCACGAATTCTTTTGAGAACTGGAAGCAAAACTTACTTTACACACTCTCTTTGGACCCATTGTTTGCTCCATTTCTCATCGAGGGGGCGACGTGGGCTAAGAAGAGTAGAACTGCCGTTCTCAGAGGATTCCGGAACGATGGTTAGCCCAGTGTTGTGCCAGTTCACAGCTTTTCTGAACTAGTTCAAGTTCAGTTCATACATGCTCAAAGTGAACAGTTCACGTTCAAAGTTTACAATTTTAATTCTGAACTAGTTCAAAGTTCAGTTCAGTTCAGTTCATTTTACTTTTTTCGTGAGATATTCAAATAAATACCTTTTTCACACTACGAGCTAGAAATCACTATACGTTCTTTGAAGCGGCTCATTGTAGACATTTTCTCATGACACTGCAATTGTCGGTTTCTTACCAGGTGATAAAACTTGCAGCAGTACAGACAAGGTAGACCAGTCTCCGTGCCATCACTTCCACTAGCCATTTTTTTTTTAAAAATTGCAGTGCCTTCTCTCACTCTCATCATTGGTCTGTCTCTCTCTCTCTCTCTCTCGCTCCTCCAGCCCTCCGCGCTCTCGTCGTTGCCTGCTACGCGGTGTTGCTATGCCTACCCCGCTCTGCTGCAATTCATCACGGGTAACGTTGTGCGGAAGCCAGTATGCTCACTATGAGTATGCTATTCAACTATTCTCAGCCGGACACTACGTTGCCCGCAATGCATTGCGCACACAATGTCAAAACCATTTCTGTCTGGTGATACATAATTTAAGCGGCACCAGCGAGAATACAGGAGGGAGGAACTTTCTCTTGTTGCGTTTCAAAAGAGAAAACAGATGTCACTCAGTTTTCAATGGAAAACAAATTCCAACGTTCATTTACAGTGATGTCTGCCATTCATGACACATAATGTGAACTAATTCACGTTCAAGTTCTTTATTAAAAAATGTGTTGCAATCAGTTCAACGTTCACGAAAAAATGAGCGTGTTCAATGAACGCGTTCTTTTGAACTCGTTCACGCACAACACTGGGTTAGCCAATTCCTGAAGCTCGCAGGCGAACTGCCCAACAGAAAGTGAGCCATTTAGAACTGATGCTAGGCCAGATTGCTAAATTTTGCCCTGTGATTTCACGTTAACACCATCGTCCGAAATTCCACATCGATAGATCGTATCTGGCAAGCCATTCGACTACATTATGGTTTTCAGACAACTGGCGCTCAGCTCATTGATTTTGTGGACATTCACTTAGAAACTGATGAGCGACCTGAAGATTTATATCAGTGCCTTATGGCATTTACAGAGGATAGCCTCCTCAAAGCTCGTGTATTGACGCACCATGGCGAAACTCTAGCTGAGGATGAAGAGCTGTCCCCATCCCTTGAGAACTTTATAGTTATGACATGGCTACGCTTATTCATATTGACTTACCCAAACTCATCAAACAACGCTATGACACTGAATTACGCACACGTACATTGGCATCTATCAAACCGGAGATTTCCCAAGCTCTTGACTCTCTCCTTAGTGAAATTCGCACGGCTGACGATGCCAAAATCATGTGTGCGGCTGCCTCTAACCGTACATACAGTAGCTCATTGCCACGCAAGCCCCCATTCGGTGCGTCTCCTAGAGTGCCGATGAGAACGACCCCTCATGAGAAATCGTGCCCTCTCTGCAAACAAGCAGGCCACCAGAGCAACACACACTTCCTCAGCACGTGCAAGTACTTGCCCGAACAGGACCGTAAATTCATGTTGAAGGCAAGACAGATTGTCTCTGTGCTTGACGAAGATCCTGACGACACAGCCGCGTACCATGAGTACCCTGATAAGCCACTTCCTCAGGAGTGCCCTGAGCCGACACAGCCCCACACTGCTCGCGCTGTACAAGTTCGGCAATCTCCATACATCGACCCCTTTTACAAACACCACCATGCACGCATTATTCTTGACACTGGTGCTACGTGCAACATGATAAGACTGTCAGCGGCTCGCCGCCTTGATGTTCCCGAGCTCCCAGTCAGCTCACCAGGCCGACGGTTCCTCTCCCATGAAGGTGGTAGGAGAGACCCGCCTCACGTTCTGTCGTGACACAAATAAATTTCACTTTGATGGCCTCGTAGTTGAAAACTTAGATGTGGATATACTAGCAGGCACCCCCTTTATGTCCTCAAATGACATTTCTGTGTGTCCTGCTAAAAGACTGGTCACCTTACATTCCCCTACGGCTCTGCTGACACCCAACTCACCAGGAACGCTGTCCGCCGCACCATACTGTTGCGTGCCCCTCCCACATCAACCACCATTTGAATTCGTAGAGATATGCCTCCCACCTGATGCTCCTTCCGATTCGGCATATGTCATGGATCCCCGCCTGGATTCACACAGTGTGCGCAAGTGTGAGATGTCACATGCCTGGCCTCACCCTGGAGTGATATCCAGCATTGCAGGGAGGGTCCGCATCCCAAACCTCTCGAGTGTGCCTCATGTCTTGATGCGCCACCAGCACTTCGGCCAAGTGGACCCCCTCTCACCACCATCCACACCACACCCAACACCAGACTCTTACACCATCACGCCCATAGTCAGACACCTCCCAGTGCTGACTACAGGTGTTAAACACTCCCGGGGCATCCAAGTGGATCCAGACAACATACTCCTTCCCGGCTTTAAAGATAGGTTTCATACTTTGCTGGACGAATATGATGAGGTTTTCAACCCTGCTATCTCTGGCTACATTGGCGCGGTAGGCCCATTAGAATCCAAAGTGAACATGGGTCCAGTTGAGCCACCTCAACGCAAAGGCCGCTTACCCTTGTATGGCAGAGACAAACTTACCGAGTTGCAACAGAAATTCGATGAGCTGGAGAGTCTGGGGGTCTTCCGACGACCCAGAGGATGTAGGTGTGTCAGTGGAATATCTCAACCCGTCCTTCCTAGTCAGAAAACAGAGTGGCGGGTATCGTC
Source organism: Alosa sapidissima (assembly GCF_018492685.1). Lineage (NCBI taxonomy): Eukaryota > Metazoa > Chordata > Actinopteri > Clupeiformes > Clupeidae > Alosa > Alosa sapidissima. The sequence goes on from NC_055966.1 coordinate 17,847,592, forward strand.
TGGTGACTGCTTTTGCTGATGTTGGCCGATATTCAAAACCCCAGCCATCTTTAATGCCTGATGTGGACAGCACTATACGTCAGATTGCTCAGTGGAGACACCTGATGGCAACTGATTTAACAAACGCCTTCTACCAAATACCACTGTCACACAAATCCATGAAATACTGTGGCGTTGTCACTCCCTTTCGAGGAGTCCGTGTCTATGCACGCTCGGCTATGGGCATGCCTGGATCAGAGACGGCTCTTGAAGAACTCATGTGCCGTGTGATCTACTTCAAGCAGGTGTGGTGGCAAAGCTCGCTGATGATTTGTATTGTGGCGGCGACTCTCCAGAGGAGCTGATGAATAACTGGTCCTCAGTCCTACATGCTCTGAGACGCTGCAACCTGCGCCTATCGGCATCAAAGACTGTCATTAACCCTCACTCCACAAACGTACTGGGGTGGGTGTTGTCCCAGGGTAAGCTTCAACCAAGCTTCAACCATCGAGTGTCCACACTAGCTGCTTGTGAGCCTCCGAAGACCATAGGAGGCATGACGTCTTTCATTGGAGCAGTTAAGGTAATGGCCCGTGTGTTCCAACACTGCTCTGCCCTCCTCGCTCCCCTGGACGATGCCATCGCAGGGAAGACGTCACAGGAGTACATTACGTGGACTGAATAAGTACACTGTGCCTTCAATAAAGTGAAGGAGTGCCTCTCCTCCAGCCGCTCAGTCACTTTGCCACGTCCAGACGATCAGCTACTCTATGGATTGTGTCTGATGGCGCCGTTAGGAGACCTGGCATAGCCGCTACCCTGTACATAATGCAGAGCAAAAAGCTTGCCCTTGCTGGATTTTTCAGTGCTAAGTTACGTAACCATCAGTTAACATGGCTGCCCTGTGAGGTGGAGGCTCTTGCCATTGCTGCGGCTGTCAAACACTTTGGCCCCTACATCATTCAGTCATCACACAGGGCATGTGTCCTGACCGACAGCAAGCCATGTGTGCAAGCCTATGAGAAGCTGTGCAGGGGTGAGTTTTCTGCTAGTCCCTGTGTGTCTAGGTCACAGACAGTAGTAGCCAGGGATGATACGTTCACGTGTGCAATGTTATTTTGATTTTAACATTTTCTCTGGGTTGATTTAATAGCGGGCCAGTTGTTTGCAAATAGGCTTCTCATATATTGTGTGTATGGGTGTGAAATGTACATTTTGACGTGTGCAATCAATGTATACACTCTTGATTGTTGTGGTGTCATCACGATTGTGTGCGGTGTTTACCTGGTCATGGACGTATCAATCAAAGGCACCTGCTGCTAATGGCCTCATTCCTGAACCCAATGACATTTGCGATCCTATTCGTCCATCATGGATCAGTCTCCCAATAAATATGACTCCCATAAGCTTGTCGGGGTGAACCCTGGCACGACTGAAGGCTACCGCGCTGATCTCCTCACGGCTGTTGTCCCCGTCTCCTGGCTCGGACCGAAGTGACTGCTCGTCTGGCACTGGATTACTCAACGCTCGCCATTTCTCTAGACAAAGGGAAGTGCTTTTTTCTTACTTGTTGCGTGTACGGCCTTGTTCTCGTGGTGCGTGATCAGCTGGCCTGAGGTCCGTTGCTTGTGTGTTTCCAGGTCCTTCCCCATCCAGAAGGAGTGACCGAGCCCCAATGATTGTGGATGCATCGTTTGTGAGCCGCGTCCAGATTTCCAAGTAAAGGGAAGTGTTTCCCGGAAGTGACTCGCACTAGATGAACTCTCTCCCCCTGCTGGCGTGGCAGACGTAACGGTTAGACTGAGTGAAGTGGATGTTTTCTCTGTTATTGGACACTGACGCTCTGCTATTGGACACTGATGTATGGATTGAAGCTGTTTTGGACTGTGTAAATATTATCTGTGCAAAATAATCCATTTTTAGACATATTTATTGAATTGAATATTTTTATTGAAAGAACATTAGTAATAAAGACAACCATTGATACATCTGCCTCTGAAATTCTCATTGTGCTGGGGAAATCCAAATCAAATCTAGACTGTTCTAGTCTGGTTACATCTACATTCCTCTCCACGGCAAGCAGATTCCAAGTATCGATCCGACATGTGGCTGGCGCTGCCATTCTCCCATCTGACTTTGCCAGTCGTAACCCTCCTGACTGCACTGACATGGCGTGCCAAGTGTGCAGGTTTGTACAACGAACTCAGGACTCAGTCGTGCGTTTGCTGTCCAGTGATGATATCCTGGCTGGTCGCGCAAGACTTCCGTTCACGAGCAGGACAGCATGGGGGTCCCTACAGTCTGAATGCCCTGATCTGCGTCGCACCCATGCTCATCTCACTCAAGGGACACGACCGTCTAAGAAAATGACCAACATCAAAGACATCAAAAGATACCTTAACATAGCGTCCATAGCCAGTGATGGCGTGCTCATGAAACGTGATGAGCCTCTCTCCCCATCAAGGGAGTGCATAATTGTCCCTAGACAGGTCCTGGACGGCCTGGTGACTGCTTTACACTTACAGCTTAGTCATCCAACAGCGAATCAGCTCAGAAAGACAGTAGGGAGATACTTTTTTGCCCTTGACCTCGACAAGTCCGTCAGCCGGGTTACTGATGGCTGTCATTCCTGTGTGGCCCTTCGTCACACCCCCCAGGTCACTGTAGAACAGTCATCATCTGATCCCCCAACTGCTGTTGGCATCACCTTTGCCGCTGACATCATGAAACGAGCACGCCAATTAGTGCTAGTGGTACGTGAGTGTGCGACATCCTTTACAGTGGCCATGCTCGTGGAAGATAAGGGTAGCCAGACACTGCGGGATGGACTTATCAGGCTGTGTGTGGAATTACGCCCCCTAGATGGTCCATTTGCTGTGATCCGGAAGGATCCAGCCCCTGCCTTTAAGGCCTTGGTCACTGACTCACTGCTTGCCCAGCACAGAATTTCACTAGAGCTGGGGCGAGCAAAGAACCTTAATAAAAACCCTGTCGCAGAGAAGGCGGTGCAGGAGCTAGAGGAGGAATTGCTCCGGCAGCAGCCACGGGGTGGCCCCATATCAGCGAGACTCTTGGCCATAGCGACTGCTTGCTTGAACTCCAGACTCCGTGTGGCATGTCTGCTCGGGAAATGTGGACACAGAGAGACCAGTTCACCTGCACTCAGATGCCCCTACTGTAGCTGATGAGGAGCTTATACGCCGACAACACGATGTGCGGAGCAAGAATCATGCATACAGTGAGAAATCTAAGGCCCCTCATGGGAGGACCTTGGTTCCCTCTTCAGTCGAGGTTGGCGATCTTGTCTACCTACACATAGACTGCAACAAAGCATGCAGGTGCGACCGTTATCTCGTCGTTTCAGTCGAGGGTCCCTGTCGGTCCACCAGCTATGATGACGCATCTAACGACGACAGTCCTAGGTCCCTGACTACGCCCCAGGTGAAACCCCCCTTGCCGCCTGCTATTCCCCCTGAAATAGCACCACCCATGTAAGCCCCGTTGGGCCCTGCCTTGTGCCGGTGTGTCAACCCACTGACTCCAGTGCCCCATCGTATGATTTGCCGGAGCCCCCGGGGAAGTCATGTGCTGACCCTAGCAGTGCGCCCTCCCCCATGCTTTGTGCCATGCCGCGCCGCCTGCCATCTCATCTCAGTGACTATGTCGTGGACCTGTGATGGACTCGTTGCATATCCTTTTTCAAAATGTCTTATGACGCTATACTGTGTGTTTGTGATTCTATTCTTAACATATTCACATGTGTTATTGTTAAAGCCTTATCGGCGCATGCACCGTATCCTGTCTCTGCCACTGTTCATCCTGTTTGTGTCTCAGTCGTACTTGCCTGCTCCGCAGTAAAGTTATCTTCAACTACTTACAGTATACACTCTCGGTTGTGAGTTATTCCTAACTACTGGCGGTGAGGTGTAGGAAGAAAACACACGATCCATCCTTCTTCTCCACAAATGCCTTAACATTGTTTTCTGGTCTTTTGTAAAAGTTATTGTGCCGTCAATAACTCCTACAACACTCGAAATCTAAGAAATACGTAGTAGGGTAGGCTATTAGGAAAAAACTGATAGGCTATATCCCTTCCGTTTTTAAAAATAATTCTGTTGAACACTGATATGCTACAAACATGTTATAAACAGCTGTGGAAGGCTGTCGCAAATCCCTCAAACAGGTGGTCAATCAGAGATTTCAAACAAACGAGGGAACAACATGTCACAATGCAACAGCGCTGTTTTCCCTTGATGAAAGTGAAACCATGAGTTTTCCCACATATCAACTTTGGCCAAAGTTTTCAGAAATAATCGTTTTCAGTGATAAAACCTCATTAAATAATATGCATTTTCCATATGGGGTCTTAAAAGCCATGTCTCCTTCTCAGGGCTGCCAACTTTTCAAAAAACCTTGGAGTGAGATTTGGTGGGGCCAACCAAAATTTTGCTGCGGAAATTTTTGTTTGGCTCATTCAGCATTATACCGTACAGTAAAAAAAAACGTACATCAGTGGTTCTCAGGTGAAGGGACCAGGCATGGACAGATTATGAACTTTTGGGCCCCTGAGCCCACAAGGGGGTTTGGGGGTCCTCCCCCAGAATTTTTTTAATTTGTTTGATGTGATTTCCTGTATTCTGGTGCATTTTGGGGATGGCCAATACTAAATTCAATCAGATTCATAGCCTACATCCTGATGTGTTGATATTGAGGCAATGATTCCATGCAAAGGCTTGGGCTTCAGGGCCCCCTGACACCTTGGGCCCCTGGGTCTGGGCCCGGAAGGCCTGTGCAGTAATCCATCCCTGGGACCAGGGTCCTAGAGTTAAATTAACATTGGTATCAAAGGGATCTAGCCTACTAGTAGGACCATGGGCGTCGGAGGCATTCTGGAAATGGGTGGGACATTTCAGTGGGGGGTATGGGGTCCTCCCCCAGAAAATTTTTTTTGGACTAGATGCAATTTCCTGAATTCTGGTACATTTTAACAGGTTATTTAGATACTTCTATATAACAAAATAAAGCCAGCCTACGAAATTAATAAAAAGTAAATCATGCATAATTTAAAAATAACTCGATAGGCTACTTGGCTACGCAATAAGGTTTCCATTACAGCACCGCAGATGTTCAGTGAACGCATGAAAGCGGATGGTTTGTTTGAAATCCCAACACTCTTTCAACTGAATAAGTAATGGTGATCATCAAATACCTCCCCAGATTTCAGTACCCATCAGTCCCAACATTTAACAATATAATCAAACAGTCCAAAAGTAAATTAAATATCAAACTAAACCGAAAATGTCATGCTTTTGAAGGCCTACCAGTATGCCGCTCCAAGAAACGCATGTCTCAAAATAAAACTTGCATAAGAAATAAAGGGCTGTCTCGAATACAATCGTGCCCCTAAAGGCCTGTACTTTGTCTTAAGACCCCGGCCATAATTTGAGGATTTACAGTATCTAAGTAGACAAACTAGCTTCAGATATCCAACAGAGTGAATACGAGATTGTGCAGTCGCTGTAGTTAGTGACGTGATGCTGTTAATGGGGAGTTTTACATAGCCTAGCGTAAACCTATAGGTTAATATTTATTTTGCGTACCTATAAGGCTTTTTACTTTATCAAAAGTGAGGGGGACGACTGATCTCTTCAACACTGCAGGGGATTTGGCGCTTGTCACTGTGTGTGTGACAGCAGAATGGGAGAATGCGTGTAACAAAAAAAAAGTTTGAGCGATTTACGCGCAAATGGGAGAATCCAATGAAAAGGACAATGAAGCACTAAACAGATGCTGAAAACAGCACTGGTATTTCGCACGGCAAAAGTGTGTGTGTGTGTGGTGGGGGGGGTCCAAACTAACAATTTTAAAAGTGGGTGGGTGTTTGGTAAGAATTTAAGAAATGTTTTTATATTTTAACTTTTAAATGCATCAATCAGGTGCACTTTCAAAATAAATTCTGAGGTCAGACTTGCTTATTTTTATGGAAATATTTGTGCTGTAGCCTAAGCTATTTTGCACTTCAGAATTATGACCATGCATACACAGGTGGAATAGTTATGGACAGGCTTGGAATGTCACCATTCTGGGGGCAAGGCCACTTGGCCTTCAGTTGGGCATATTTGGTGGGGGGCACAAAGGCCACATGTCAGGGCACCAAGGCCAAAGTTAACTATTAGTAGTAGGCTATAAAAATGATCAAAGTTGTATTTAGCCTATTCACTGCAGTAGACCTGCGTCACTGTATGAAACGTTACAAAAACATGAAATGAAAACATGACATTACATAGAACTGTAAATCATCTGACTATCTAATATTTACAGATATCTAGGCTATATATAACATTTATTTTATATTTGGCCTGTTATGAAATCATGTATTGAACAATTTAAGCACAGCTCAGCTTTAAGAAACTCAAATAGCCTAGATGCATGCTTAGCATTTTGTGATCATTAAGGCTACTTTTACAAACTCTTAGTCAGCTGTCCTCTGATTTACCAATATATAGGCGATATTTGTAACATTTATTTTGTATTTGGCCCGTTATGAAATTATGTGGAACAATTTAAACACATTGTAAAACTTAAAGCCCAAATCTGGAGACATCCATGTATGTCGAACTTTACTGCAAATTCAAAATTGGATTACTCTAGAACGGCTAACTGTACAGGGGACTGCTTTACACCTTTGTGTTCGGTAAGGTCTCCTGTTTATTCTGATATATGGGTTGTCATGTGTTAAAAGAAGGGTTCGTAAAGTATTACACCGAGATGAATGGGTATGGAGATCATGGGACGCAACACCTTCAGTAGAATGTATGATTAAATTGAATTATATTATTTACTTTTCTCGCGAACCGTTCAACACAGCAATTATCGGCTAACATCGTTTAAAAGCTGAGAAAAAGCTCTTTCATGTGATACGTGGTGTCTGTGTGATGAATAGGCTACTTCGCGAGTAGTTCAACATGAGAATGGGTGAATTTGGACGCACTTTCTTTCTTGCGCTGACACTTTCTCCACTGCGTAAATGACTAAATTAATTTGCGCTGTGAATGCTAAGATTATTTTGACAGGCCACAGTCTAAATAAAAATCGCTATTAGTAGGACGCAAAGCAGAATATTGAAAGAAGGGGGCACCAAGGCCACCGTGGCCTGTAAACCTCTGATTTTCAAAGGGGCCTCCGTCGTGGCCGCCGTGAAATTCCTACCCTTATGGATATTGCAATAAGTTCACAACCACAAAAACATATGCTAGGCCTACATTTCACAGTTCAGAAACATTTCAGCACTCCATGAAATTATGCAGAAGTGGTCACCTGTGTTATTCAGCTAGTTCATTTAAGATAATATATTGGTCATTGTAAGCCTATAGCCTACATGCTATTCCTTTTTCAGGATGTACCCATATCTGCATGATGTGAATGTTTGCATATGGCTTATGTCAGGCTTTATATCAATATTTGTGTCTCATTATTTGATTTTCTTCATATTGCATTAATGTCACTAGGAAGCATGCCAATATAAATATATTAATTTATCTGTGTAAGTGGGATTAGCTGGAACCTGACAATATAAGAACCATGATAGTGGGATAATCTATGGCTGAGCAATTTACAAAAATGTATGTAGGCCTACTGACAAATAGTTTACATTAGAATACATTATAATTTCGTCCCAATGAGGCTATGTAGAAATGTGTTGCAATTTCAAAATTGGATTAGGCTACTCAGGAACCACTTATTGCACAGAGGAATGCTTTATATCCTCGTATACAGTACGGTTTGCGGTTTATTGTGATATTGGGTTTGCCACGTGTTGTGTGAAGGGTTAGTGAGATATTAAACCGAGAGTAACGGGTGTGCACTGTGTGCAAAATGCAAATATGATTAGCCTAATCCTGCATGTCGGTTCAATGATAATTTTCTCGCGCTAATATCATTGGAAAGCTTAGATTCCGTTTGTTCACATGATCTGTGATATCATATGTATAGGTTTAGTTTAGTTGAACCTCATCTGCCAGGTATTTGACCTACCAGGTTGACACTTCAGCGTGAAAAACACTCAATAATACTCAAAGCATACCTGAAGCCGGGGAAATGCGGGGGAGATGCGAATGGGATGGCTTCTGAAGTAGCATCGCAAATGAGTGAAAATTTAGAAAATTCCACAGACAGGGGGTGCTCTTGAACCCTCTCACCCTCTCTGAAAGCATAACCGTGGCTCAACAGGTAGATCTATAGTAAGGCTAAACTCATTTTTCAGGCATCTGACCGACCGGGTTGACACTTCAGCGTGAGAAATCGGGGTTGTGGCGTGTGAGTGTGTGAAGCTAATCAAATGCGTGTGTCTCACGGCCAATGCGTGAGAGTTGGAAGCTATGCCTTCTAGCCACAGCGTTTTTGTTTCAAACATAGGCCTAATCTAAGCGTGCTCAGATGATGTGATAGACCAGGCGCTGTTGCTCACCTGTACATCATCGTAAAGCCCGATTTGATTGGTCCGCCCGATCTAGGGTGAGTATAGTTACTCCACAATGGAGCAATGCCAGACCGAACTTCCCGACCTCAAATGTTGTGGTCTGCCAATAGACCTGCCCCAGTAGGTGGCATTGGACCATTAAACCACACAATGATCCAAAACATACAGCTAAACAAAGCAAGAAATGGTTAACCGAGAACAATACCAACATTTTAGAGTGGCCCAGCCATCAATCCGTCAAAAATGTGAGGCCAGAGTGATGGCAAATAATCGCTCTTGACACAAAACCCAGATTGCTATTAAAAAGGTGCAGTCTAGAATCATTGTGGAGACATGAAGAGACTTGGTAGGTATTATAAGAACCATTTTGAGAGCAGTGAATGCAAATGAAGATGTTTCCATTGATTATTTAAAAAGGGAATGAATAATTTTGGACACGTAATTTTTCATAAAAAGATGAAAATGCTTCCAGTTGCACCAAACTTTAAACCTAGTTTAATAGGTAATCAGGTTTACATTTAAATCCTTTTAATCTTGGTTTAAATGTTTACATAAACCTGGATTAATTTTAAGAGTTAAAGTTTAGAGTTGCTCAACTGCTTTAAATTCAGTTAGGGATTCATTTCAAACCTGCTGCTGAGGTGTTTACATTGCTGAAATGGCTGAATATATCAGATAGATTGAAGAAAATCGAGTGCCACAAAGGAAAATAAGAGACCGTCTCAACCCTATGTAGTTTCATGATGAGGAATTTTCAAGGAGGTACCGATTCAACAAGGAATCTGTAATAAGATTAAATTTAAAAATCATGTACGCAATTAAGCATGGCAGTGACCTGATTCTTTCAACTAGGTTTAATGGATAAACCTTGATTTAATCCAGGTTAAGACGTAATCCTTGTTGGTACAACCCACCGGTCAAGGTTTTAATCACAGGTTAATGTTTTAATTGTGGATTTGTTAAACCATGCTTAAAATGAAGAAGTGCAACATCAAATTACTGTACATTTAAACCTAGATCTACAAATCCTTGATTAGGCCTAAATCAAGATGAAATCAAGATTAATCCTTGTTGGTGCAACCTACCCTTAATGTGCATTAAGAAGCCTCAGCTGATAATTCCGTTCCATCCACAGATACTTTGCCATAAAGACAATGGTAGGACTATTCCAGCTAATTATATTAGCATGGTCATGTGTTAGAATAGCAACCATGAACCTCTCGCTGACAACGATAGGGCAACACAAGATAGTATCACCTGACACTTACAACATAGAGGTTTAAAGCAGATAAGAGGTGGTGTCCTCTCTCTGACTGGATGGCATGTTTAAAATGTTTGTTGCTTAACCAAACTCAGCTCAACAACCCTCATGTGCACACTGCATTTTAGACCACTGCTACTATGCATAGGTGTGAATGGGTTTAGACAAGATGATGTAGCCTAGGATATGTGGGGCCAAATGAAACAATGTTGTAAAAGTAATTGCATATCTCTGTGTTAGGACTTGGTGGCAATGTTACGCATGGCACCAAATGTAGACTTTTGGGAGTGATCATGACACAACATTGTGGTAACGTTATCCACGGTTCCAACTGGCTATCAGGCGACCAAGTCACAACATTGTGGCAACTTGACGCATGGCATCAAATGAAGACTTATGCGAGTGATCATAGCATTCTGATAACGTTATCCATGATATCCAGGCCTACCAGCTTACTTTGTCACTGCCATGTTACTTGTGGTACCAAATGACGACATTCTCTGCACAACATTGCTGTGACGCCGCAAGGACATGGCCAAAAGTTAACGTCGTGGTGACCAGATGACAACGTTGCTGCAACGTTATGTGTTAGCTGGGAGGAGACACAGAACTAAAAAAGACAACGACAACGCTCAAAAGCATTGACATAGACTGTGTAAAAAGCTACATGGACGTTTTCATAAAAAACAATCATGCTTCCATTCATATCTGATAATTGCTGCTGGAAAGGGGTTAAGCGCTGCGCTGCACAACTGACCAATTATGATAAAAACAAGTTTGAGCCGCAGGTGTCATGATTATACTTAATGACAGCAGACCATGGGCGCCAGGGTCTGCCAGCTCCATATTTTCCCTCCACAGTCTTGTTTTTTGTACAGGATTGTATAAACAATTTGATAAACAAATCCAATATGTGAAGTTCTGGTAAAGGAACAGTGACAGGAAGGGAATAGTGTGCAGGGAATAGGGGGTCTGCCTCTGGTGGTCAAGGTCAAAGAGGGCAGTGAATAGGGGGTCTGTCTCTGACGGTCAAGGTCAAGATGATGCAAGGGGCTAAGATTTGGGTGAAGTGGAATACTATGTGGAAATATATCAAAATGAAAAATGGCATGTCTCCCTTTTTAGGATGTTTACTCAGACTACACACACAAACGAGAAACGCAGCCACACACACACACCTGCACATGCACTCAGACATAGATCATTATAAACACACCTGGAAAGAAGCTTATTGGTAGCTATGATGCATTTTGATTTGTTGTCCTTGATTTGGAAATGGCCAAAGAGACATGTGGATCTACACACATAAAAGGGCCATTTATTAATTGGAAACATCCACTTAGGGCTCCCCAGCCAAGAGAAGAGCTCATATCCACTGACTGCATAATGCAGTTTAACCAATAGGCTCGGCAGTCTATTATTGTGTTGTTGTTCAATTATCTAAACACTTGGGTGTTGACATTCATGATGAAGTGATTGTTGTGAAACATTGGGAGAGCTGGACCATACATTTGAAACATCCCATACATTTTGTGTTTTGCAACATACGCAACATTTAGTTAGTTGTTTGCATTAACTATGGTTTTTCTGTCCCCAGGACCCCAGGTTGCTGGCTAGTATGTCATTTTAGTGTGTGTGTGTGTGTGTGAGTGAGAGAGAGACAGAGAGAGAGAGAGAGAGACAGAGAAAATGTGTATGACTGTTCCCTCTGCTAAAAAACAAACAAACAAACAAACTAAAACAGTGGCGACAGCCTGAAGGCAGTATGAATCCTGGTATTGAAACCCAGAAAGTTGAAGGCCTCTTCTAGGGACCGTAATGTCATCTCAACAAGTACGTCTGAGTGATGCTCTGCATTGAGACTGGAAAACAAACTAACAGCATTGACAGAATCAGAGTGATTTGAATCTTCTGAATGCAGATCATTCCTGGCCCTGTGGGAATGTGGGATCATTTGCTTTGGCTTTGCTGAGAGAGAAATTATGAATAATCCTAGGTAGCCATGACTCATATCTGGTCTGTTTGGCTGTTTTTTTGGAATTACTAAGCAACTGTGGGGTCATGGTGACTTATACATCAATGATGTCATGTGGAAATATAATAATACAACTGTGAAGTAATAGGATTAGGTAAGATCAGAGGGTCCTGGTGTCCACATACAGAAAAAAATAGAAGGTGCTGTCTAATGGCTTATTATTGTAATACATGTACAAATTTAGTCACCAGTTGCTTTCACCAGTCCCTCCACAAGAAATGGATTCTGTGCATACTGTACGTCAGGTGAACACACAGTAACAGTTGAAATATCCTCTCATAAAGTTGATAGTTGTGTCACATTATCTAAAGATAGTTTGTGTCAAATGGCTGAACAGTGTCATGTACCCATCATCTGTAATTTTCAAAATGCCTTGATGCTATGACATTTTATAAGTGTCAAATATGTGCTGTTCACCACTCAGTGTTCTTCTCATAACAATTGCCTACCTATAATGATAGACATTTCATGACAATATCATATCCCCTGGACATCAACTGCTATGATGGAAAATGAAGGCATATCATCTACCATGTCTTTATGATAAAATGATGTTCTTCTTTTCATGTAGGGTTTAAGTAAAGCCTAACCTCAATGGGTGATGTGCACAAGGTAGTTTACAATTCCTGCCACACTTTTTACCTGTAGAGAAAATGAAACAAATCAAGGTTGGTATTGTACTACAGCAACACTCTCATCTTCTCTTGGACTGACTGCTCATGGATTACTTTTGGATGTATTGTGATAGAAACCAGACATAATGGAGGAAAGCACAGTGCATCCGATAGTGCCTCTCATCTCTCATCCATCTAGAGTACAGACAGACGTAAGGAATTCCACCTGCGACGCTAGCTAAGCAGAATGCGACGCTAGCTAAGCAGAATGTACTGCCGGCTCTGAGGAGAGATTTCACAGCAACTTCCATATCATAAAATGTAATTCTTTCTTTGGGGGAATCACACCAGATAAAGCAGCCCGAGGAGTCGAGTTGAGAAGTCATCAGGTCATTCACTCTCGCTCTGTCTCTCCGCCTCCTGCTCCTGCTTCCTCTTCCTCCTCCTCCTTATTTCCCCTCTCCTCCTCTCTCTTTCATCTCCATTTCTATCTCTGGCTCTGGGGCCGCCGCCTTGCTAAGTAGCAGCGCAGGCATGTCCCCTTGAATGACAAACGCTGGTTTGAAATGGCTAACTCCATCAAGGAGCCTGAAAGAGGGGCCGTGGAGGAGTGATAAATTAAAGACATGCCTGGAGGGAGGGAAGGGAAGAAGGGGGAGGAAACGAGTGAACAGAAAGAGCCACTGAAGCAGGGAGATGAGAAGGGCAAAGAGAGAGAGAGAGAGAGAGGGGCTGAAGAGAGAGAGAAAGAGGATGGGGATAGACACCAACTTGTTGCGGAAGCTCAGTAGAGGTTATTATTCTGGAGATGGAGCCACTGGCTGATAGGAGTCAGGCCACCTTGGAAACCCATCTGTCTGCAGGCTTCAGGAAGCTGTCACAAGTAACGCTCACATAAGTCTCATAGACTGGCCTCTGTGTAAGGCCGGCACAGGGAATGCAGATAACACAGTGAAATGGAAATTGAAAAGGTAAACTGCGACAGAGTTTTGATTTTTTTTTAACAAAATGATCATAATCACACATGTTGCTGGACATGTTATGGGGGTAGGGGGATCTTTAAATGAAGAACACAGGGTATTTGCACTCATTTTGATTAAACAATATAATCATAGCAAAAGAGACAAACGAGCCATTCATAGGAATTTTGTGGATACATCATGTTTCTGTTCAATGCATGCTTCTACAGCTTTGAAAGGAGAAATTAGCTTCAGGTGTGTCCTCATCAAAAATAGTAATATGATTGTACCAAATGTGGGGAGCATGTCCCACTCTGTAGTTAATTACGCTTATTACACACCCTTCTTAATGCTGAAGAATGCTCCATTCACTTGAATGGGCCTTCCCAACGTTCGGTGGTCTGATATTTCTCGATAACAGACCGTTTGTATAACAGGCCGCTGTCAAGGAAAATGGGTTTTGTGCTTCTAATTCACGTCTTTCATTCATTCAAAAGTGAAAGCAGACGTTGCAGAGGTTGATCAGCTGTGTTCTAAAGAATGTTTGATTCAAGTTCAGTGTGTGTTATTTTTTTCTCAGCAAAAGCCACAATGAAATGGTAACAAATAGGCTGTGTAGACTAAAGATATTGTGGGGAGTTTATTGTTTTCTTTTGGCAAATACCCGTGTAATAAGCAGGATAATGTATAGAACACCGGTCATAATGACCGGCGTTCTATACATTATCCCTTAGCCTACTTAATGACTGCGTTGTGATGACAGTACTTAGACCCCATTTCTACTGAACCTGGAAGTGGCCACAGAGAGATGATTGTTTTCTATAATATAGAAAAAAGGATTCTATTCTAATTCTGTGCATGCTTTTCTTTCTTTATATCACAAATATTTTCTGACCTCCCTTTCCTGCAACTTATTATACTAACAAGACCACTGTCAAAGACCTTTCACTGAAACCAAACCGACATTGCACATTGTTTTGAGGTTATCCCCAAACCAAATAATATCCTTAAAATATCTCCATTATGATGTTATTATCACAATAATAATATTATCATAATATCTATAGAAATCCTGAACAAAATAATCGTAGTACTATAAATCAATTCATTTGTACATTTATTTATTGTGCATTTTGTCACACTCCAAATGCAAATGTTTTGAAGTAGAGAGTCTGTTACTGTTGTATTTAAGTAGGTATGTACACACAAAGCAGTCATAATCATGGCCTTGTCCTTACTTAACTTCTTACGAAAACAAACAACTCACTCAGCATCAGAAAAGAAGAGATTTAAAGTCCTCTTTCCAAACTTCAATCAATAGATCGGCAAAAAGAGAGACAGTAAATGGCTGAAAGAAGACGACAAAAGCGGATTTTCAGACGAGTACAAAAGATTCTCTCGATCACTGAAATTTCAAGGGCGACTATTTTCCCCCTTTCTCACAAAAAACTTTTCAGATAAGACCCCAAACCCTCCTTTTTTTTTGTATAGAGGAGAGGCGGAGGAGCACCAAGAGGAAGAGGAGGAGGGGAGGCGAGGATGTGGGGTTTTTGGGGAGGAATGCAATATTTTCCCCAACATCACACCCCCAGTCAGACAATGCATGTGGGGCCTGGCCGTATAAATTCAATTTTCATTACCCAGCTCTAATAAATGCAGCACAGGTCCACGGAGGCCTCGGCAAGGGAAACGGAAGTGAATCTGATACATGAATAAAGGATGTCCCAGGGGAGGGCAGAACTCCTCCTTTCTGAAGATTGACTTCTCCAAGATGGGACACATCCGCCACAGAAAACGGCGTCAGAAATAGAAACAGGCAGTCAGGCTTTCTGCACCCCCCCCCCACCACCACCATCTGCACCCCCTACGCTCCTCACTCTACTGCAGAGTTCTCAACAATAACAACAATAATACATATTCTATGCACTGGAACTGCATGCTATCAAAAGCCCCCAGAGGTCAGCACTTTTGGTGTATAGTTTGAACGCTGGGGGGTGGGGGAGATAATTAATTCCTAGATGCGGGGAACTTTCGCTCCTTTCACCTCGTGTGAACAGCCTCGGCGGCATCATGTGTGTCTGGCCTCTGCCATCGACAACCACCAGCCCAGTCGCTGTGGCAACGGCGGTTCTTTTTTTCAGGTGGACACGGCTTGCATCTGTACTTCGCTATCTCTAAATGTGGCCAAGGAGCGCTAATGGGTTCTCTCTGTCCGTACCTTTGAAACATGGAACATGTGCTCGGGCAGGAGGACAGGGTTCAAAGGGGAGACATTCACAGTGGCTCTTTGAGTGGATATGAGACTTGGTTATAACAATATGGACTGCTGCTGTTATGCTAATGCTGCCATTCAACAGCGTCCAGCGTAATGCTAATGGCTCCTCTCCGATTAGAGATGTCTGTTTTTCCTCTGCAAATGCTGTTTAGGGCTACGTAGATTGGAGCTGTTTTTCCCATTGTGAGGTCTAGTTGAGGGAGAGGCCTGGGAATAAGCCTTTTCATTTACCAACGGCCAGCGCGGCCTCACAGGACACTATTAACTAGATCAGTGAGCCTTCTCCGCCCCCCAGGCTCTGTGGACAGATGGGTGTCACGTCTGTGGCTGGCTTTGGCAATTTTTTGCATGGCTGCCGTGTCATTTCTCGGCATGACACTTCATGCTGGCACCCGGTCTGTACTTTGACCTTCAGGCCCAACGGATTTACAACTGTCTGTCATGTGTGTGTGTGTGTGTGTGTGTGTGTGTGTGTGTGTGTGTTTGTTTGTGTGTGTGGGTTTGGATGAGAGATTGTGTTTGTGTTAGTGTGCGAATGATTATTTGTGTGTATGTGTCTGTGTTTGCACATCAGTGTCTGTATGAGTGTGTGTCTGTGTGTGTACAGTATGTGTGTGTGTGTGTGTGTGTCTGTGTGTATGTGTATGTCTGTATCTGTATGTCAGTGAGAGCTTGTGTGTATGTATGTGTGTGTGTGCTTGTGAGTTCATGCTGTGTGTGTGTGTGTGTGTGTGTGTGTGTGTTTGCGTGTGGGGTGTTACGGCTGGTGAGTGTGGGGTTGCCAGTAAGACCAACTGCAGATTACACTACATTACAGGCGAACAACTGACCCGTCTCTGAGGGCAACACATTCGTTCAGCTCGCTGTGCTCAATATGCCCAAGCTGGCACTGGCACATGGTTCCCCCAGGAGCTAATGAAAAGCTCGCTCCGATAACTTTACATGTTCATTCATGAACGCTCAGAGCCCAACACGAGGATTTACTCAATGAAATGTTACATTCCTAATTCCAGGTTTGTTTTGTCTGGCTGTCAATGTGCTTTGTCACAGAACCACTGACACATCTGAAAGGAAACATGTCATCCAGAAAGAAGGAATATATTCTGTCTTACACTGGTAATAAATCCATTTGAGTCTCATCTCACTAGACGAAGAAATAAAACTCAACCATTCAGATGTAACGTGACAGAGAATTCATTCAAATGAATGTCAGCAACTTGGAATGTAAGTTCCCATTCTTCTGCTAATTGATAGTCTGTCAAGATGTTCTCCAATTTCTGGCAAGGAATGTTAAACTCCAATAATCCTCGGTATTACAGAGCACAAATCATTACAAATGAAACTTATTAAATGAATACAAATTAAAATGTATTAAACCACTGATGAAATAGATATGAAATAAAATATTAAAAAGATCAGATTCTCCTTCCTCATCCTCCTCCTCCTCATCACAGCTATCATCCCCTGTGTCATCTCTCCCCTTGTCTATCTCCTGAAAGTGTGTGTCTTGTTCCTCGTCTCCCCGCGCTGCCCTCTCTTGTATTCATGAGGCGTGATTCGGAGGTGTGGATGATTGAAACGTGTACGAGGGGCCTGGGGTTGTACATCAGCTTGCGTGGTGCGGCATGCTGACAGGATGGTGTCAGAACCAGTGGGTCTGACCACTCGAGGCTGAGTCCGTCAGCGCCCATCCAGCGCTCTCCGTTTTTATGTTCAGAGGGGTGAAAAAAAAAAGAAAATATGATTACAGATAACACAACACCTCCAGGTACAAGGGATGACATTTCTATCGCACCACAGTGGGCTGATTTTTTTATGGAATGAGGGATACGCTTGGCGTGTGAGAGAGAGAGGGGAGAGAAACAGAGAGAGAGAATGAAAGAGAGAGAGAGAGAGAGATGGAGGGAGACAGAAGGAGAGGGAAGAGGAGTGGTAGAGTGAAAGACAGAGGGGGAGGACACGTGTCACATATTCTGAAAGACAGCTCCTCCATGGGGAGGTATCAGTGCTCATTACCCTGGGGGAACTGACAGTGCGCCCCCCTTCCCCCTCGATGTGTTGGGTTAGGGTTTAAATGAACAGATGAGTAATTGAAAGCAACGCTTGGGTTCTCAGCTGTAAATGAAATGGAGGCCGCAGCCTCACACCTCTCCCATTAACTCTTACCATGGCGCTCTGTGCTTATAGGAATGCACAGAGGTTAGAACAAGCTGTTTTAAAACAATACTGACATTACGTTTTACCAGTTGATGGAAAATGGTTCAAGCTGGCTGTGCAGGAGATCAATACTTGTCAGAGTGAATAGTCATGACAATCTACCGATGATTCAGAATAATCTGTTGTTCCATTATTAACACCAGCATGTTCTAAAGGTATTGACAACTGCGTTTTGAGTTCTACTGTTTGCAGGATGCATCTATGTTTCCAAAGGAGCAACCACCCTATCACATCCTTAGGTTTTGCCAGTGCTACATGGATGTAAAACAGATTACATACCTGTACCTGAATCATGAAATGTTACTGAGCATCAGATTACATAGAGTCCTCAAGTACAATGTTCCTTAGTAAGACAAATATAAAAAATATTAGGGATTCTAAAATGATCTGAGATGTCACGAAAGGCTACTACTGATCATGGGAATAGTATTGTTATTGAATATCTTTAGGTGTATGCAGCAGATCTCTTGATGAACTGTGATGGAAAAGGGCATAGACATGTTTTGCCATGTTAATATCAACAAATAGCAAATAGCAACAAGGATACAATACATAACAAAGAAAAACATTTACACAAGCATAGCCTCTGCAGTCACGAGGGCATGGTAAACATGATGCAAGATTTTCTGCTCTCTCTCTCTCCCTTGCTCTGTCTCTCTCTCTCTGTCTCTCCCTTTCTCTCTGTCCCTCCCTCCCTTGCTGTCTCTTTCTGTTTCTCGGTCTTCACATGACAGTCTATGGACCCATTCTGGTCAGGAGAGCTTGGAAGTTGACAGATCCTCCTCTCTCTCTCTTTCTCTCTCTTTCTCTCCCTGTGTAAGCCCTTCATGACTGGATCTTGTTAGGGTGATGACAGTGTGTTTTCCTTCTCTGTGTGCTTCTGCCTCTGACAGCCTCCATGCTCTGGGCCAAACAAACATGCAAGATAGCGCATATCAAAATCCCCTCTATCTATCCCCCTCTCTCCCTGTCTCCTCCACCCACACACAATATCAGTGTCCATCCCAAAGAGCCACAACAACCTGACTGCCTTTGGCCACTAGACAGAGTGTCAAAACAGGATTTTGTTTTTATATCTAAAAAAAGAAATCTGTAGCAGGAGGACAGGATCCTGCATATAATACACATACTGTATACAATCATCGACCAAGATTCATGATTAAAAATATGGGTTCCATTCTGACATGATGACATTTAAGACAGTGACAGGGCATAGTGTTCAAACAACAGTACTGACTGTACTGTGAAAGTAATCAGAGAAAGAGAGAGAGAGAGAAAAATGAAAGTTAACAGGAGGGGAAAAAATAAATAAAAGCTTCAGCTTACCTCAGTTCCGATTATGTTTTATTTGATTCTGTTTTTGAAGCAAGCACAAGCTAACCTTACCGGGGAATGTCATCATGATACATAATTAGTGAAAGCCATTTATGGCCCCCCTTTATGTGAAAGCCCCCCCCCCCCCATACAGACACACCCACACACTAACACATGCATAGCAACAAGTTTAACCAACCGGACCTCCTTCCGGAGTCCCCCAACCCTTTCACCATTGATTCACACATCTTTTCTCCCATAGAGTTACGCAAAGCAACTTCCAATGCAAACTGAAGTGCACCAGTCCAGTGATCAGTGAAAGCACTTTTTAACTGTACGATAATGATGTGTGCACTCCAAACACAGTGAGTGGGGTCAGATGGGATGAACAGAGGTGTAGCATTGGACGTGGCACTTGCATGTCTGTTGTTATTTCCTGTAAGGTTAGCTCAATTATCTGGCAACCTGCAGCTTATTACTGGGAGCTATAGAACACTGATGAGGGACTGCTGCTCCGACACACCGTCAGCTCAGGGGTGTGTGTGTGTGTGTGTGTGTTTGTGTGTCTGTGTGTGTTTGTGTGTGTTTGTGTGTGGCACTGCAAGCAGAATACAGGTAATGATCTACTGCTCTGCAGAGGCGGTGAGAGGAGAGGGATGGTGTGTGTGTGTGTGTGTCTGTTTGTTTGTGTGTGTGTGTGCGCTCCATATTTAGTAACATATTGTCATGCCAGTGTTAAAAACAAAGAAGAGGAACAAAAGACAACTCCACTTCAGAATTACTCAGGGAGCAGGCACACTTGTTTTTGTATGTTGCATGGCAATTGGAAGGGGAAAAAAAGAATGAAAATAACAGAAACGAAAAGAAATATCTTTTGGCACAGAATTGATGCTTTCCTTCCCGCAGCCGGTCTCAATGTTTCTGTGAGTGACGGGGAGAGCTCAGCTCAGCTGGAAAAAAGAGAAGAAAAAAGTCTTAAGTAGTCTACAGAACATTCACATGGAGTTTAAGGGCATACTCACACTATGCCATCCGTACCGTACCCGAGTATGTTTGACCACCAAAGTCCAGTTTGTTTTACCAGTGTGATCACTCTGTACTGTACCCGGGCACGGTACGCTTATCGGTGCTCAGGTTCGCTTATCCATGCCTGGGTTTGCTTGAGGAGGTGGACTCGGGCGCGGTACGGTTGGGTATGATCGCGCCTATGCAAAGATTCTACAGCACAGTAGTTCAACAGTGTCTGGGTACAGTTTGATAGTATGCAGTGTGAGTGCGGACCAAGAACAGGAGAGAACCGTACTCCGGCACGGTAGTGAACCGTGCCCAGTGTGAGTACGCTCTAAGACTAATGGAGGTAATACATTTTAGAAGAATGTTGCTTGGCAACTACATAACTCATACCATGTGCTCTGATGGGGATGATCACGATAATTTGCCGAATGATGATTCTCCAAAAATGACCAATTCCAGTGCTCCAATGGGAATATGCCCGAACACCAATCCTCATTTCACATTGTCCATCGGTTTAAGATCCTAAATGGACCTCAGCTTGTATTGAAGATGCAGTGCCAATGTCTCTTCACTAGTTCGCCCAACAGATTGCTTGATTAGGAGGCTGAGAATTTAAGCATGTTTGGCCTGGTAGCTAGCTGGCCGTGGTCTGGGATGGCAATAGCGGAGATCATGTGGAGGACACCCCCTATGGATGAGAGGTAATATAAGCGTTATAGTTATAGTGAAATGGAGGAGAAGGGGAAGAGGCGGGAGAGCTGAGGCGGGTGATGTAGTGGGCAGGTAAGGAGGGTTTAAATTTCCTACAAACGGAAGTGGGGTGAGTGATGGCTGTCAATCAACCCTATGGGCTCCTCCCAAACATAATTTGGGAACTGAAAGGCTGTAATCTCTTAGCAGCAGATACAGTTCTGAACATCAAGCACCAAGTCACATGACTCTACACAACAAATTACAAAACAGACCAATTAAGCCCTTTCTATGAATAAGTCTTAAAACATGAGTCAATATATTATTTTATCTGTCGCAATTGTATATTATTTTTAAATATATTATTTTATCTGTCGCAATTTGCATTAAGATGTAGAGAAGTAGGACCTCATGTTGTCTTATGCTTTTCAGAAGAACAGAGATACTTTTCAAGCTCCCTTTCACAGTTCCCACTGCACATAAGAAACAGCTGCATGAGAATCAGTGTCAGTGTGGATTTCAGATTCCCAGTTTGCAAAGGCACTTAACCTGAATTGGTGGTGCTGGAAATAACCCTTTCCATCAATCATTGAAAGCAAAGCGCTGCTAATACACTCACCAGTGAAAGTGAGGGGAAAGTGGGGGTCAGAGCTCATGAAAACATTATTGTACGGACGAAAAGCAGTCAAATGATCCGCTGTTAAATGAATGGATGACACTCTGTCGCCAGCTCCTTTGGAGCGACAAAGAGAGTGACTAATCAAAGTTTCATTAGCACGGCTCTGCAGTGACGGCGGGTCAGACACAACGCTGCCGTTGCTCTCTCTCTTTGTGTGGGGGTCGTTATGCTGAGCATTGTTCATTTCCCCTCCCCCTTATCAGGTATTCCACTACAAACACTTGCCAAAACATGCCCAGCCAGCACTTTTTTGGTATCGTAGCATGCCATGCAGCTAGAGAGCTTGTGTTCCATATGCGTGTAAATGAAGTAATTCATAATACTGTGTGGATTTGGGAATGACTGATACGTTCCTTGTGGAACATTCCAGTTTATGGATATTACTGTGGCGTGCATTTTTTGCGTTGACGATCACAATCACATTTCTTTTGCTACCGATCACTGTGGTTGTCTCTGGTGTTCCGTGCATTGCCTACCCTCTCCTTCGGTCTTGTGCCCACCTAAGCCTCTTATCTGCATATCTTTCATCCTCTATTAGTGTCTGAATCTGTCTCCGTATAGGCTCACTACTATATTAATGCTTGTGTCTGTAAGGCAGCTGATAGCACCATGGAGGTATATAGACTAGGGAGAGAAGTAGCCTACAGCCCCTATTCTGGCCACATTTTCTCAAATTTACATTTCTCAATTACATGCCACATTACTGTACATCTTTTGAGTCCACCAGTAATGTGGCTTGTTGAAAATGTAGAGCAAAAAAGTTATTGTGTGCACATCCCACCTTCTGGCTAACCTGACTCTCGCCAGATGAATTTCGTTCCGTCTAGCTCCACTTATCCATCTGGGATTGATCCATTGGGGTGGTGCTTCAGAAGGCTGGGCCTTATTAAAAAAACCCTTGCATAAGATTGGATAAGCCACTTGTCCATCATCTATTGACGTGCTACTTCAACCACTCACACGCCAACCTGTGATGCTCAGAACAGTCTCACAGTCGCTTCTACGCTACGTCACATCTATGAAACTCCTGCCCTGATTGGCTCATACAATCTCGTGCTGAAATCACTCTCAACAGAACTGATCCCAGATGGATGTGAGTGGAGCTAGGCGGAGCTAGGCAGAACCAAATTCATCTGGCGAGAGTCAGGTTACCTTCTGGCAGGTGCAGGACAAAAAAACCTTACCTAAATGAAAAGATACAATGTCCGCAACACTGCTTTTGACTACCATATATTTAATATACAAAAGGCAACGTTTCGACCCTGCTGGGTCTTCTTCAGGCAAATGAAGAAGCCTAAAGAAGACCCAGCAGGGTATAATTGATAAAACCAACATAGTTTCCATACACAGGCAACTCACATAGTGATGTGTAGCCTATCAGTGTTGTAAAATATATATCTGTGTTGCAATGCATTAGGTAAATGAATAAATGCAGGTCTAGTCACCCTTCCCTCCAATGCGGTACTCATTGGTTGTCTGCCTGGCCTCGCTGTGGTGTGATATTCGTGGCGTGAAAGTTTATGATGGCTGCTTCAAGGCACGCTGAAGTGGTAATGACTGGATAAACCAGTGAGCGGCAAAACAGACTGAATAAAATATGGGGGCTGTAAAATAGATCACCCTTAAGTGAGAGAGATGTTTATGAGCCTGTGCCGCCGATGCTACCGCTGCCACTGCTGTAACTGCGTGCTCGATGGCTCCCAGATGGATTGTGCCATGCCTCGCTGGTGCGGCGCAACGCCTGTTTACATGCGACGCGCTTAACCGCGAGAGGCTCCATCAGGACAGGAATTACAGCGTGGGCGCAGCCTTTTATGATGGATTAGCACGCCAATGCAGCAGAAAGGGGCCATGCTTTACATGACATTTATCACACGCAAAAGCAGCCTCTCAACAGCATGTGCAAGGCCAATAGATTGTCAATGTATAAAAGTCTTTATTTTCTGGTTGTTTACAAGTAGAAACATGGACTGTGTTATCTTGTAAGATTAATGGTGGAAGGAGATTGCCTTCCCTATTTCACCCTCTAACACTTGGAGGCGCAATGTCAATACTTAATACTTCTAAGTTGATGTAAAAAGCCATATGCTTCTTCTGATTGGAAGGTTACACTGGATAGCTTTGTGAGAGTTTAACCTATAAATGCTCATAAACATTTCTAGCACAATGTATCATCTTTCATCTCTTGCTTATGTAATTTCCAGGCAGAAGAAACCGATTTGACAAATAGATATTCATGCATTAATATTTGATTTGCATATGAATCCTTTTTGCCTTAACAGTATCTCTGAGAGAATCATGGTAACACTTTACATGACGGGTGAGTTCATAACACAGCTGAATGTAGGCTAGTTTACAAAAACGGCAATGCTGCTTTGCGATTGTTGGACTTTTATTTTGACAAGTTGTTGTCATTCTGTCTTCCACATTCATTAGAGGTTTGGTATGAATGTTGAGTAATGTCTCATAAAACAGTCATGAATGCTTTATGTGCAGTTTATGACAGCTGCTATGAATGTGTTATGAACTCACCTGTCAAGTAAAGTGTTACCAGAATCATATATCTGTGTACACCAAAACAAAAAATAATTTTCTCAATTTATCTGGTACATGGCACCATTTCTTTTCCCCAGATGTCTTAAGCAGGGGGCATTCAGACTGACTGATTCAGACTGAATTCAGGCTTTTTTCACCTCTAGGTCAAATGATGATTAGAAAGTAAGGTTGTGTGCTGATTGTCCAAAATCTTTCTCCATTTTGTTTTCACTTCACTTCCCTTTTAGAAACCAGAAGAATACCTGCTGCATTAGCAAAACAAATGTGCAATATGACACATGAATAGAACCACCTCAGCTGGATGTTCAGGTCTTTTTACACTGTACTTCCACGCGCTCACTCTAATATCACCACGATTCATTAAGTATTAATGTGGCCCATTGGACCTATGGTCACACATAGAGAACCCATCAGGGAGTGCCTTTGTTTCCGTGAGGAAAGAGCAGCAACGCTTTACCAAGCTTTCCATTTCATTAGACCTCACCTTGGCACCGTTGCACTTTCCATATCAATTGCAAAGTCTCCTTTTTGAATTTCAAGATAGAGAAATCAATCCACCCAAGGCAGGTTAGCCGAGTACAGTTTCTGAAATATTTATGTGTTCTCTGTCACAGTCATTACAAAGACTCCCTCAGCATGTTGCCCTGTCTGTGCTCTATTGAGTAATGCATTATTTTACACATGTTTATTTGCCTCATACATTGCAGCATCAGCACTGCAAACTCACGCTGAATGCCTATCACAGCTTAAAATATGCAGATTGTCTTCCTCCTTGAGCAAATCCTCAACAAACACATCCATATTTTCATGAGCTAGAGGTTGAAAAGGATTAGATAGAGGAAACATTTTTACCAATAAAATGGATGAGCTGGTGGTCTTCCTGCACTGGCACACATTCATCTGAGAGGAACACGGGGGCTTCTGTTGCACACTTGTGTTTAACAGTCCGACATCAATGACTTTAATAACCTGCTACACCCAATTACACATTGTTAGCAATGTGTGTGAAATGTGCACTTTTGACATTGATCTGTGTGGTATACTACCGTGAAACTGCTGTGTAATGCAGTATTGCATGCAAAAAAATTTAGGAAAAAGAACATTAGTACATCTTAACATTACTGTAGAACTGATTTCCAGTTGTGTCTCACAAGTGTGGTCTGTGAAAATGCAATATTTTACTGTAAAAATCTTGCTCTTGGCCACGATTGAACTCAGAAGCATGAAAAGAACAATTAATCTATAAAAATGAATAAATCAGGTCAGAACAAAATTTTGAAGCAGGAAAAGAGCATAGACGATAATTATGCTATTTAAATTCATAAATGAGGTGAGAAGGCAGAACTTTTTAATTTCTTTGCAAAGGTGACAAGCCAAGCACTAAAATGTGTAACAATATAAACTGATGCACAATGGCTATCAAGCTGTATGTGCGATTAGCACAGTACAGGTGTAAAAAGAGCATTAAAGGGCAGCAAGGGCATTTGCATCCAGGATATTGCTAGGATGGTATCCATGATTTTTCTAGATCCAGGATGTTGCTAGGATGGTATCAAAATCTTAAGTTGGGGAAATTTCACCAGAAAGGATTGAAGCAGAGCAAAGTAATCTGGGATTTTTGATTTCATCATGATGGGTTTTCCTAGATCCCACCACATACATCTTCATAGAATGTATTAATCAAATAACAAATACATGTGCGCGCAGGGAACTCACTTGTGCTTCAACTGTTCCATAAGTGGAAATCATTGTTCTCAGAAGAAGTCTGGAAGATCTGGGGCCGTATTCACAAAGAATTTTCAGGCTAAAAGTAGCTCCTAAGTGGCGAATTTAGGAGCTACTTTTATACAAAATATAACAAAAATAATGGGCGTGTCACTCCTAACTTTAGGACTCCTAATTTTTTTCACTAAAAGTAATTCACGAAGCATTTTAGACCTAAAAGTAGCACCTAAGTCTGGGACAGCCTAAAAGAAGTCGAGAGGACTCCTAACTCACTAAGACCTATTCACAAACAGCTTTTTGTGGCATTTCACGTTGCGATGTTTTGAAATGGGTATGCGCAACAGGAGCTTCCAATCGCGAGGGAACAATTTTGCATTGTAGGCATAAAAGGGATGCTATAACGCCACCAACAACAACCAAAACTACTCATTGTCAACATGTAAATTAAATGTAACGTTTCATTGTGAATCAAATTAAAATGTTCTCCTCTTTGCAAACGTAGGCATATGGTGACAGATTCATTTAATAATGTTGCAAAGATATCCTAGCCTACTGCATCAATCCGTAGGCCTATGTTTTATTAGGCTACTAGGCTATTTGTTTTGCCTTACTCTTTATTCATTTAGGCTAGGCCTTTTTATTCAGTTATTCATCATCTTCCGTCCTTCGCACTACTTGTGTAGCGCACGCATTCTCAGACCTGTCACCTGTCACTCATCATCGTAAGGGAGGTGTTTGGAATCATTCCCGCGTTACAATCATCAGCCAATCAAGGTGGTCACTTCAGTCACGCTCGTGCATGAGTAATGACGTCATCCATAGCAACGAAGACTCGCTCTTAGTTTAGGAGTTGTCATTTTTCCTTACTAAGAGTAGGTCTGAAAGGCTTTGTGAATAACTTTTAAGAGAAAACTCCTAGCTAAAATCTTTTAGTGCGATTTAGGAGTACTCCTAGTGGTAAGATAAAAGGCTTTGTGAATACGGCCCCTGAACAGTAATTTTTTGTACTTGGTGCAAACATTTCATCTGTGTCTTCATCAGAATTAAATGTGTGCGTTGGCAGAATGGTGGCACTAGGGTTAAGGTTAGGGGCCTTGAAGTCGACGGTCACAGCACTGCCTTTAAGTTGATGGTGGGGGAAATCAGGTAATTTTTAACTCCAAAATCGTTTTCCTTAGGGTCAACCCATGTTGGGGTAAGCAAAAAAAAAGACAAAAATTGATTTGATCAAACCGGAGATCTGCCCTGGCTGCAGCATTTCGTGGTGCTCCCAATGGGGGCAAGCTATTTAAAGTGCATATGTCAGGTTAAAAAACATTTTTGACAAATGAAGGGACATGAAGCAAGATACAGTAGTAGTGAGTAGTGATTTTTCTTGAAAAATCAACTTTAAATACAATAGAACAATATTTACAGCTATTTTTATAACTGAATTTATGAACATTCCAGGAAACATTCCAGACACAATGATGACCTCATAAGAGGGAGTCCAGCAAAGTTGGTCAATTAAAACACATGGGATAAGGGATCACACAGTAGGTTTTTTTTACACTGTTGAGGCCAAAAACATGACTTCATTCCAGTATGTCATGCTAGAGTGTACTACCTGCCTGACATAAAAATATTCCGATACCTTTTTTCTTTACTGGCAGCCATTATTGATCTTAAAATGTGATGAAGAGGATATGGGTAAGTAGCAATGCTTGAAAATGCCAGTTGTGTCACTTGCCATCACATATAGGCCATTATATAGCCTAAACTAAGTAGAATCAGTAAGAAACTCATTAGTCTGTGTTAGCCAACCATGGGTATATATGCTTTTCTTTAGAGACCTGACTATAACCATCAATGTGCTACCACACATTTGCTCTTTATACATCTGCTTATCAACTAATGTTAGCTATAGACAGACTATTAATTTGCTTACTGATTCTACTTAACTTGAAAGCCTATGTGATGGCAAATGACACAACTGCCATTTTGAAGCCATGATACATACTAATAGTGATCCGATCCTACTCACACCCCTAATCAATTTCTCACTGATGATTTGATGGCCATGATTTACCTAAATTTTGTAGCCTATTCGTCTTTACTTTGTCCCTGCCAGTCAGGCTCATGCTTATGAACCACTGGTATGTCATAGAGAACGTTTTTGGCCTTATCAGTGTAAAAGAAAATGTAGTTAAAACCCATTCTCCCCTATAGACCCTTTCAACAATAAAAACAAAAACAATGCTTGAACGTTCTATTTGGGCCCCAATCTACTTCCTCTGCATTAAGATAACATATGGAATGTTAAAAAGGAAGTCTTGTGGGGCCAACTATGATGCTGATAATGGAACTCTCTTGAAAGGGTCCATATGCTCAACTTTGCTGGACTCCCTCTTATGAGGTCATCACTGTGTCTGGAATGTTCATAAATTCAGTTATGGACCCTTTCAAGAGAGTTCCATTATATGACCACCGCTCAGTCCTGTACATCCGTTCCGCTTCCGTTTACGTTTACTCCATCCCCCACTCTTGAAACTTTTGTGTATGCTTGTTTGGCATGCCTGAGTGTGTGTGTGCGGCTGCACAGAAAGTAGCCTACTGGTGCTGAAAAGGTGAATAGATTGTAGAATAGCCAAAGAAGATGTAGCATTGTTATAAAACCTTTAAAATCTCTAAACAATCACAAGTAGGGCAGTTCATCACAGTTCATCCATTGCAACTGGATTGATGAAAGGTCACTTGCACCTGTAGGCTACATTGTATTTGGGAAAAGCAAAAGGTATCAGCATAATGTTATTTATTTATTTATTTATTTATTTATAAACAAAAACATCTCTGTCAGTTCCATGCCGTTTTCAACAGCTATCAAAAACAAAGATAAGATTTTAGTCATCTTTAGTTCATGTAATACTTTATTGTCAATGCACAAATTAAGTAACAGTAGTCTGAAACGTTATTGTTAATGCACAAATTAAGTAACAGTAGTCTGAAACGAAATGCTGTTTTACATCTAACCAGTGGTGCAAATAACTGACATGATGAAATGCATCGCTAGACTGTTCATACACATTTTAACGGGCCAAAGTTGAAGAGCCGTTGTCCGTTATTGTTCGTGCAAATATAGGCTGATTCATGTTCCCTTGCATTGTGTAACTGAGGTCCATGGCTAGTCTGGCTTTCACCAGACCAAGCTCAATCTTTTAAGAAATCAAAAAAATAAATAGCGGGCAGATCAGGCTGGGTTCACCAAAACAAAACTGTAACTAACAAACTAGATCCTAATAGAAAGCTGTTAGCTTCCCTAAGCTACAGGCAGGCTTATAAGGTAGGCCTATTTACAACATAAATTGTCAATAGGCTGTGCTGGCGACACAAATAAAATCTCCTTTGGAAACCAATGGCTTACGCCTTACAGTATCAAGCAGACTTAAACTGCCATATCGTGGCGAAAATTTGTAATAAAATTCACACAGCTCCATGAGTCAAGGAAAGCGCGAATGAAGTAGCCACTTCTAAATGGGACCCACTACCCAGTAGCTTAAGGTGTGTTGCTAAAGCAGCCATAATGAAATGAAGGTGTCATTGTTTGGATACTTCACACACACGTGCTTTTTAATTTCACAGACTACAACTACCAAGCTGGAACCAAAGCACATCGATTCCCCTCTTACACCCTGCACGTACTTAAAACAAAATAAACAGGCGTCTCAGTCTCACGCATGTATAGGCAAAACTGTATCAGACTGGTGTAACGTTGGTAAATCTTCCATTGCACAGAATGATTTTTGTAGCACGTGCAACAAATGACAGTCGAAAGATACAATTACAGTGCTGCTATCAATTTGCTTGGTATAACCGCATTTATAGTTTTCTACAAATGCAATCAATCAAATTGGCCTCCATCACTCAACCAACGCTAATGGTACATTACCTAGGTCCTTATTGATATTATAAGATTAACGTACCTGCAGTTAAAACCAAGCATGTCCGATAAACATCCTCAGATTTATTTCGGCTTCAAGAAGAAATGGGAATTACATTTCATGTGAACATCATCCTATCCTTATTAGACGTTCTCTGCGGTAAACTACAGTCCTTGTAGGAAGCGTCCATTGTTTTTCCAACCCACTTTTAACTTCCAACAAAATTACGTCTCACTACTAGCCTGGCTAGCGCCACATGGGAACACCCAGGCTATCTCACTGCAACGATGTGCCATCTAGTGGACAAACGACTACTTATCGCCAATACTGGAAATGCAGCCATGATGATGATGAATATTTATTTTGGCTTTCTTTTAATCCTGCTGAATTTGTAATTATGTATCGGCCGTTCTAATACCGATAGTATGTGGGTGCCTGTGTGTGTGTGCATGTGTATATGTGTGCACCGCCATCTACAGGCCAATGAGTGTACAGTCACTAAATGTACACATAACCTAATTTTTTTTAGACCCCCCCATGGATGAAATTCTACGAAAATTGGCATACCCCCAGAGAATGCCAGGTCAATCATACACATAAAATTTGGTGCAGTTCTGAACATCTTAACTCAGGGGTTCTCAAAGTTTTAATTGGTGAGGGCCAATTCAGGAACCCAACATTGAACTGAGGGCCGCCAAAGGGGCGGGGGGAGAAAAAGAAAAAAAAAAAACCTTCTTTGTAATCATTTTAATGACCAGGTTGCATCTCCACAGTTTATATATATTGCATTAAACACATTTTAATTCATAACTGAGGCTAAACCTGGCAAAACTTGGAAATCTTAAGAAAAATTGCAATGCACACACAATCCCTGGGGTTCTCTACCCTCTAACAGATAAATTTGGGATATAACAGTTCTGGTTGTAGTCCATTTCTTTTTTTTTTTTTTTTTTTTTTTTTATTGGTATCCAGAGCATTACAGAAAATATTCATCATTAAAGACACCTTGCATCCTGCCCAACAACTGTACACTCATAAGACATAAGACTTAGATAAGCAATACCACTCACATTAGTACAATCAAAAAAAACATCTGGCCAATCCCCAGGTTATTACCCGTCACATTTCTCATGTGATTCACATACAGAAAAAGCAAACATATAGTACAAGCAAACAAAGAAGACACTTGACTGTCTTTTGATAACTTGTCCATGGCCTTCAATAAAAGGTCTGTCTGGTACCATAAACAGAACTATATACATTATAGAACTGGGAGGAATGTGTGTACTTAAATTAAATATATACAGTATACGTTATATAAAATCTACTCTTCTGGGAGCAATATAAAAGGTCCACTTAACCCATATGCTGTCAAAATCTTCTTGCCGGAGTTGGAGATAATATGTCAATCTTTCCATTTTGTATATATCATAAACTATGTCTATCCAGTCATCAATCAAAGGAGCCTGTTGCTTTAGCCATTTACGAGTTATGGCCTTTCTACATGCTGCTAGTAAGATGGACATAAGTTTCTTGTCCTTAGCATGTATCTCTTTTGGAAAGTTACTCAAGTATAGAATGTCAAATCTAAAGGGAATAGTAACTCGGAAAACCTCTTGTAAAACCTGATGGACACTTATCCAGTAAGGGATTAGCACTGGGCAGGACCAAAATATGTGATAGTGATTTGCATTATCTGTTTGACATAGTCTCCAACAGTCTGAGTCAGTAGTGTAGTGTCGCTTTTGTTGGGGGGTTATGAAGAAACGTACAAGATTCTTCCAACAGAATTCCCGCCAGCATAGAGAACTAGTGGTTTTCCATTGTGTTTGGCAGATAATGTACCAATCCTCCTGAGAGATGACATCATTAATTTCACTATCCCATTTTTCCTTAATATACAGTGACTCTTGTGATTTCATCTGTGAGAAACAGCTGTATATCTTGGATATGATTTTAGAATTAGATTCACAGTTATAAGCAGATATGAAGATTTTCATCAATCCTTTCTCTAAATTTGCCATATCTACGTCTTTCTTAAGTGTATCAAAACAATGTCTCATCTGGAGGAATCTGTAAAAATCTTGCTGTTCAAGACCATAATCTTCCTTCATAATTTGGAAGTTCTTTAATGACCCCTTCTGTATAAGAGTACAGTAAGCAGTAACACCATTCTTTGCCCATGTCTTAAATCTTTCATCACTTAAGTTAGGGGGGAAATCACTATCAAAAGCGCACCATTTTAACAGTTTAGCTATTTTTTGTATTTTGCACCTTTTTTTAGTTTGTTCCCAAATTTGAAGAGATAAACCAATAAATGGATTTGGTTGTAGTCCATTTCAAGTACAAACTTATTTAGAACAAACAGTCTCAGTGTGCCTTGCTTCTTATCAGCATAGGCCTTATTCAGGGCCAATTCCAGCTACCAAAGCACCACAGGAAAACCTGACGGCCACGAAACACCACTAAATGGAGATTCATTCTTTTCAAAGCACACAGTACAGTTGTACAGTTTTAACAGTTTTACAGATGTTATCAGAGGTTATCGCGGGCCGCCAGAAATGTTTCCGTGGGCCGCCATTGGCCCCCGGGCCGCACTTTGAGAACCTATGTCTTAACTGAAGATAGGGGCGATTAAAGCAGAATAATATTGCATTTTCATTTTTTACCGGTGGGGGGTGCAAATCACAAATAAGTGATTATGGGCCAGATTGATGTGGGCCCTTGAGACCAACATACCATAAAAGATTCTTCATCCTCAGTGCCATGGTTTTTGCTTTTTTTGCGGTTCGGGGGTCTACATACCCACCAAATTTCATGTGCCCCGGTGGTTCAGTGTCCCAGGTATCGTTGACCAAAAATTCAGGAAGTAGATGACGGGGAAAAAAAAAAAAAACTTTGACAATCCCTATATGACCGCTTCGCTAACTTCGCTAGCGGTGGTCATAATAAATGGTTACAACCTCAAATTATAAATGTATTAAATAATAATCATTATATTGATGTTTTAAACACTTTCATTTTGTAAAACACCATTTCTTTTCTGTACATAAATGTTGATAAGGCATCTGTTGATACCTTGCTGACTATACTTAGTACAGCCATTGGGTACAATGACATGAGCTAAGAATAGATTGTAAACCTTTTTGGATGGGATGGTGGTGGGGTCAAGAATCTTCAAAAGTTGGAGAATCACCGTGGAGTAGCCATTTCCCCCGCCTCCATTACTGTGACTGAACATGAGTAGAAGTGGAGCACGCTGTGTTTTATTGGCTGACTGGCTGACCCTGTCCTCCACAAATCATGGTGTGGAAATGGGGAGGCTTGTCAGGGGGTTTAGAAAAGCCACACGTAAAGCAAACCTCCATCACGGGAGCGGGAAAGTACCTTTTAAGATCTGACAAAGCCCTTGCTAATGGTGGTGATTCATCCTGGGCTTTCAAAATGTCACATCCGTGTGTCGTTCATTTGCATAACCTCCACAGCAGCCCCTCATTGATTTAGCTGGAGACTCCGAGGGCGCTTGCCGTGTTGACACAGCCGACTCCATCAGTGCGCGGGCAAGGTCCCTAATCCACTCTGCCTCAGTCTCCTCAGATGCACTGGGCTCCTCCGCTCCACTCGGAGGAAAGAGTGTAGCGGTGTGCACCTGCACTCGAGAGCCTGTTACAACGCACACACACTCGCACAATCACACACACACACACTCAAACACATGTGAGTGTGCACACACTCACACACTCCACGCCACAGTGTAAACATCAATATGTTATTTTTGTGAAGTGGCTAAGTGCTGCGGAGAAATTATTTAACCTCAGAAATCAATTCCCATCCAGGAGATGTTTCCATCTTGTCTCTATTGACATGTATGATAATGGAATTAACCGCTGATTAGCAATATAAGGTTATCTGTTTCCCCTCTCTGAGGGCAAATGTCAGACATGTACAGACATGTAAAACAAAGGATCATTCAACCAGGTTTTTATGATGGGTGAGAGATCACCAAAATAGAGAATTGCATTATAAGACTTGCCCTGTAGATACGATTGTGTGTGTGTGTATGTGCATGTGTGTGTGTGTGTGTGTGTGTGTGTTGTGGGGGTGAGTGAAATGAGTTTGTTATTACATTCTGAATGTGGTATGATAACAGAGAGCTTTCTGTAAGCCAAAGACACATCTGA
This sequence comes from Alosa sapidissima, assembly GCF_018492685.1. Taxonomy (NCBI): domain Eukaryota; kingdom Metazoa; phylum Chordata; class Actinopteri; order Clupeiformes; family Clupeidae; genus Alosa; species Alosa sapidissima. The sequence goes on from NC_055966.1 coordinate 17,881,487, forward strand.
GGGAAGGTCACTGTTTCTGCCAGAGTCACCAGTGATGGTCAGGTACCGTCCTTGTGTGTGCCTTGGCTGGAAGTTCACACTATGAGTTAATGTGATGTAGCCACTCACAGTTGGCCGGCTACTTTTCACCGGTTTCACCGCTGCACTGCTGCAAGCTGAAGCAATACTATAGCACTACCGCTGTGCCCACCTCGCACTGACGGTGAGCAATGTTTTATTCAGACAGCTATTGCTTCCTGACTCTACTTTGCCAGACTTTGCCAGTGTGTTACGTGAGATTTACAGCATATATATATATATATGTGTGTGTGAGTGTGTGTGTGTCTGTATATGTGTTTGTATGACTGTGTGTGTGTGTGTGTGTGAGTGTATTGGGGCCCCTTTTTTTCTCTCGCAGTGAGCAGCCTGTTCTTGTGAACTCAGGGCAGTTGAATCGATCAGCACTCCAGCATGAGGCAGGCGATGGGAGCGTGCGGCAGCTCGGCGTGATTCATAGGGGGGCTATATGAGCGATGATGGAAATCAATGGCGAATAATAAATGAGAAACAACTGAGCAGATTATGGAGGTTATTAAGGCCTTTCTGGAGAGCTGGAGAAATGCTGGCATCATCCCCGCAAGCATAAGGGAACACATTATGAATAATTATGGAAAATAAAACCTCTACCCTTGTGTGGATTGGATGAGCATATTCCAATACATTGTAAAATGCCAAATTCACCCACTCACCCATGCATATGTGTATGTTTGTGTGTATGTGTATGTGTATGTGTGTGTGTGTGAGTGTGTGTGTGAGTGTGTGTGTGTGTGTGTGTGTGTGTGTTGAGAGACTGGTGGGGGGGAGTATACGTTTAAAATGTAAACATAAGCAAGGAGAAGTAGGCATTTTAGTTATGCAAATGTATGTCTGTTAATTGTGATTTGAGATGATATTTCAAATGAAATAATCAGCATCTTTTCTGGAATGCATCAAAATCCAGCTCGAAGGTATGAACGTGGCAGTGTAGCTCCAACTGTATACACAGGCAAAACTAGGCGGCCTCGTGACAAGTCGATAGAAAAATGAACAAGTGAGAAACTTTAATTTGCACAATGATGAGCACCCGTATAGTGCCAACACTCAAACAAAGACTGTCAGAAAATGCTCAGAAAATGGGGAACGTCACATTTCTTTATCTGCACAACACACAGGAGTTGTCCAACAGAAAAGAAGATTAATTAAAATTGTTATTGATTAGCCTGTGCCTGGAGAGAAATTGTACACAAAACAAAATGAGCAGTACACTACCTTCCAGTAGCTTTTAGCTGCTTAGTTGGGGGAGAAAATGACATAGTAATAAAAAAAGCAATCTGCGCGAGAGCAATGAGCAACAGGTGAGAGGCGAGATAGCAGGAGAGCTTCATCAGAATTAGTCAGAACTCATTTTAATAATAAGGCACTAGGTGTTGGGAGCTACTGTTTCAGGACTTCCATTAAATGACTGTTTGGACAGAAATGGAACGACTTTGTTGGTGCTCACCATGCATGTTAATTGAAAGGGGAAAAAAGTGACCAGTCAGTCTTAACAATAGTGGAGTGTTACTCGACCCCCAAGGTAGAGGTGCAACCTCTTGTTTGCTAATGCATGTTTTTGAATGTATCTTACTGGAAAACAAAGACAAAAAAAAAATCTTTTTGGCCATTATTTTTACTTTTCAATTATGTTAAGGGGAGGAGTCAACGTAATCTATTCATGTCCTGTAGTTTGTTACATGGTGGCCAATTGCAGTACACAACATGGCTACTGTATATGGATAACACAAGGTTCTCTTTAATCAGGAACACAGCACGGCTAAACGGATAGTTTAGCAGGTTCTCTTCAATCAGGTAAACAACATGGTTATAGGGATAGTTTAGCACGGCACTAGGTTCTCTTCAATCAGGAACACAACATGGCTAACGGGATAGTTTAGCACAGCGCGAGGTTCTCTTCAATCAGGAACACAACATACTGTAACTAACAGGATAGTTTAGCACGGCACTAGGTTCTCTGCAATCAGGAACACAGTTTAGTCTCGACAGTTATGAGAATGTTATAACATTACATTACATTACATTTGTCTGACGCTTTTCAGCCAAAGCCACTTACAGTACAACATGGTAAACAGTTTAAAGCTTTTAAAACAAGTCTCCCAACAATTCTAGAGCCATTTAAAACAAATTTAAAAGGTAGAGTACAATAAAAAAAGTGCATCAGTGAGTGCTGTTTATAATACAAGTGATGGGGAGTGAACACATCCACATTAAGGATTAAGGTGCACAGGGCAGGTTTGGGGTGAGTTAGTGGGGACGGAATGGCATTTGTGGTGATCATGATTAATTTTAACTTCAGCCATCCATCTTCACCACTTGTACATTGTGGCTAAATTTGATTGAGCGCGTTTAAAATACCTTGTGATGGCCTCGGTTAGTTCTCATTGATGAGCTGCAGCTTGAAGGCAGACAGGCCTTCAGAGTGTCGGACGACAAAGAACTCAAGCAGACTGGGCTCGGCTGTCAGGCCCGTTTCTGCTGCTCAGGGTCATTTTGGACACAGCGGCGACTGAAACGGACTTGGCCCTCTCATGTCACCATCATGTCAACCTGCCCATAATTAGAAAGGACGTACCCACAGACTGCTGCCGGATAGGAAGGAGCATCCTGCCCATATCTATGCACCTCCTCTGACTTGCTGTTTAGAATGCCATTTGTTCCATTTGAGTACACAGAACTTTAACAGTGCAACACAGACCAAAAAGTACACAATGTGTAAATGATTCAACTCCCCCAAACATTTATTTTGGCTTCTTTAGGAGGGCCAGAGCTTTAAATAGGGGTCAAGCCCCCTGTAATTCTCACCATGGTTGCACAGGACCTGCCATAGTGGTGTCTATACCGTAATGAGCAAATAAGTTCGGCCAGGTGAGATTAAATGGCCGCTCAGCGTTAACCTCTGGACTTGGGCACCAATTTAAACCTGCCAGTGGTGCCATCTGCTTGGCTCTCTAACAAGCAAAGCAGCACAAACAAACATCACTGGTGACGCAAAAGTGACACCATCCAATCATGAAACCCAGCCCCAGGCTTTGTAACTAGGCCTTCACTTTATGAATATACAGATGCTGGTTACATGACAAATAAGACTCTTGACTGGTCCCTATTCATTCCTGTGGTTTAAGGGATAGCATACTGAAGCTGATTTATATTGAGTTTTGCATTGTGATTATTAAGATGGATAATGTCTGAGTTTTGATTTGGGGATAGAAAAGATGCAGTGGCTTCCACCTTTCGTTAGATTTAGACTTCATTCACACGTACATGCTAGTAACAGCAATTGTGGACATTTGAACCCCGCACTGGCAAAACCCAACTGTAGGCTAAGCCTTCAATCAGCTCCCTTTCAACACAGGCAGTCCCATTTGCTATTTGGGCTGCGGACATTTCTCCTGGGGTGTAGGAAAGGCAAAGCTGGGAAAGTGTGTATGAGTGTGTTTGTGTGTGTGTGTGTGTGTGTGTGTGTGTGTGTGTGTGTGTGGTGGATGTATGGGGGTGTGCTTTCCTCAAGGTTGTGTCATACAGTAATATAGCAGAGAGAATAAAAGAAGATTTGATGGAGTGGCGGGTGGGGGTCAGGAGTGAGGGTGCCGGGGTGGGGGGGTGGGAGGAATGGGTTTGAGGCACACAGCTGTCTGCACTCAGGCCCAGGCGCCTGGATGCCGGGACGGAGTGGGGGATCGGAGCGGACATGAGGTCTTCCCGTACAGAGGGCTCCATCTGTTCCCCCCTCTCAAGGCTGATGGGAAGGGGACCGGTGCCAGAAGCTCTCTCTCTCTCTCTCTCTCTCTCACACACACACACACACACAAAACACCCTCGCTCGCTATCTCTTCCTTTCTGTCTTACACACAGAGACATGCTCCCAGGCATACAAGCACACATGCCCACACACCCACCCCCTCCAAACACATGCTCTCCCTCTGTCACAGATCTCCTCACCCACCCACATATACACACATCTGCACACACTTCAACTGAGGACAAGGTTTGACATTATGGCCAACAATAGAAGGGGAAAATTGAGGAAATTAAGCAAACAGCAGGGCTCACTGGTGGCAACACACACACACACACACTCTCTCTCTCTCTGTCACACACACACACACACACACACACACACACAGAGCTAGACACTTGAACAGGCGGTTATGGAGGCTGACATGGAGAGGCAATGCAGTAGCTCTGTCCTCCTTGTTTCCCATCTGCTTCGCTCTGCTTCTTGGGCTAATGATGAGGCTATTCCCTTGGCTGTGTTTGCTAGCCAAATTACTGTCTTACCATGGAGTTACAGGAAAATACAAAAGTTATCATACAAAGAATGTTTTTTTCTATTGCTTAAAAATCTTGTTTTGGGGGTTTACTCAAAGTCAAAAGCGCATTCTAGAAATTATTTGCTGACTTAAAATGAACCCTGACAGTTCATGTTTTTGCTTTAACAGAAATAAGGTATATCAGTCAGTGTGTGTTAATTTGTATTACACTTTATCCATAATATCCACATACACATTGTCACTGAAAATGATACTTTTAAAAAATGCCCTCTGAGGTGTCTTCATTTGAAAACACCAGGTCTGTGTGGACAGGGAAAGGGGAAAGTTCCAGAAACAATGATGCATTGTTGCCACAACAACAAACACTTCTAAAAGCTAATTTATACACTATGGAGGGAATTGAGAGAGACTCGGATAACAATACCAGTCTCTATTAGGCCTACACACGAATCAAGAGACAGGCGAATATAAACGCTGCTCAACAATAGTCCAGACGTCTGTGCAATGTATGGATGACTTCGGTCAAATTGGGAAGAAATGGACAGATGAACGAGGGAGGCTCTGGGATTATGACTTCACGGCAAGTTAAAACTGAAGATGCACAGTCGGTAAGCTCCAATATCCAAAGTGGGTGATTATAACGGGGTTTTCACTATTTAACAATGTAGTCTCATGGATAAGGTAATATCGGGAAATACATGTATGTGTGACACTGTAATGGAAAACATGAAGCTGTATATTAAGCAGTATATTAAGCACCAAATTTGATACTGTAATGTTAGTTTGTAACGTTCTGTGTAGCCTACATGTATTTAGAACTAGGCCTACTGCCGACGTCAAAGCAATATGCTGTTTCACCTTTTAGTGGCGCTCAACCTTAATACAGCCCTCCGGAGCACGTAGCTGGAAAGGTGCTTAAGCCATGGCAGAATGTGCGCAAGAGTTGTTGTATATATAAGAAACGCCCATATTTTGGGGTTGCTCCTTATAAAAGGCGTAACTCCCTCTATCACACATTAATGACAGATTTAAGCCAAGGGGAGAATTCGCGCAGAGGGAAATGCGCGTAGTTACGCGCTGTTTTTGACTTACGCACCCTTACGCACATGGAAGAATTCCCCCCTATATATCTAAGTACACATAGGTATAAATGGAGCCATCCATCCATACTCTTTCATTTTGTCTGTCTTCTGCATGTTTTCTGAAAGCTTATGGATACGGACAAAACGGATGTTTGAAATGGACGTATCTATGTTTGTAGGAAAAGAGAGCTTGAGGTTAGGGTATACAGGTTGGGGATGCAGAAGGTGTGGAACATGTAGAAAACTATACTGGCTGGAGTGCACCGAGTGTGGATGGAGAGTGTTTTTGCACATCTCCATTTTCAGATTTACCCGACTTAGTGTGTATGCAGTCAAAGAAATAGAAAGAGCAAGAAAAGAGAAAGATGCAGCTACTGTATAGGGTAAACGCTCCCTGCTGTTCTCCCCTGCCCGTGTGAGGGAGAGTGTACCCTGCCTTGCCTCCAGTGCACAGCTACATTAACCTCAAATGTAACTGGCTGCTGGGAGATCCATGAGGTCTGCAGGCCAGAACATCTTACAGTCCCTTCAGGGACACAGTAATTTAATTATCCACCCCCCATCCCACCCCACCCTAACTCACCACTGCCTTCATGCGTGACGTACAGAACTGCAGCTCATTTGTTCGAACAGGGAGGTTATCCTAATAAAACACCCGTCAGAGTAGAAGCTTTGTGAGCTGCACTTTTTTTCCCCCTTTACTGTCCTCTGCTGCCTCAGATGGACACGTCTCTCTCTCTCTCTCTCTATCTCAACTCCTTGCTCATGCATCTCCGTGCATTATCATTAGGCGCGAAGCTCGGATTAATATTTCATCAGGAGGGTGGCACTGGCAGGGGCCGAGGCTGGAGGCTGATATCTTTATTCGTACCACTTTAAATTACAGCCTGAAAATGACAGAAAAAAATCTGCCATTGTTTTTGTTTTTTCCAGTTATCTGTTTGTGATTGGTCAGCTGTCAAAAAACACTGTGACAGGGCATTTCTCAACTTTAAAAACAGCTCTGAGCTGCAGAAAAAGCAATTCGCATTTTGAAAGAGTCCGAGGACTTTTTTGAAAACACGGTCTACTCATAGGATTATAATTTAAATCGGACACTGGCAACTGCGAAAAAGACGCCTAGTATGAACATGCCCTAATGTGTCAAAGAGGGGTTTTTTGTAACCTTAACACCACACAAAAATTCAAAGTGTTATACAACTTCTGTAACCAACAACTATTTGATTATTATTATTATTATTATAACTATTTGTTAAGATAAAAATGTATTAATAAAAAATAAAGTAAAGCTTTTACCAAGTCCTTTCGAACAAGTCATACCACTCGGCCTCCATCTTGGTAATGCTTTCCGGCAGTTATTTCAGACTACCTCAGGCCCCTATTCAAATGAATGGAGAAGCATATATAACTCCAAATAGGGAGGTCATATTGACATAAAGGGCTATATTTTGGTGATCTAAAATGCATGGTCACTGGCAAATAGCTTAAACAAATTTTGGGGTTTGTCAAGTCCACGTTGGGGGTGGTTTTGTTATCAAACATCGGCGCCTGGCACAAAAAGATTGGTCTTATGTTTCTTAATCAACATGGATGTGTTTTAGGCGTAACATCCTTTAAAATGACATCTGTCATTCCCTTTAACAGCAAGCAGCGCAACTTCAAACATAGCATCAGTATTTTGATAGTTAGCAGCACATTTCAGTCCCTCCAGGATTTCGCAAGGATTTTTTGAGATTGTTGCAATCTAAAATGCCTGATTTCGCGACAACTTTTGTAAAAAATTGCGATGGAAGTTGCGTGTTTTTAGCTGTTTGTTGCGAAGAAATTGCGAGAGGAAGTGAAAATTGCACAAATAGTTTTTAATTGAGGGTAATTAAGGTTAGTCCCAGTATTAATGTAAGACCAAATTACACGGATTATCTTGATGCTTTTTAAAAAGGATAAATAAAGGTAAATAGTAAGGGTTACAGAAAATCAAAGTAGGCCTACTTTATTTGTGTAAATACTTTGACTGGGGTAATTCACAAAGCAGTAGGCCTATAACCTTTCGTAGAACTGTCCAAAAAAGACAGCCCCCTAAAGAGATGGCATAATGTCATATGTTTCAATACATTCATATATGTTGTAATTCATATTAAGTTCATATCTTTTTAATAATTCATATTCTGTGACTTGCATAATTACTGATAGCCAACTAAGTATCTAGTAATTTCATATTGATTTAAACTATTAGACTACACTTTTCTTTAATGTTATTACATTGGTGGTGTGTAAGTCTAATTGACTGCCTGCCACTTTAAGGACGTGAGAGTAGCGTAATAACATATCTAAGTGGATTGGAACACTTGCATCTCACTGTGTTCGGCTATGACTGGAAATAACTTTTTGCATAGTGCCTTACGATATGTGGATAGAATTCGGGATGTTTTCTATGTCATTAGTTAAACTAAATGTTAAAAAACTAGATGTACCGCATAGCGGTACAAAATATGACCGCTGCTCAGTCCTGTACATCCATTCCGCGAAAATAAATCATATTAATGAATTTGTCTCTATCTTCTACTCCATCCCCCACTCTTGAAACTTTTGTGTATGCTTGATTGGAATGTGTGTTTGCGGGCCGCACACAAAGTAGCCTACATTGCGCTGCAAAGGTGAATAGATTTGTAGTACTTGCCAAAAAATTTGTAGCATTGTTATAAAACCTTTAAAATATCTAAACAATCACAAGTAGGGCAGTTCATCACAGTCCATCCATTGCAACTGGACTGATGAAAGGTACACCTGTAGGCTACATTGTATTTGGGAAAAGCAGAAGGTAGCAGCATAATGTATTTATTTATTTATTTATTATTAAACAAAACAATCTCTGTCAGTTCCATGCAGTTTTCAACAGCTATCAAGAAGAGAGGTCATGTCATGGATTTTCTGTCTACATATGCATAAGTTTAGTCATCTAGTTCATATGATATTCAGCTTTATTGTCAATGTATAAATTAAATAGTCTAAAACAAAATGCCGTTTTACCCAGTGGTGCAAATAACTGACATGTCCAAAAGGGCCTTCATGAAATGCGTTGCTAGACTGTTCATACACATTTTAATGGGTCAACTTGAAGAGCTACTGTCCGTTATTGTTTGTGCAAATAATATGCTGATTCATGTTCCCTTGCATTTTGCAATTGGTCCATGGTTAGTCTGGCTTTCGCCATACCAAGCTCAATATTTTAAGAAATCAAAAAGGAATTGCCGGCAGATCAGGCTGAGTTCACCCAGCCTAGTCCATGGTAGGCGCCCGATAGAAATATTGTTTAATTTTGCGATTGAGATATCCACGCACCTGCGACGTGTTCGCCCCCGGGTTCAGAGCTATTCTAAATGCAAAAATGCATAGAGGGAGTTATGCTAGGCCTATTACACAACATAAATTGTCACTAGGCTATGCTGGCGACCCAAATAAAATCTTCTTTGGGAACCAATGGCTTACAGTATCAAGCGGACTTAAGCTGCCACCTCTTGGCGAAAAGTGAATAGTTTTGCATAAGTAGTAATACATTTCACGCAGCTGTGTGAATCACGGAAAGTGACACTTCTAAATGGAACCCAACCCACTGTACAGTAGCTCAAGGTCTGTGGCTAATGCAGCCATAATGAAAGCGTTATCATTGTTTGGATACTTCACACACACACGTGTTTTTTAATCGCATAGACTACTTGTACTACCAAGCTGGAATCAAAGCACATCGACTCCCCTCTCACACTCTAAACACGACTTCGAACAAACAAAAAACGTCTCAGTCTCACGGTATAGCCATATAGGCAAAACTGTATTGGACCGGTGTAACGTTGGTACTAAATCATCCATCGTAAAGAATGATTTTTGTAGCACGTGCAACAAATATGTGCCCTGCCCTGGATACATCTCTCAACGTGCACTCTAAAACATTTGGTTTAAAATTTAAACTTTAAATGGAGATGTAGATCACGGGTGCGTTATCTACATTGCGGCGAGTTGACACAAATTATTCACTCTGACGAATTTATGTAGTTTCAGTCCTAGTTACTTTACTTTGAGCCATGCTCTTCCTTACTTGAATCACCTTTGAAAATAGAGGATTGAAGTAGCCTATATGGGTGTTTGGGAATGAACGTTGACTCAGATGCTTTTTGAGACTTTGAGCTAAATTTCCCAGCCCGGTGTTTAGGATGCATCATAGACAGGTTATCTTTCAGGTAGCCTATATTTTCCATTAGAAAACCATCACGTAGCGAACGTGTTGTGGCTAACTCACTTAACTCCTGTTAGTAGCCTAGGTTAACCTGGCAATAGCCAGATGAATTTCGCTCCGCCTAGCTCCACTCATCCATCTGGAACCGATCCATTGAAGTGTTGCTTCAGAAGGCTGGGCCTAATCAAAAAATGCTTGCATATGATTGAATAAGCCACTTGTCCGTCATCTATTGACGTGCTACTTCAACCACTCACATCGAAGCCAACCTGTGACGCTAATAACAGACTCACAGTCGCTTCTACGCTATGTCACATCTATGAAACTCCCGCCCTGCGTCCTGATTGGCTAAACCATAAAGTTGGTTGGAGAAATCACTCTCAATGGAAGAGGTCCCAGATGGATGTGAGTGAAGCTAGGCGGAGCTAAGCGGAACGACATTCATCTGGCTAGGGTCAGGTTAAGCCTAGGTTTTGGTCATAAGCAAATGAGATGACAGTCGAAAGATGCAATTAGTGCTGTTATCAATTTTCTTGGTAGCCTATAACCGCATTTATGGTTTTCTACAAATAGATATAACTTAAGATTAACGTAGCCTACCTGCAGTAAAAACCAAGCATGTCCAATAAACATTCTCAGATTTATTTCGGCTTCAAGAAGAAATGGGAATTACATGTCATGCAGAAATCATCCTACCCTTATTAGACGTTCTCTGCGGTAAACTACAGTCTTGTCCTTGTAGGAAGCATAGTGTCTTTCCAACCCACTTTAGGTTACGTCTCACTGCAACGATGCGCCATCTGGTGGACAAACGACTACGTGAAGCCAATACTGGAAATGCAGCCAAATTATTATGATGAATATTTGGTTTTCCTTTAATCCTACTGAATTTGTAATTATGTATCGGCTGTTGTAATTGCCGATATTGATGGTATGTGCGTGCCTGTGTGCGTGTGTATATGTGTGCACCACCATCTACAGGCCAATGAGTGTACAGTCACTAAATGTACACATAACTTAATTTTTTTAGACCCCCCCCATGGATGAAATTCTACGAAACTTGGCCTACCCCCAGAGAATGTCAGGTTAATCATACACATAAAACTTGGTGCAGTTCTGAACATCTTAACTGAAGAGAGGGGCGATGAAAGCAGAATGATATTGCATTTTAATTTTTTACCGGGGCGGTGCAAATCACAAATGAGTGATTATGGGCTAGGTTGATGTGGGACCTTGAGACCAACATACCATAAAAATGTCTTCATCCTCGGTGCCACGGTTCAGGTAGTTATTTAGGAAAAACTGCATTTTTTGGGTTTCGGGGGGCCCATCGCGGGGAGGGAGTGGCCCCCGGGGACCAAATGAAATTTTTCCGTAAAAGTCTAGTGGGGCTACATACCCATCAAATTTCATGTGCCCCGGTGGTTCGGTGTCCTGGGTATCGTTGACCAAAAATTCAGGAAGTAGATGACGGGGAAAAAAAAAAAAAAACGTTGACAATCCCTATATGACCGCTTCGCTAGCGGCGGTCATAATAACTCGTATGAAATCATTCTTGGATCATAGAAGAGGTAAATGTCTTACAATGTTATTAATTTATATGATTTTGGTAGCACTGCACTACACAAACTGAGCCCACAAGCTAGCAAACATGACACGAGCTAAAAGGACATCTCCAGGTGTAAACGTTTGCCAATGGGTTGCATATTGTAGCCTACTTAAATGTCAGTAAACCAAGTAGGCCTTAATTAACTTACCATATGTGTTTGCCACACATTCACCTTCTAATCTAATCACTGTCTCTCTGTAATAGCATAGGTTTGCTTACATCTCCTTACTGAAGTTCAAATTGTTGCTGACATAAGCTACCTAAATGTCGGGTACAGCACATTTCTACACAATTGACATCTCGCCTTTACCTTCCGCAACTTTTGTGTGCACTTCATTCCATTTTGACGTGCTCACTGGATTTTGGCTCCAAGTGGGAGGGGTAGGGCGTGTGATAAAACTTGTTATTGGGCCAGTGTAGTGCCAGTATAGAAATTAAGCCAATGGCCGCTGTCTGTCCTTGTTGCCCATGTTTTAAAATAACAATAACTAATAGTAATTTAAAGGCGCTCTAAGCGATGCTGGGTAACGTCACTTCTGTTGACGTTCAAACAAAACAGAAAGCTAGCTAGTTACTTCCTCCCCCTCCTTCCTGTGCAATTAAAACTCTCCTAAACGCGTTGTGCATCTCGTCGGTGATTTGCTGGAACAGTTTGTTATGTTTTAATGGGCAAGGTTTGCCCAAGTTGTTTTGTGGCCGTTTTTGGAGCCTGGGTTGTCCGCAGAGATCACGTGTACTTAGGACACAGGCAGCTAGCGGATGCTGAGGTGATGTTTGCTGTAAGTGACAAAAAATGTTTTAGCCTAAAAAACGTATGACATCACTTAGAGCACCTGTAATTTGATTGGCCCAAAAGGTAGGCCAGGAAAATGCCCTATGCCATATGAATATGTCCAGCCCTGTGAATAAGTAAACAGAAGGCAAAATGTCAATCATACAGTTTCCAACAATGGATTGGTTACTGACATTACAGGGCAGGAAAACCTGTTTGGCTGATTAGAACGCTGATGAGCCAATGACAGTCCAGCCTCAACGGGACTCGGACATCAGCTCGGACAACTCCATAGGAAACAACAGGGGGCAGGCATAAAATTACAAATTAATGGTTATTTTTGGAGTTTATTAACTCAAAAAACCCCAACGGATAATACGTGTAATACTGATAGCCGGTACCCGGAGAAGCTAGAAAACGGGGTATATTTTCATCAAAAGTAGCCTACAGGACGTCTCTTGCGTTTGCAACAGCTTGACGTATAGGCAACTAAGCCAACAACGTGGGCACAGGTTCCCTGTTAAATCCCAAGATGAAAATGCTCATTAACCAACTACTATATTCTTACTACATCAAATATTAACGTAACCTAACATATCTTAGTATCAATCTTCCACTAGCTAGCTAGCATTAACGTCAGTAGGATTTGCACGGCTACTCGCCACAACTGCTTGTCACCTTGTATGTATTCTAAAGTTTTGAATACACCCCTCCATAGCATAATTAAGTCCCTTTTGATAGCTTCTGGAGGAAAGTAAATCCTTTTATCGACCAAAATGTGCTCAAAGCCTGCTTTCATATACTGTCAGCTGCCATTGTCCACAATGTATTTCTAATCAAGTCTGGATTGTTTGTCCGAGTTTTCACACGGTAACAATGGGGGGCGGGGCTTAGCGACAGGTCAATTGGCTTTTTTTTGCCCTCCTGTAATTCCTTGCTTAGGCTACCACAGAGAAATTTCAAGGTAGTACAGGTGAAAGGAAACGCATCATCAAATACGTTTTAATGTATTATTCATGAGATCAAGTCTAATCAAGCAAATTAAACAGCTTAAACTAAACTAAGTGTTGGACATCAGTGTCTTATCAGGTGGGACTTCGGTACTAACGCTTCTTGCTCACTTTGAATGGGCAACGTCATGCGTTGAATTGTGGGTCTGTTGCAACACTTTAATCTCATTACTTGTGGCAGAGTTGAGAACATTTAAACTTTACAAGAACCAGCACAAGAATCAGCCAATCAGATCGCATGTATACACATATACTGTACACACACCCTGTCTCTCTTGGTCTCTCTCTCTCACACACTAATCTTCACTGGGGAGTTGACTTAATGTCCTGGCTTGGGGCTGTCTCAAAACATACAGTAATAGATTTCGCTCCCTTTCTTTTCTGTACTGCTAATGTCAACATGAAATCTGAATGCTGCGTTTAAGTGCTCTCCAGGTGTTCTTGAATCCACTGCAGAACATGCACAAGCCGAGAGCAGACTGAAATTATTAAAATTAATGGAGAAGTGTAGTGCCTATCTCTTTAAAGTGTCTGATTTCTGACATCCTATGAACATGTCTGTGAATGTTCAAAGATGATATGATTTAACCTGCCACTGTTTGAAATATCAAAGGGGGCCATAAACCAACTCTGCAAATGTCACCACAGGGGATTCTAAACACTTTTTGATACACGTCTTTTTTAAACTGCAAAGATGACAGATTCAAAGGCAGTTTTAAAACCTGCTGTAGGCCTTGTGTGCATGTTTTTCCTTTGAGATAGTTACTTTGTCAATATTGAATATAGTCTCTTTTAGTCTAAGCTGTGTTCTGCTGCGTGTGTCACCAAAGACTTTTTTCCGAAACTGTTTCATTACCATGATCGTTTTCAGAGATTTTCCTTTCCCCACTTTGAAGTCACATCCAATGGTCTTTTAACGTGTGGTGGTGCCTTTCATCTCTTTCTTTTCAGCATACATCTTCATCACTGGGCTGGCATCAACTCATCTTGATGGAACAGGGTTCCTTGAGGCAGTACATGCTACACTACATCTTCTCCCAGCACTTCCCCTGTTAGAAGCTACTGCTGATAATGGACATCAGGTCAGACATACATAGGGCGCCTAAAACGTACCTGTCCTGTAAAGCTCCACACTCAACTGGGTTCCTGTCGTTTTAACTCATAATATGCCAAGAACATGGGTTTGATAACCAGGGGGAACACTCTTGCTAATGGATTTCTGTGGGAGAAAAATAACCATGGGAAGTAACAAAACTAAACTAGTAAAAGAGAATTTCTTGTGAACCTACTTGTATAAAACATTTCAAGGTTCTTAGAACATATGTCTCATGAGGATAGAGGGTTGGATAAGCAGGATACACACACTGTAGTATGCTTGGTCCCAGAGTACCTTTGCATTAAACATGAATAAAAGTCTTAAACCTATTCAGAGAATTTCTTGTCAGAACTATTATTATCCTTTCACAAGGACAAGCTGGAGAGGCCTGTTTGGTAAAAGTTTTGTTGCAACCTCCCTTTATATGTCGTTAACAGGGATGTCCATCACAGCCCCATTAAACCTTAGCAGATGTTGATCAGAGAGATAGGCGGGGTGGAGGGAGCAGAAGGCTGATAAGGTGAAAGTAAGTAGTTGGTCCACTTTACAGAGAGCATCTTATTCTATATTACATTCCCAGTTTACCATATGGTAACTTGTCTGCCAGTATGGGAGAATGCTTATGTAGTGTTTGCGAGACAGAACTACAGAGTTTGGGAGATAGTACTGAAGACGAGGGAGACAGATGGACTTAACCTGAGGACTTAAACTGAAGTGTCACTTTAGGGGCTGATTGACTCTAAACTGTGGAGAAAGAACAGCAGTGGAGAGCAAGAAATGCAAGAAATACCTTTTCTTTTCTGCCTTTCCCAAGTATTCCTGTATAATGTTAGACAGCTGATCACTTTGGGTTGCTTGAGCAAACGGAAATGCATATTTGGATGAGAGCCTGATAGGAGTGTACAGTTTTGCAGAGTCTGCTACTCATGAGATGCTGGTATGGGGAGCTGTCTTTACCGTTTAGAAGCAGTGTAAAAGAGGGCGACAGGCTCTCCCCTGGGATGACTTCTGGGAGTGCCCGTGTTTTGAGAAACACCGGGGTCCTGAATGTGAGCGGAGAGATGCATGCTGCTGCCGCCGCCGCACGCTCAGTGTGTGACTTCACCTTCATTTACAGGCCCTGCCACTGAAGAGATTTCAGTCACATTGAGCTCTTGAAGAGGGTTATTCGCCCCAGGCATTGTCGATTACTTTTGCATACAGTCCCACTTGGTTAACTTTCTCTTCCTGATCACAACTTAATCCTTGGTCCTGCGAAATGATGCGAAATTTACCTTACCCAGAACCCCATCCCTGCCATCGTGATGTATAGAAGTGCTTCATAAGCCTTGTCCAAAACGTGTATCTATATGTTACTAATCACCATTATCGCCACTTTGTGTTTCACTGAGTCATACACAGCAAAAAGCTCATTAACTCATCATGAAGAGTAGCACTAGTGGAAAATATGAGCTTGTACTGACAGCATGAAAAGCGCAGAAGTGAGTCCATTGAAGGGGTACGGCAGTGGAGAGGTCTCAAGTTGTTTTGGGAGCAGTTAAACAGAGGATGAGAGAGAGAGAGAGAAAGAGAGAGAGAGATGAGAGGCATGAAGGCAGAGTGGAAGAGAAGTGTGAGATTAATTACTCTTACCATGGAATTTCTGCAGAGTCAGTGGGACCACTGGGGAAAGCAGAGGTGAGACAGATTTCAGACCCAACTGACATGACATTTAAGAGTCTGTAACAAGCCTAAAACATCCCCCTTTCTCTTCCCCTCTCTGTGCTCCTTCATTATCTCTTAGTGACTGACTTACACTTTCTCTCACCCCACACACAAACATACCCACACAATTTTTCACACACACACACACACACACACACACACACACACACACACAGACTCTCTCTCTCTCTCCTTCACGTAATCATAGGGACACACACACACACACACACACACACACACACACAGACTCTCTCTCTCTCTCCTTCACGTAATCATAGGGACACACACACACACACACACACACACACAGACTCTCTCTCTCTCTCTCCTTCACGTAATCATAGGGACACACACACACACACACTCGCGTACAACAGCATGAACGTACGTCCCGTCTTGGGCTTTTCTTCCCTCTTTCCGTGCTTGTAAGTCCCATTCTCTTCCTTCCTTCCGTGGTTCTAATTAATCTTTCTTGTGTTCCCCTTCCGACTCCCTCATCCGGCGTCCGGTGCTGTCTCGTTGTCCCTCTCATCCTCATTCTCTCTGGCTGCACGTCTCGTCTGGTCTCGTCGAGGCTGGAGAGCGTCTAATGGAACTTAATTAAGCTGATTGCATTGCCCCTCTCGCCGCCGCGTCTCTGGTGCCTTGGCAAGTGATCAGGATGTGAAGGACCTCTGATAAAATGGGGGAGTGATTGTTATGCACACAATGTCAAATGTTAGCAGGGCATCACAACCGTCTAATCATCTTATCAATCGCACTAACGAGCAGTTGCCACGGTAATTGGTGCTGTTCCATCTTTCCCCCTCTATAGAGAGGAAGAGAAAAAGAAAGAGAGAGAAAAGGAAGGAAATGAGAGAATGTTTCTGCTGTTCCTCTTTGTGTTTATCATGAACAGGAGGAGGCTATGATGGCAGAGGAGACATGGAGTGAGGAGTCAGGAACTGGTAAAGGAAAGAGCGAGAGAGCTGTAGTTGTTCTGACAGGTTTCCAGAAGGTTCTGATGATCATTGGGAGTTTCGAGTAGAAATGATAACAGGGTTTTTTGCCATGAAGCTTTAACTTTGGCTTCATACGTCGGTTTTCTCTGCACTGCTACCTTCAGCTTGTTAACCCTCAGCGGCTCCTCAGCGGCTCCTTCCCCAGACATGTAATTCCTTACATGTTTCCTTGGCACTTTTCTCATCTCACTTATACCTCATTTTTTTTCTATTTTTTTTTGTTTACCTCTCTGTCTCCACTCCATACACACAATCTGTGCTAATTTCAAAACAGAGGCTATTCGCTTAGCTCAATATCCATAGCAACAACAAAAAAAAGGAAAGCAAGAAAATGTAATCTGTCTGTCTGCTGGGGAGGAGTTTCTTGGGTGCCCCTGGCCAGTGGGCGGCTCTTGCATGTGACACTGAGATAGAGTTCCCTTGGGGCAACACAGCGAGGCTCTGCTCAGAGAAAGATACATGTGTACACACACACAAACACATATACACATACACACACACACTCCCCTGCTGTGCCTTCCCTATCCTTTACCTTCGAGGCTCTAAATGAACCTGATCATTAACAAAAGTCTACACTGTTTTTCCCCCTTAAGCCGCTTATTTAAAATGGCTCTTAACTGAACTCATCCTGGATGCATGGAGATAATTACACAATTAGACTAGCAAAATCGAGTAGAAGGCCCTTGCCCATTCAAGTGTGCACACACTTGCACAAACACACACAGACGAACACACAAACATAACACACACCCACACGTTCGCACCAATACACATTACTACAAAGGAAACATCCCTGGCATTACAAGTTGTTATATTGTAGTACTGTTTTGTTGGAATTTTATAATTTGATTATAAAAATCCAACAAAACATTTTTTTTTTTCTTATACGTGTATATATGTGTGTGTATCTTTTTGTTATATATCTATCTATCCTGAGTGAGTGATAGAGAGAGGGAGAGAGAAGGAGAGAGTGCATGACGGTGTGAATGACTGAGTGTGTGTGTCTGTGTGTGAGAGAGAGAGAGAGAGAGAGAGAGGAGGAGAGGGAGAGAGAGAGAGAGAGAGGGGGGGGGAGAGAGAGAGAGAGAGAGAGAGAGAGAGAGAGAGAGAGAGAGAGAGAGTTTGAATGGTGCTGCAATGGCTGGGCCATGCTCCCTGGCTCAATTTGACATTCTGCTCCACTTCCCAGGGCAGGCTGCCCCTGCTGGCCTCTGGTGCCGCGGACGCTTCGCTTAGGCCAAGAGAGACTCTCTGGCCTCACGAGCAGATGACCTTCATTTTGCACACCTCTGGAAATAGAACGAAACACTTTTTTCATAAGATTCATACCATGAATATTTCATCATCCAAGTGGATACTGCCTGTGTGTGTGTGTGTGTGTGTGTGTGTGTGTGTGTGTGTGTGTGTGTGTTTGTGTGTGTGCGCATAATTTTTGTGTTTATCCGGCTTTATCTTTCACACATCTCCATTTTATTCACCTTACCCGAAACACAATTTCAAAATCAGAGTTGGATCGAATTGGCTCCAGGGGGATATATTTGGTCTAGCAGTGGCAGGAAATATATGGCTGCTTCTGTCTCAACATGCCGTTTCTCAGAGGCGGAAAAGTACAACTCACTCATCGCACCAGTGCGCCATTTCACAAATGTTTCCGCCTAGGCAGTGTCTCTCAGAACATTAGAACAGCTTATTTTATTCCTAAAAGAAAGAAATAAATAAAGAAGAGAGTCAGTAGAAGAGCCTTTTTGCTCTCATGTTCAGTCGTACTTCTTCATGACAAAGTTTTCCCCAAAGTAGAGAAGAACACTCCTCATTCCCATACCTTCTCCCCAGGGAGACCACTCCAGATGTACCGGTACTGGGAGTGTGGCATGCTCCTGCCGCTCCTGTTTTGTATACCAAGCTTCTCTGGACACTCCACCATTAATCTGAAAACAGGCGATTTCCCGGGCGACTCCCTCCACCCTCTCCCACCCCCCATCGCTCCCCCTAACTTCCAGCACGGTTGATGTGCAAGCTTGAAGAAGCCCCTCTGAAGTTTCCCCTAGGCTAAAGAGGAGGCAACAAAGGGGCCCTCCCTGTGCCATCACCGCTGCAAAGCACCCTGGGATTGGAATTTCCTGTTCGCTGGAGTGACTTGAAAGCGTCGCTGAGTGCCTTCAAATAGCACGGGCTCACTCGGAGCCGATTGCTATAATGTCAAATGCAGATTGCCTTAGCAGGGCTAATATAAGCAGCCTCCTGCAGATATAAAACAGAGTTATGATGTGTTGCGTGGTGTGTTTCCAGGAAAATCTCTCGATGTGAGTTGGGATGTTAATGATGTAATTTTGGCACAGCCCAGTAATCATTAAAAAAAGGGCTGCCAGTTTATTAGTTGAATCACAGGTAAATCAGTCCCCGATTCTCTAACATGTGCTAATGCAAGTGTGTAGCCTGTGATTGCACACATTCCCACTGAATGCCAGCATGACCCCCTGCTCTGTCCTCGCTCAAACATTCTGTCTAATGCATCCATTCAAGAAAACCTAAACTGAATTGATACACACACACACACACACTCACAGGCATCTACATTAATCTCATGTTCTGTGTGCTAAGTATCTTTACAAAGGTCAAATATATGGAGTTGTCCTTGGCCATTTAATCCATTAATGACCCACAGGCAGTTAAATTTAATGGTTACCCAGAGAGGACTGAGTGAGCTTCTGCCTTCTCCTAAAGTCATCATAGCTCTCTGAGTCGTGTTTAAACAGCAGTTTAGCATATAAGCACGACGCATGCAGGCAGAGCAGTGGGCATGTGTGCTCTGCAGGTTGTGAGAGGAAATGTATGGGTGTCGAGGCTGGACTGGAGGAGAGAGCAGCAGCAGCCAGAAGAGGGCTCTGCACAACACCAAACGAATGCCCGCACAGCAGGGAGGCAGCGTGTTTCCTCAACAGCCCCCACCACCACCATTACCAGCTACAAACACCACCACCACCACCATAACATCAGCAGCAGCATCGCAGAAACTAAAATCATCCTAATTAATTTGGTTGACATCATTTTGGCATGTGCTATCGGTGCAATTGCTAAATTGGTGATGCTGGTTTTATGGCTGTGATGAAAGTAACAAACAATACACTGCTTAGCACTCAAGTAGCCTATTAATTAGGAGCATTTTGTTCTCTACATTCATCACAAGCATATAACCAACAGTATCAATTAGTAAACTGCATCTGTTCATCAAAATGATGATCACATCTACTCAACTGATACATATCCTTTCTCTCATCAAACATATAATGTAAGTCCTCCACAAATCCAGCGGCAGCAGAATATTAGCATCCTGTGCAAGGTAGCTAAGACACAATGAATATTTCAGCACGTCAGTGTTTATGCGATGCCTCTGAGACCCTGGGAGAAGGCGGTGGTGGTGTGGATGCAGTGGGTTGATGTATAAGTGAAGACCCGCCTGAGGTGAGGTAGGAGAAGGCCGCACCACACCACAGCGCAACCTGACACCTCTTCCCTACCCACTGCTCGTTTGCACTCGCCTTGCCAACTCTCCATTCAGGCCCAGTAGCTAAAGGAATCAAACATTGAGCAGAGAGCGCACTGCAAAGTTCTCCACCCTCCTCCGCAGGCAAAGATTGACTCTATTGCACTGTTTTTCACACAAACACACACACACACACACACACACACACACACACACACACACACTTATTCTATCTCTATCAGCCACTCTGTTTTTGTCCTTCTCTTGTTCTACAGCTATTATAATGGAGTAGAGGGACGTTAGTTTAGCTATAATAATTTATGGCCGCCGTGTGAGTTAGAGGTTAAGACTAGCGCTGATCACTGTTACTTGGTTGGGGATTTATGATTCCCTGTGTCTAGATTATCAAGTTAATCAGCTTGATGAATTGAGCCTTTGAGATCTGATGGATATAGATCCTCGGCAGCCATACATGTGTGCCTTGGACAGGCTGTACAGGCTGCTATAGGAGTTAAGAAAACGGAACAGAGAGCAAAATGTCTGTTCCTTTTCAAAACTAAAACGTCTATTTCGTTTTTACTCGGCACATGCTATTTAGTTTGTCTTCCAAATTGATAGGCCTAATAGGTATTTCATATTTCCATTCTGAATTGGGTAAATGAAAATAACATGCCCTCACTTACCTCACTTCTTCATTTTCTCACAATTATGACAAATAACCTTATTATACAGGAATAGAAAACAATCATTATAGCCACTATATTAAGGCTATAATGATTGAGGGAGGGATCGAGGACATACAGCAGAGCTAGGGAAAAGGTTGAAGGTATAGTCATGGCCATACGCACCACTGAGATATATTTTTTCAAGGTGTAGAAAATAATAAATAGTTGCTATGAAATAAAAATAAAAAAAAACAGTGAAGAGCCTATATCAGTGTAACGTCAAGAAGACTATCTCATCTTATCATTGGTGTCGTCGGTCATTGCTTTACCATAGTGCAGTGATCTTGTATTGTTGCTATAAAGGTTTCTTCTCAGTAGCAAACACTGTTTAACCCAGGGGCGGGCAAACTTTTTGGCTCAAGGGCCACATTGGGTTTTGAAAATTGCCCGGCGGGCCGCACGACACACACATAAAAAAAAATAAATTTTTTATAGCCTATAATTTAGTATGAAAAGTATTTGTTTTAAAATGTGAATTGCTTAAAAATACTGCCAATTTTTTTGCTGTTTAACAAATGTATAAATTGTGCACTGTCGCTTTAAGACAGTCACTTTAATTCACGTTTATTTGTCAATGATCTTCTGCCTGCTCCGCTATGTGGGAACTACTGTTGACTTCATGATTTCCTTTTAAAAGTTTCTTATAAGAAGGACATACCACTTATCAACAATGACAAGCCAGAACCTGCGGCTCTCTCTCCCTCTCTTGAGTGCAGACGCGTTCCCAATTAAATGGATTGCATAATGTTCACGTTTAGGGTTGCCACCTGTCCAGGATTTTCCTGATTGTCCAGGATTTTCATGGTCTGTCCAGGAAAATAAAAATAAAAATCCTGAACACTGAATGTCCGGGATTTTTGTACATGATCCGCAAAATGTGTATTTCAGTTTAATTGAAGCGTGCCTACGTCCATAAACTTATGCACAGCCTTATTGGCTCTACAAAAATGACGTAGCATAACATGGGTGGTGGTGGTGGTGGGGGCACGCACCGTGGAGGTTCATTAGAAATGGTAAGGTGGAGATGGAGAGTGTGTGGGACAAGGAGAGACAGAGAAAGGAAAGTTTATTCCACATAAGCAAAAAAGCAGAACTTAATTATGTATTCTCCTTTTTTCTCAATACTGCCCCCAGGTGTCCACAACTAAAAACTGTTGAAAATATAACAAAATAATAAAGGTCTGCTATTAAATAAAGCAATTAACTAAACAAATAACTAGAAATTGTCATTCTTACTAATTTTAGCTATACAATTGTCGCTTAGAATGAAGGTCGATTGGATGGTCAAAATGTCCAGGATTTTTGTCAGACACAGGTGGCAACCCTATTCACGTTAGATCTGCTGCAAAGGAGATAACTAAGAGTTAACTTAGTTTAACATGATGTTATCTCTATTTAACATGATGTTTTGACATTGACATTGTAAACGTTCTCTAAGGAGAGTGAAAAGCAGTTTGCAGTAAAGCTAACCAACTATCGCAGGGAAAAAAATAGCGAGCAGCCTGATAACCAAATGAAATGCTCGGCGGGCCGGATGAAAGTGCTTGGCGGGCCGGATTCGGCCCGCGGGCCGCAGTTTGCCCACCCCTGGTTTAACCCTATCATTCCCAGACCTGCTGAGCAGAATGGGGTTTGGCTTCCTTGCATGTGTGACACCAGGCA
Source organism: Alosa sapidissima (assembly GCF_018492685.1). Classification (NCBI taxonomy): domain Eukaryota; kingdom Metazoa; phylum Chordata; class Actinopteri; order Clupeiformes; family Clupeidae; genus Alosa; species Alosa sapidissima. The sequence continues at coordinate 17,904,206 of NC_055966.1, forward strand.
GGGTTGCCGTTGTCCAGTAATTGCTGGACATTGGCCGGAAAAAAATGAAAAGTCCGACAAAATCTCTGGTCAAATTGTCCGATTGAAATTGGCTAATAATCCAGTCCCCCTAACACAATCTGAATTTGAGAATAAACCTAAAATGTAGGCCTATACTAAAGCAAGAATATGTCCTTTGGCTATGTTTGAAAGGAACAGGCTCTACCATTTGAAAGTCATTAGATAACACGCATATGCTGTATTTCAAAACAATGAACGAATGAGTGAGACGGTTGAAACATGACCAGGCCCAGGCAGACTAGCCTTAAAAGTTTTTTTCAGAGGCCAGACGCGATGCATGATGGTAAATCGGTAAGAGGAGTTCACTTGCTATCGTATCAAAGAGGAATGGGTAGATAGTTGTAGATGCAGAGCTGCCTGCAGAATGTATGATTACATGAGATGTACATTGAAATATAATTTTCTCACTGTTTGTCACAACAATTTGCAGCTAGAACCATTGGAAAGCTCAGGTTGTCTCGTTGCATGACATGGTGTAATTTCTAAAGCAAATTTGATGTGACCTCGCCAGTTTACAGTCCTATTCCAGCTTTTAGAGTGAAATTAAAAGACAGCATTAATCAAAGCTTTTGGGAAGGGAACAGAACAGGACAAGATTAGGAGACTGAGAGAAACAAGAATGAGATGGTGATGGAGATGAGCATTGTTGGAGAGTATCTAGTTTATCAAAGCTACAGAGATACATTTTGAACTATTGACTACTTCATGAAATTGTAAAAATGTAACCCAAAAGTCAAACTGTAGCAAAAATGTCACTATTCCAAATTCAATTCAAAGAAACGACTTCTGTACCTTCCATTTGAAACAGCTTTTACTGACTCCCGCCTTTTCCAGCCATTTCAGATTGTTAAAGGAGAATTCCGGTGTGATATTGACCTAAAGTGTTTTGAAACATGATACCGAGTGTGAACGTATGTCTCATACCCCATCTCGGCTTGTCCCCTGCACTCCAAAATCTGGCGCTAGTTAGCCGATGCTACCAACAGCTTTTTCAATGGTGGTGCTTCGGCATCGGGCTAGCCATGCAAATAAATCACTGTTTTACACCATTTACGAGGCTCAATGTATCTCCACACTTCATTGGTAGACTTCCGAGGGCCCTGACATTTAAAACGAGACATTGAGAACTTTGAAAAAGCACTGGTAGTTTACTTACAAGACGATTTATACAGACAGTATCTTCACGAAGTTTAGCGTTTGCAGCCATCTTGAATTTGATCACGATAAGTCGAGCGACGAGTAAGAATGAACAGGTATGATAAGGGATCAGATTCCATAAATAATTCAGTGGAAATGCATGGATTCCAGTTGCTGCTACTGGAAGAAACTGGAATCCATGCATTTCCACTGAATTATTTTTGTCTTGTTTTGCCCTGAAGGGACTTATTTTCCCATAATGACCGGCGTTCTATACATTATCCCGCTTATTATAGAGCTACTTGCCAAAACGAAATAATGAACTCCACGATATGACTTTAGCCTACATATAAGTCCCTTCAGGGCGGAACAAGACCCCTCCGCTGCGCGTTGGGGTCCGGTTCGCCCTGTCGGGACTTATTTTCCCAGTAATGACCGGCATTCTATACATTATCCCTTACGTAACAGGATGGACCGATGTGGGCATGAGGTGTAGTAATGGGACCAGTGCTGTGGGAGAGCCAGTAGGCCTACACTCAAACAGGAAGTGCCTAGGCCATTAGGGAAGACAGCCCTTTATAATGGTGCCAACAATGGCCCCTGGACCAACAATGGTCTCCTTTGTGTTCTGTGGGTAAGGTGGATGGTGTGCAGTGCAGTGGTGATTGCTGCTCTTTGGAACAGGGGAAGCTCTGATAAAAATTGTCAATTATTAAATTAATATAATTAAGGTGCTATATTGTTCTTTGAGGGCAAAAATTACCCTAAAACCCAGAATAGGCCAAACAGTATGCTATAGAGCTGGCATGGCAGACATGGCATAATGTACATGTAGCCTACACCGTTATAGCGCGCTACCTAACTTAACCTAAATACACAACTGAAACAAAGGCAAGTCACAAACTTTGTAACTCCACATTACGGTTTTATTATAGTGGATGAAATCCACTATCTTGAAATCTCCTGGCTTCTTCTTCTTCTTCTTCTTATAACCTTTTCTTTTTACCTTTTCAAGAATGAATGCGACTCTAACCGCTTAACGTACAGACATGTTGAAACAACCGTTCTGAAGGTCTGGAGTGGGGCAAGAGAGTTGTTATTTCAGATTTTTTTTAAAAATTATACTTTTTGAGAAATAGGGGATTAAAAATGTTAAAAAGCTATTTTTTCCCCCATAGACTTGAATGGCTGTGATGTCATAATGGCCTAAAGGCAGCTGCGCTCGTTAAGCTCCCAGAGTAGTTCCCGGGCTAATCAGAACACTGGCACAGGTGTCACCTGTGAATCCAACTGTCTCAGCTTCTAATGCATACAATGTGGTGCTCCCCAAAACTACACATCCTGTTTAAGTGTTTCCCGTGTGTCAAAATAAAAGTCACAGCCATATCTCATGCTTTGCGCATTATATCCCCAAAACGGCTTGACGCATATGCTTAAAATTTGGTACAAGTGTTTGTATGGACTCAAAGATGAAGTGAGTTGATGTTGGAGGTCAAAGGTCAAGGCCATGAATACTCTGAGCGTGATATCTCAAGAATGCCTTGACATACATGCCTGAAATTTGGTATGAGTGTTTATATGGACTCAAAGATAAAGTGAATTGATGTTGGAGGTCAAAGGTCAAATGTCAAGGTCAAAAACAACTTGAGTGTTATATCTCAAGAACGCCTTGACACACAAGGTTTTTTGGTACGAGGGTTTGTATGAACTCAAAGATTAAGTGATTCAATGTTTTTTTTTCAGGAATCTCCCCACCAACATTAAGCCAGCAGCTTTCTATCCACTATTGTAATTCCTCTGGCATTACATTTCTAGTTTACATTATGCTATTTACAAAGACAAATAGAAACCGACTGTATTGCTCCCAAATTATGAGAATTTTAGCTGCAACTTGCCTTGCCTCTTGACTTCACCTGCCAACACTAACGTTAACGCATCCCTTGAACTTGAACCACTTCCTGTCAGATCGCGACATATGCTGTCAATCAAAAAGAGTCCAGCCTCTATGACGGTTCCTCAAATCATCATACAGAAGCTAGACGTCCGGGCCATCCCACTGTCCCATTCACTCCCAGAGACGCCCGTGGAAATGACGATTTTGTGGCGCTTGTCCAATAAACGTGTAGCTTTTCTGCACTGAGATCAGCCCACTCTGTTGTGCCATTGAAAGTCCAGTGAAGCCGAGCGTCTATGGGTTTTTTGCATGTTTTTTTGATGGATCGTGTCGTCACAGCAATGTATTACGGGTGCGAAATCACGGTAAATGACCGGCAAAACCTTATTGCTGAACAAACTAGCCATGAAAATGAACATGTTTTCAGCATGTTCTAGTTGGAATAGTAGGCTAGAAGCTAATGTAATAGTGTTATTTGATATGTGATTTTCCGTGATATTTTAGAGGAGGCTGAGCTTCCCCTGTAGTCTTAGAGCAATCGCCTCTAGTGCAGTGGTTTGTTAGCTGCGTTGTTGTACTATGTGTGTGCTGTTGATGTGTGACTTTAGTTATTGGTTGATGATGTAGTGATGTCAAGTAATAGAGCAAGTTCACAACAATAGTCTCTGTTACAGTAACGTTGGATGTTTTGTGTTTGCTCGGAGTTAACTTTAAGTAGATGCGGTAGCCAAATGTATCAGTCTGTGTTTGAGTTGATGTATTGTTGTGTTTGACTCTTGATTTTGTTTGTGTCTTTTGAGAATACTTTGCTTAAGTCCCAGTCAGGGCATCTGACCTGTGCTGAGACTCTGCTCGCCGTCTAACTCTCCCAGGTGGCTCAGGGGTATTTCACAAAGGTAGAATTAAGAAATCCAAGATAAGTAAAATCCAAGATAAGTGATAAAGCAAGGCTTGACCTAGCTTTGTCTGGTCATCCTAGCTCAACATGTTTCACTAACGCCAATCCAGGATGAGTAGGAGCGACTAGGACAAGCCAGGTGTAAGTAATTCAGGATACATGCGCATTCTCGTTTCTCCTCCAAAGAACTCACGGTTGGAATAAAAAAGAAAATAGTCATTCACACAAATAACCGCTTTTGATATAGACTAACAGTGAAGTAAAGTTTTACTTTACTTTACTCTAAGTTTTCCTTTTTTGAATGGGGAAACATGGCTATTTCTGTAAAATAGCGAGAATAGGCCTGGTAGACCAACTGAATGCAAATTTACGTATGCACCCACGTGTCCTTGTCTCGGCATGCAACGTCATTAAGAAAGCGTTTCCCACTGCAAAAATGCATATATATGACTATATATGGTTTTATATTGTCTTTATAACCGAATTCGTTGAAAATGCCCTCCATTTCCAATCAACTACTACAGTAGGCTATTCATCAAACATCTATCAACAAAAGAAGCAAACGAGTAGCCTATACAGTATGTCAATAATTATAAGGCTATCACAATTAAAATGATAACCATATGGTATTAGGCAGACAATTTGTTTTGCAAGCAAATACTGCACTTGTAGCAAATAGTATATTAAACGGAATAAAGCTCTTAAAAAAATCACATTGAGGTCTGATTTGAATGATAGCTGGCTGAGAACGCTGCACCTCAGGAAACCTAGAAAATGCTTTTCTTATGTAGGAGAGAGCGTGTTGCTGAAGGAATGAATAAAAGAACACGTGTGTGCGAGGGCCGTCGAGGTGCTGCCATCATCATAGGGACTCCAGTCGTCGATATTTGTCAGCTCTGCACAGGTGCTGACTTATACATGCCTTATTAGACATAACCCACATGGTGTCCTTGACAGGTATATCATGCTGCACCATAGCTGAGGTTGAGAAAGAAACACATGCACCAATGAGCTCCCCGTACCCAATCCCTGAGTGGCTAATTCAAAGCAATCAGTCACTGCCTAAATTAGCCAAGAGCCTGTTTATTGTATCATCAACATTATCCTGCAATCATAATCAAAATGTTGATTTGGTGAGCAATACAGATGATTGTTTTAGAGCCTATAGCGACACCATTGCAGTGCCTAGTGCGGCCTGCACGATAACTAATCACACATCGAGTGCATTTCATTCCTGATCCTGATCCATCCTGATTTTGTTTTGCTTTGGGTGGGCGGTTAGCGTGTCTGCCGTCGTGCTTATCATGAAATCACAATGCTGTGTTTCCTCCACACAACTCCGCTGCATGCCAAATTGTGTGTGACTCCCAGGTGAGCTAGACCACAGACGCTGTGTGTGTGTGTGTGTGTGTGTGTGTGTGTGTGTGTGTGTGTGTGTGTGGCGTGGCGTGGAAAGCCCTGTGAGACACAGGAGAGGCTTCCTCTTTAACTTCCCACTGCACAGAGGAGTTAACGGATCAAGAGGGGTGAACAGGGGGAGGGAGTGAGGGAGAGAGAGTGGGAGTGATAGAGGGAGAGAGTGGGGGAGAGGGAGTGAGAGATAGAGTAGGAGAGGAGAGTGTATCGAGACCTCACAGTCCCTAATTGGTTTCTCATTCCGAAGCATCCCTCGCTCGCCCGCCCTAAGCACTGTGCTCGCTGGCAAGCCAAGGAAGAGAGCAAAGTGTGTGGATTTAACGTGAGTGTGTGTGTGCGTGCGCGTTTGTGTGTGTGAAGAGTGTGTAGTGGAGGAAGGGTGATGGGAGTACTGGGTGATGGAGCTTGCAGGGTGAGGGTGGGCGGTGGGGGACCCCACTTGAATCAATAATTTATAAGGCGTCTCCTTATTAGGGTTCTTCTGAGGGAGCCCTGTGTGCTTGAGCCAGGCTCTGTGTCGGATGAGAGGCGTCTTGGAGGGCAGTGTATCGAGAACGGCTCCTCCGCCACCACTGCCGTTTGTAACACCCACACCATCTCACTCTCTCTCTTTCTCTCTCTCTCTCTCTTTCCGTTTCCCCTTTTCTTCACTTCTCTGACATTTTTTTCTTCATCTCTCTCTCTCACACACACTCTTCTCTCTTTTCCTCTCTCTGTCTCTGTCTCTTTCTCTCTCCTTCTCCCTCTTTCTGTTTCCCCTTCTCTCCACGCTCTTTTGTTTTCTATCTCTCACACACTCTTCTCTCTTTCCCTATCTCTCTCTCTCTCTCTTTCTCTCATACACACACATACACAGATCATACACATATGCACATCCACACATCCCTCCCTTTTTTCATTCATGATCACTCAGAGTTGCCGGGTCCCAGATCCATTCCTCTGAGCATAACAATGAGGCTGGCGCTAAAAAACTTGGCTTTTAAAGATTGGGGCGCATTAAATAAAGTATGCAGCTTCTGCATTACCATTTCTCAAAAAACTCAGACTGAGAGAGAGAGAGAAAAAAAAGAAGAAGAATCAGCCTCATGTTTCCACCATGCACTGTTCCATTGGGAAAAGGCACAAAAAAAAAAAAAAACATTTTTTCTGTATCCACTGCATATAATTATTCTTCTTGGTTTATAACAAAAATAGTCAAGTATACTTAGCTGTTCTCGCTGCAGAACCAGCAGGATGAAGCTGAGGCTCTGGGCGGAATCATTCCATTATCGTGTACACAGCAAAACGCAGCAAAGCACTGGGGTGAAGCACAGGCACACTCTTAGCGCACTTACTCTAATGATTTGGAATGGGAAGACTATCCAGTCTGGTCAACATCCTACTGTGATTCTGCGCTGCTACTGAAGTACTGAACTTGCCAAGTGCAGTGTGGCCTTTTGGATAACTCTCTTCTTGAAGCCTTTTATATAATATAAAATATAACCTGTGACATAGCCTTGTCATGAAAACATAATGACAGATGCCAAAACTTGTCTTTATAGAATATATTGATATTCATTGACGGGAAGGAGTTATGTGGCCATCATCCTTAATTCCTGTGACAGCTCATAGCATCTTGACAGCCACAGGGTTTTATTGCAGGCCATGGCAATTAACTATAATGGTCACTGAACACTCTAATATTAGTGTACACTGGCTGTCTTGACAGTTTAAGACAAGCCAACTGTCTTGGCCTGTTTATAACATGTTTAACGCATGGTTATGCCCAGTTGTATGATGTACTGTAGGGTCATGGGAAGTGCCATGTCATGTCATGTGTGGGTTGGAGGTCTGTGGTTCAGAGACCAGGCTGTATCAGAGAGGACTACAGGCCAGGCTGGACTGCATGGAGCTTCAGTGAGCCAGGGCGACACCCAGACAGGTGATGGTTGGGCTCCTCTCTTGATCTCTCTCTGCCTCCCTCTGTCTCCCTCTTTTCTGAAGGGTCAGACTTCAGGTCTCAACTTTCTCTCTCTCTCTCTCTCTCTCTCTCTCTCTCTCTCTCTCTCTCTCTCCTTCCTCAGGCTTGGGCTCATTAGAGTGCAGCTGCAGCGCATTAGGGCAGATGAATTACTCATCGTCCATGTGATGAGATCTAATAATGTCAAACGTGCTCGTTGGCGGCTGCCCGTGTTTTATCATCCCCTCCCTCAAGTTCCCCTTCGCTTCTCATCTGGCTTGTGACGGATGGGCACATGTGAGGCGAGCAACGATCCGATGAACTCTGGAACGCCGCTTGGAAGTCGGAGTCTCATTTCAATGCGTTCGCCAGACACAAAAAAAAAAATGTTAAAAAATCCCAGCTTTTTGGACCCTGCTGGAAGTAAACGCAACCATTCTACAGTGCAAATGAAATTACATTACAGATATAGCCTTTGGTCCTGCAAAAAGTGAACAGAACAAAGATATCTCTCTCTCTCTCTCTCTCTCTCTCTCTCTCTCTCTCCCATAATGATAAATGAACAGCACAGCACAGTACTCACACAAGTTGCTAAAGTTCCCATTCATCTCCGTGCTGCTGTGTGTTCATAAAGGAGACTGTGAAAGGTCAGGATTCACTTGTTCTTGCTCTCGCTGAACGTCCGAAAAAGAAAAATTCTCTCGCAGGTGGGGAGAGTCCAATGGCGGCCTCTTGTATCCCTCAGTAAAGAAAAAGTTGCTGTGAGGCTCAGCATGGACCCCTGTGCTATAAATCAATTGCCGAATTTTGAGGCTGAATTTGCATTTGCAGCAAGTGTGTGTGTGTGTGTGTGGGTGGGTGGAGGAGCGAGGAACCAGTCCATAACACACACAATAATAGCTCCATATTTCTCACCTGCTGCTTGGAAGCATAATCTCACCATGTTACTTTCCAACCAGACACAAAAGCCTGCATTTGTCTCCGTGGTTACTGAGTCTCTTATCTCATTAGCTGAGATCATCATGGTCTCTTCAAAGGGAGCTTGTGGTGAGGGGTGGATGCAAAGAGGACAGTCTGCGTGTGTGTGCGTGTGCGCGCATGTGTGTGTGTGTGTGTGTGCGTGTGCGCGCATGTGTGTGTGTGTGTGTGTGTGTGTGTGTGTGTGTGTGTGTGCATATGTGTAAAAAGATAAACATGCCAACAGAAGAACAAAAATGCCACAAATTGAATTTCTGTCAGTCAGCATTGAGTCTCCAGCTGATTCCACTGAGTATAGGTTGGGGGAACTGTTATATTTTCGCTGGACAGGATCATTTTGTCCGGTAATTTACTTTACTTCCAAACTGAAGGACTCGCAGACCAAAAGAAATAGCAGACCAAAACAGCTGCGCACAAATCATGCACTCAGACATCACCTAACAATCTCAGATTGATTGTCCTGAATAGGCATAACAGGGGCATCTGCTGTCATAGCAGTGAATATCCACCTTCTTCCCTCCCACCTCAGTCTCTGAAATTGCTGATGTGTTCCTATTGGTATTGCTCTATGTAATGTTGTTGCAGTTAGGAGCATGGCCCTATATATGAACTCCAATAATTACACCCCCTTTATTTGCATTTCGTAAGAATTCAGTCCACATTAACCTCATGAAACAGCACCTCTGCATTATGTTTTCCCCTCCACAGGCATCTGTGAGTAGGAAGGGTGAAGCCTGTGGTGGCGACATTCATCGTCAACTAGCATGCACCATAAATTTAACAATGTGACAGGAAATGAAAGTCGAATGCTATAAAAAGGCATTAGTGAGATTTTCACCTGAGCAACATAATTAGTTTAGTCAATATGTTGAGCCTGGCTCCAGTGAGGGAGGGACCGTAAATTGCCGAGCTAGGTTGGATCAGAGGTATTTAGAGACAGAGAGACCACTGAAATCAATATTTCTGTAATACCTCATTTGCTCTGCTGATTGAAGTCGAAAAACATATTGTTTCGGTGACTGTGTTTGGGATATATGCCTGGCACCCTGGCTCCCATTCAGACGATCATTGGTTCGTGCATGATATGCTCATATATAATAATGTTGCTGGGCACCCAGGGGAAGGTTATGCATTGGAATTCAAAGACACATTTCACCCCAGGAACGTTTCTGAATCCAATAAGCCTGAGAGCTAATCAATCCAAACCCGATGATTTCCCAGCAACACACTAACAGTCAGATCAATTTCATTCCCAGGAACTACACCACATGTTGTGTGTGTGTGTGTGTGTGTGTGTGTGTGTGTATGTGTGTGTATGTGTGTGTGTCTGTCAAATGAAAAAAGGTTTCATAATGTGGCATTCTTGTGAAAGATTCACACTAGACTCTTGGAGTACTCCTCTGGCTCCTTTAACTCCCACATCCCTTTGCTCCCTGGTTACTGTTTGCCATCTATTGAGGCACATCTTGAAAGGAATAACTGTCGGGTTTTGTCATTTCTTATCATTTTTTATGCTAATAATTTTATTACTTAACTGGTTGCTTACTTCACATTTTTTTTAAATAGCAAAGTACCCATAGCCACCCAAGCTATTTATCATGAATTTGTTTTATTCGGTCTGAGACCCAGCAAAATCTTAACCGTATTTGACAGTATTGCCGTTGTTGTCACATAAATGTCCCAAATTGATTAATTGATTGATTAATGTATCATACACACAAAATTGTTTTACTGCTATAAATAAATAAATAAATGCATCAATAAATTAATTACCAATTAGCAAATTCATTACAACTCTGCCAACTGCCAAAACATGTGCTTGTGGACACAGAGGACTTAACCAAAGAAATACTCTCTAGACCATTTGATGGAATGATAATGTATTTCAAGTAGTCGAGTAAAGTTTAAAGTTGTACATTACTTGTACTTGTTGTGATATATAGTCTTTTGGGGCCCCACCGTTGACTTCAAGGCAGTGCAGCCTGGAAGGCACTAGGGTTAGGCAGGGATTAGGGTTAGGTGCCTTGAAGTCGACGGTGGCAGCACTGCCTTGAATCGGGGGGTACAAAAGACCATCAAGCAATTACCGGTAGTATACAGTTAGTATAAGTATACATAGAACATGTGAGAGAATGTCTGTAGTCAACTACTGCAGATATGAATGTCTTTGGCGCTCTGACAACACCGTACTGACAAACAACTGACAAACACCAGACTAACAATATCAATTCCAATATAATTATGAATCAGTTACACATGTATTTTAGATGCACCCATTGGCTTCCCTTTCCATGACTGGGGATCATAAAGTAGCCCTCAATCTTACATAACGGTATCATTAAATACAATATTATACATTAATAATTACATGTTTGGATGGGCTCTTAATCCAAACTCTAGTTGGATGTATTTCCAAAGTGGTAATATGTACTGAATTTTGAATTGTATAGCATATTACGTTATTATAAGGGCAGTATAATGAAATGTGTAGCCAAGTGCACAACTATGTGCACAGCATTGTGACTTTTTTTTTCTGGCTATACCCAAACTACATGCCCAAAAATACATCTGTGCAAAGCTGCACACTTTGTTCCATTTATCAGCAAGCATTGTGGAGTCCTCTAGACAACTTTCATTAGCTATGTCCCCTTCAAGTTAAAATGTCGTAGTTGAACGTACTGTAGTTGAAAAGGTGACAGATCAATCATGTTAATATGTTTATGGATTATTAGTAATATGATTATTAACATAATCATTCTATAACAGTGGCTTTGGCAAACCTAGCAAATAAGCAACAAATAAACAACAACAAAAAAACAGTAAATATCAGTGCAAGCAAATAAGCTGCAGGCTGCAAGCCTTCTCATTAGTAGGAACTGCTGAGCTGTTCTTGTGTAAAACATAACCTAGAAATGGTTTTAACGGGAACATACCCCAAGGATAGGAATGGGAATTGTAACAAGAGAGAGCAATTATGGCAAGAAGTTAAACACAAGCAAATTAAATAATTATCATCTTTTTGAAATCATAACAACTACCATGTTCTATTCATTCTAACTAACAACAGTTCTTTTTTGACTCTAAATTGATTGTGATTTTTCTGTATCTCCTCATTTTAAAGGCACAGCACCGTGTCTCTTTAAGTGTGTTTGTGGGGGTGGTCTCCAACATTCTCCGTACCTGCCTTCCAGACAGCTGTGGGAGGCATAACGTTAGTGGGCTCAAATTACCTGCTGGCCTGCTTTGGACAACATCCACCCACCTTTGGCCTCTACAGTTTTCCCTCAGGATACTGAGCTAGTTTCTCCATAAAATGGCTTTAGAAAAACTCTCTAAAAAATCTACCAGAAAGACGCAGGATTTGTTCGTGTTTTTTGTTTGTATCATATTTGATACTTTGGCCATTACACACAATTTTTGTTTGTATCATATTTGATACTTTGGCCATTACTCACAATTTGGGCAATAACAAGAACTTTGCAATCTGTAAGATCTTTGGATATCCATAACATTCAAATCTTTCTTTCTTTAAACAGCTGCCTTTGTCCATCCTTTTCTTTTATTTTGAACTTCAAAAACTCTTTCTTTGTATAACATCTGCATCTTTGAATGTTGAAACAACAGTCTTTTCTTTCCTTTACTTACATTGCATTTTACACCGAACACATAGGAAAAGTGAAGAGTTTATTTGCAGTGCTTGCACCTTTGTCGTTGTGCCCAGGATGGGAAGTGGTCAACCCCATCTCTCCTCACATCTGGAGGAACACTGCATAGTGGCCTCTTCCGTGGTGGGGTACAGTATGTGTTTTTGATGGTGATGAGTGTGGCGAAGGGGAATGTGATGGAGAGGACAGTGGCCTACCGAGCCTGACTTTGCCTTTTCCTGCTCTTATCAAGCAAGAGCCAACTGAGGCCTGAAACCTTCTCAGGGGCATGGCGTCTTTCTCCTGGTCTTGTGCCCGCAAGTCTTTTCAGTACAGGTTCCAGGTATTGATCAGAGCCATTGTGATACTATGCCACCAAATATACAAGTACCATCTTCTGGTTTTCAAGCTGTATTTGTACAGGGCAGAGAGCATATCCAAAAACTCAACACCACCCATAAATTTGTTGTAGGTCTCCACAATGGCTGGTTTGGGAACCATAACGTATGTCTTCCGATCCCAGTGTTTCACCTGACCTTGGGGAGTGATGTCCAAAAGTCCAATTTCTATCTTCAACTTCATCATCTCTCTCTACAAGGCCCTGTATGTCACTCAAATTGCCATCAAGGAAGTTCAGGACATATTCAGTAGAGAACTTCCTTTTAGCCTTTTTCCTTTTAGCCATCTATAAATTAGCCATAGCATAGATATTTATGAATTATGAATAAGAGTTATCAATTATTTGTTGTAAATATCACATTTCAATCTGTAATTTGTGTAATTGATTCATTAAAACACTGTATTATGGACTATGGAAGACATAATATACATATAACATTCAGAAAAAAATAACTATGCCCATTGAAAAATTTACCCCTAAATACCTGCTGTATCAGTTTTGATACAAACATTTTCTGCTCGATTTTACACCAAACTACATTTAAAAATTTTCAGAAATGTTAAGTTTTTTGAACAAAGTAATTTTTTATCTTAAAATATTGATAAATATGTAAAGGTAAATCTCACCATAAAATTATCAAATTACCAATATCCTTGACCTTTACATAATCAGCAGGGTACTAATGAGATTCCGCCATTTTGAATTCTAACAAACTACATGTCAGAAATGTTGTAGTGCAAAAGGTATCCAACAGGCGGCATCGGACAAGTAATAGATTGTATACAACAGGGTTTTATGCAAAGTTTATATCTTATGGTGATGCAATGGGTCTCAGAAATGCATGTCTCATATATGATACGCACGGCATTAAACGACTAATGAAATGGCACAGTTTGAATGGATAAGGGTAACACTTTATTTTGATAAATACACCTACGCCTACGGAGACTTTACTGATGGTTTGTTGAAATTCAAGTTGTTGAACAATTACTGAACATCTAGCATTTTGTCTTACGCATAAATGTAAAATGTGTGTAAAGCGACCTTGGGTGCTTTGAAAGGCGCTATGTAACAAATAAAATGTATTATTATTATTATTATCATTAACTGAATTAAGGTGATGGGGGGGGGGGGGGGGGGGGGGTGATAACATTACAGATGTAAAAGAAGCTTTATAATACATCTAAACATCTAAATGCTTTATGAGTGCAGTTATATAAATAATTATAGGCCTATGCACAGGTGTCAATCTTCAAGAGGCTTTATAAATGTTTTATACCCTTTTATGAATGTATGTATAACGCTGGATGGATACTGCGTACATAAACAGTGCTACCGAAAACCTCTACTGTAAGCTTGTCTGTCTCACTTTCATTGGCTTGATGAGAGTCGCATGTTTTCCCCCATCACTACGAAATTGCCTACAAGATCCTCAAACCAAAAGGCTGCCGCTGGCTGTCCTCTCTTTCTTTCCACATGATTACAGAAAAAAGGAGTTGCATGTTTGCAATCACTACGATGGAGATTCGGTATTACATCTTCATGATTTGCCTGGATAAGCAGCCCTCATGCACTGCAGGTACTTTCTGCAGGCCAATCATCCTCAACATTAAATGCTAATATATGCCATTAAACGAATTTAGCTGTGGTATGTTTGAGTTGCCCTAGGCTGTTGAGTGCATGTACAGAACTCATTGGTATTAATTTATCAAGGAATTATTCCATGCGTCTGCCTCTTACCTGTCAGATCTTGTAATGGTCCTTTGACTGTGGAATGAGCCCTCTCTGCTAAAGCGTTCAGAATTACGTTTTAATATATTCCCTCTTCAGACCACACAAGAGAATGTAAATCAGGAGCTCTCGTGGAACAGCAAAGGCTTTGGGTGAGGAGAGGCAGACCTTCTGGAGCGTAGAATCCCAAGAACCTAAATTGAAGCCAGATCTAGATAGATAGATAGATAGATAGATAGATAGATAGATAGATACTTTATTGATCCTCAAGGGGAAATTCAAGGGTCTCAGTAGCATACAGAAATAACACACAACATGCACTTACAGCAGAAATGGTAAACATAAGTATAAGTATAAACATATAACTAAACTCCACTGTACAATAAAGACAGTAGAAGATAAGACAGATAAGATAAGACAGCAGTGATGTAGTACTCGAGTCCGGTCTCGGACTCGAGACCGATTTCTGCTTTCTCGGACTCGACTCGGACTTGTTCCTTCAAAGACTCGGTCTTGACTCGGTCTCGGACCACAGTGGGAGGAGAAGGACTCGTAATTTCAGACCGAGTCCTCGAGACCAGCGCATTTTTTTATGTTCATATTTAAAAAAAATGAAAATGAAATTTCACGGCAGCCACGTCTTTGCCCCTTGCGTTGGCCTTGGTGCCCCCTTCTTTCAATATTCTGCTTTGTGTCCGTTTAATAGCGATTTTTATTTAGCCTATAGCCTGTCAAAATAATCTTAGCAGCGCAAACTAATTCAGTCTTACACAGTGGAGAAAATGACAGAGCATGGCAAGTCCAAACTCACCCATTCTTCTCAGTTGAAATACTCGCAATCATTAAGCCTACTCATTACACAGACACATCTACATAAGGCTCCCCTACCCATTCATCTCGGTGGAATACTTCACGAACCCTTAGTTCAACACATGACAAACCATATATCAGAATAAACAGCAGACCTTACCAGAAATAAAGCAGTCCCCTGTACAGTAAGCCGTTCCAGAGTATATTCCAGTTAAATTAAAAATGTAATCTGCAGCAAGGTCTACATTCATGTCTCCAACTTTGGTCTTTAGGTTTCAAAATGTGTTTAAATCGTTCTTCATGATTTTATAACAGGCCAAATACAAAATAAATGTTACAAATATTGCCTAGATATAGGTAAATATTAAAATCAGAGGATATACAGTAAGTAAGAGTTTGTGAAAGGAGTCTTAATGATCAAAAAATGCTAAGCATGCATCTAGGCTATTTGAGTTTCTTAAAGCTGAACTGTGCTTAAATTGTTCAATACATGATTCCATAACAGGCCAAATATAAAATAAATATAAATATTAAATATAGCCTAGACATCTAAATATTAGATGATCAGATGATTTACAGTTCTATGTAATATGTCATGTTTCATGTTTTTGTAATGTTTCATACAGTGATGCAGGTCTACTGCTGTGAATAGGCTGAATACAACTTTGATTATTTTTATAGCCCACTACTGTATAGTTAACTTTGGCCTTGGTGCCCTGACATGTGGCCTTTGTGCCCCCCACCAAATATGCCCAACTGAAGGCCAAGTGGCCTTGCCCCTAAAATGGTGAAATTCCAAGCCTGGGCCTAACTGTTGATTATTAATTGGGGTGATATTAAATCATGAATATGAAAACTGACATGTTTTTATGGTCTTGGTCTCGACTCGGTCTCGACTCGGACTTGCTTCCTCAAAGACTCGGTCTTGACTCGGACTCGACTGTATTTGAAAACCAACGGACTCGGTCTCGAGGGTCTCGACCCTTCAAAGACTCGGTCTTGTCTCGGACTCGGCATAGGCGGTCTCGTCCCCATCACTATAAGACAGATATAACTAACAAAACTAAATACTAAATACACTATATAAGTTAAATTAAGAAAGTCCAATGTGCTTGAGGGTGATTAAGCATAAGTAGTGACAGGGCCGGGACTGGTGAGGTGCTAAAGGGAGTGAGTGTCATGGTGAAGGTGCAAACAGTAGTCCAACCATAGTCCTTAGTTATGTGTGCCTGGCAAGGTGCTCAAGAGAGTGAGTGTCATGGTGGAGGTGCAAAAAGTAGTCCAACATTAGTCCAACAGTGCAACAGTGCAAGAGTAAGGTCTAGAGACCAGCATAAATAATATAGACAAATAGGAGAGTAAAGTGTAATGTAGACAAGGTAAAATAAAAAACTATTTCAGTGGAAGAACAGGTTGAGGTAATAGGGTTATAGCCATTCATTCATTCAGTATTGTATCAGAAGCCTGACCGCAGCCATTGATCATGTGTGCTAATATAGCATGAAAAACACTGTAGCAGTAAAACAGTAGTGAAAACATTAGGCTGTGTACAATAGTAAAACAGTAGTAAAACAGTAGTAAGCAGTAGTGGGCAGTCAGTACTCAAAAAACATGGACATGGAGAGGGTGGAAAGGCAGACAGACTAAGCAGAGAAGTCTATCTCTCCTCTTCCCTTTAGTGAGGCATTGAACAGTTCAATGGCCCTAGGAACAAATGACTTCCTCAGCCTTTCAGTTGTGCATGGCAGTGAGCGAAGTCTCCAGCTGATCAAGCTCTTTTGGTTTTTGATAGTGCTGTAGAGCGGATGACATTCATTGTCCAAGATGTTGATCAGTTTGTTTAGGGTCCTTTTGTCAGATATTGAAGTGATGCACTCCAGTTCAGCTCCCACTACAGAGCCAGCCTTCCTTACCAGCCTGTCAAGTCGCCCAGCATCCTTCTTCTTTGGGCTTCCTCCCCAGCATACCACTGCATAGAAGAGGACGCTGGCCACAACAGACTGATAGAACATCCTGAGGAACATGTTGAAGGACCGCAGCCTCCTCAGGAAGTACAGCCTGCTCTGTCCTTTCTTGTAGAGTGCATCAGTGTTGGCGGACCAGTCCAGTTTATTGTCCAGGTGGAGACCCAGATACTTGTAGGTGCTTACCACCTCCACATTGACCCCATCAATGGAGACTGGTAGCAGAGCGGGCTTAGACCTGTGGAAATCCACCACCATCTCCTTGGTCTTTGAAGTGTTTAGTTGAAGGTGATTGAGTTTGCACCACTGCACAAAGTCCTCCACCAGGCTCCTGTACTCCTCCTCTTGCTTGTCCCTGATACACCCCACAATTGCAGTATCATCAGAAAACTTCTGCATGTGGCATGACTCGGTGTTGTAGCAGAAGTCAGATGTGTACAGGGTGAACAGGACTGGAGAGAGCACAGTTCCCTGTGGCGCTCCGGTGCTGCTGATCACAGTGTCAGAGAGGCAGTTCTTCAGTCTGACAAACTGTGGTCACTCGGTCAGGTAATCTGTAATCCAGGTTACCAGGTGAGCGTCCACACCCATCTGCAAGAGATTGTCTCCCAGTCTGAGGGGTTGGATGGTGTTAAAAGCACTTGAGAAATCAAAGAACATGATTCTCACAGCACTTTTCCCCTTGTCTAGGTGAGAATGTGTCCTGTGTAGAATGTGTCCTGTGTAGATGGAATCGTCCACGCCCACTTTCTCCTGGTATGCAAACTCTAACGGGTCTAGTGCATGGCGTACCTGGGGTCTGAGCATACTGAGCTCTATAACGGGTCCAAAGCAGAGAGACCCTAGAACCCAGATAAAAAGCCAGTGTTGTAACGGATCTAGAACAGAGAATCCCTAGAAGCCAGTGCTGTAACGGGTATAAAGCAGAGGCCCTAGAACTCGGAGAGAAGCCAGTGCTGTAATTTATCTAAAACAGAAAAAGTCTAAAACCCAGGTAAAACGGCAGCGCTTTAATGGATCTAGAAAAGAGACGTACCAAAACCCAGGTAGAAGCCAGTGCTGTAATGGATCTAGAACAGAGACGTTCTGAAACCCAGGTAGAAGCCAGTGCTGTAACAGTTCTGGCTTAAATCTCTCTGACATCGGGCCCATTGGCTATATGAGCAGGAGGTGGAGCGGAGGAATGAATGACTGACTAATGACTGAACTGGCTTCAAAAATATACTGCTCTGCATGCCTTGCTCTCAGCTCATAATTATATAATTTATTTTTTAATGTCTCTTTTAATGTTAACCATAACAGTATCAACTGAATTCATTCAAATGCAGATAGGTTTTTTATGAATCACACATGAATAATGCCCATCTGGTGAACAGCATTTAGCTCATTCCCTCTGTAGGCTAAGTGTGCACATGCATATCCAGTCAATGGGTAACTGATTTTTCATCATGAGGGATATAACCATGAAACATATTTCAGCATAAACAGTCCCAAAAGCATTTGCTCACTAAGGCATCTAACACCTTGAACAATCAAAGTTGACTGCTAAACAGCTTTGTCCAAAATCTCTTTTTTAATGTCTATTTTGTTCAGAATATCTGTCAGGGAATGAAACAATGTATGTCAGTGAAAAGTGCCAATCTCTTACAGCTCAGCTTTGTTCCTTGCATTTAAAATTTTTTTTTTAAAAAGAGTAGAATAGACTTCCTAGGCATTGTTTACCAAGAAAAAATAATCAAAATGTGTTTATAGTAGAAAGACTGTTCTAATGCAGTATTCTCTTTGATATAATGAACTGCAACGAGATGAAAACAGGGCAATTTCCTAATCCAATCCTGTCTATGTACTGGCCTATTACCCCCGAGTATAGGCATATTTGTTTATTTCCTTCATTGTCCTCAAGAATAACACATAATAGAAAATGGTATCATGTCTTCCTGGTACTTTTTCCCACTCCATTTTTGCATAGACTAGGTATTTTGCATATTCTGGATATGCCATTGACTATACTGTTCTATTAGCTAAAACTCTCACTGACTGTTACGGTCAGGTTGAGGGATAACACACACTGATGAATGGCTGCCTGAGTACCAGCTGACTGCTGGGTGTGGCAGGCGCGATGGTTTAAAAATTGATTACAGGTGGATACCTGACAGAGCGTGAAAACGCCAGTCTCGTCCTAGGTGTGGAAAAAGAAATGCTACTCGCCAACGCTGACTGTGGATTACTTGTTTCTCCGACGCCCTCTCGGACGATTGTGATTTTTGTTTCTGTTTGTATAACGTTTTCGTTTGCCACCTGGACTTTTTTAACAAAACTTGAACTCCCGAACCGAACAACCGCAAGAGAGCTGGCCGCTCTTGGGAAAGAGCAAGACCTGTGCTGGCCCGGTACGCACGCTCGCCTGGGAAGTCGGTAAGCTGGTTCCTTTTCTTCACCCACACCACTGACATAGACTCCCAACTCAAGTTACCACATATACGCAGGGCAAGTTGCACTGAGGGCTCAATTTAGCTAAACCCCCCTAGACTAACGAGCTATCTTGGTAAATTAGGTAGGCTGGCTTTTGGGTTGTTTCGCGTTTGACTTTGGCATTCACGGAATTTGCGTCTGTGGGTCGCAGGGTCCCTCGGTCGTAACACTGACCCATACTCATACCTAGAACCAACATGTACTGTATAATACCTTTTCGATAGTTCCTACACCCATGGACATTGATCAGTCTAAGGAGCTTTTATGGCACTGTTTACATGTGTTACAATTTGAAAGAACAAACAAACAAACAATAACAGAAATTCTGTCTATAAACAGAAAGGTCTTTGAGGAGCCAGGCAGAAATGTAGCTGAAAGGGCAGTGTGTGTGTGTGTGTGTGTGTGTGTGTGTGTGTGTGCGTTTGTGTCTCTCTCTCTCTCTGTGTGTGTGTGTGTGTGTGGTGTGTGCGTTTCTGTGTGTCTCTCTCTCTCTCTCTCTCTCTGTGTCTGTGTTTGTGTGTGTGTAGCAGACTGCCTGGAGCTGAGGGCTGGAGGGATCAGCAGCCTGCACCCGGGCGGCGGGGAGCCAGAGAAGTGGACCGCTCGCTTGCTCGCTCTCGTTCATTTACCATTAATTCCTGCTTCTCCCCACGTCAGCATTTCCCCTGGTCCACCGCCAACTTTCGGAACCGAGCCGGCCCGACATCCATGTGAAAGATTGCACTCTTTGTTCTCCTTCCGGATGGAACAATGTCCCTTTTAAAAAACCTCCTTGGCATTATCCGCCAAATTGCATCTCTCGCGAGTCCCTGTCTGGCCAGTCCACCTTTCATTAACCTTTTAGCACTGGTTTACGACAGTGAAACGCTGTCGCCTAGCCAGGGCAATGATTAAGGGTGAGTCCAACCAGGGAGGGGTGGGAGGGAAGGAGGGGGAAAAGTGCAAGGCTTACTACAGATGGAAACTTTGGGGCCGGCAGCAGGGGCCAGAGAGACTGAGAGGCCCCTCTTAGCTTCTGTTGGGTGGACATCTCCTTACCTCATGCTTGTCACTTAGCTGTGGACCACAGAAGTTAAAAATAGCTCTTCTTTTTTCCCCTTTCTGTTTTCTTTTTTCTCTCTCTCCTTCTCTCTCTCTCTCTCTCTTGCTCCTGTGCAGATGTGTGCTGTTACTCACTCAGCAATGCTGTCACAGGCTGTTTACGCACAAACAGCCCCTCCTCTGGTCTGCGGCCCTCATACTGTCAAATTCCATTGGCCAGACACAGTGCGATGGCCCATTCGGATAGCGGTGGGGGTGGGGGGACCGGCCTTAACCAGCTTCAGGCTTTACTAAAAAGGGGGGGGGGAGTCACGCAGGAAAGGTAGGGGATTGATAGGTCACCTGAGAGAAGGGGACTGGGGCTACAGATTGAGACAGAGAGAGAGAGAGAGGGAGAGAGACAGGGAGAGAGAGAGAAAAAGAAAGAGAAAGAAAGTGAGGGCAAAAGAGAGAGAAAAACAGAGCATGAAAGGACAGTGAGGAAGAGATACAAATAATATAACAGACATAGATAAGATAACAGAAACGATAGAGAACAAGAGGTTTGGACGCAGAGAAAGAGTGAACAAAAAAGCTGGAGGGACAAAGACTAGAAAAAAAGTAGTATGATGATGAGAAAAGGAGGAGAAGAAGACGGATGAACGAGAAACAGCAGGATAACATGATGGAGACAGACTGATAAAGAGAGTCAGGAGAGTAGGATGTATAGCACAATGAGAAAAGAAAGACAGCACGATGGAGGGGGAGAGGAAGGGAAGCAGAGAGCAGGGTGAGGAGAGAGAGAGAGAGAGAGAGAGAAGGACAGCAAGATGGAGGGGGAGAGGAAGGGAAGCAAAGAGCAGGGTGAGGAGAGAGTGAGAGAGAGAGAGAGAAGGACAGCAAGATGGAGGGGGAGAGGAAGGAGAGCAGAGAGCTGAGTGAGGAGAGAGAGAGAGAGAGAGAGAGAGAGGACAGCAAGATGGAGGGGGAGAGGAAGGAGAGCAGAGAGCTGAGTGAGGAGAGAGAGAGAGAGAGAGAGAGAAGGACAGCAAGATGGAGGGGGAGAGGAAGGAGAGCAGAGAGCTGAGTGAGGAGAGAGAGAGAGAGAGAGAGAGAAGGACAGTGACCGCAGTCAGCAGTGTCAGGTTATGCAGTGACAGCAGATGAGCGGAGGGGTGGTGCAGGGGAGGAGAGAGCAGGGGAGGGGGAGCGTAGCTGAGCGTAGGGACTGAGCCCCCCCACCCCACGTGACCACCTGCCTGCGGGCCCGCCGCTCAGGCAGGGCCCTGTCATCCTGGATTACCCTCGTCGCAAAGAGCAGCGCTCCCTGGGCCTGCCCAGCTCCCTGATTCACTGTTGTGTCTGGTGTCCCAGCGCATTTGTGTCCACTGTCCAGGCTTTGCGGCGGCGGCAGTGGTGGCCTGAGGGTTGGAGGTTGGGACTGGGGGGTGGGGAGGTGTGTTACTCACACGCAAACATGGAAGCACCGCATGAACAGAAGGTGAACTTCATCTGCGCTCAGATACCCAGAGTTCAGCTGTGAGGGTCTGGCAGGTGAGGAGCAAATGTCTGTGTTGTTGTCACTGGCGCCTGGACACATAGCAGGCGGGAGTCATATTTGGACTCTACTTTTTGCTTGTTAAAAAGGGACAGTTTACTTATACAATCACAATTATAAACATGAATGGAAATTTTGTTACTTCTATATGATGAATTTTGAATAAAATGTTTAATGTGAATTGTGAATAAAAAAGTTCAATGTGTTTTTCAACCTTTTTTGTGAGATGACACTGAAAAGATCCCATGGCACACCAACATCCCAAATGTTACAAAAATAAAATGTGACATGTTTCTTATAATAATCAAGTCTCCAACAAGCGCAGGTCCCTTACAATCGCCTTTATGCAAGACCCTTTCAGTAAAATAAACATGGGGACATGATGTGGATTTTTGTGAGTATAAAACAAACAATGGGTTAACATGATTACAGTTTCACTATTTAATGTCCATGACAACCGGTTTTGAAAAGGATGGCACTTTGTCCGAGCATCAAATCATCCATTGTATCAAGGAGAGTGAAACAAGTGAATTATGCATCATGGAGAAGTTAACATTACCCATGAAATCTAATGAACAGCTAATGAACAGTGTTTTGTTTGTCTGTAAATCAACAATGGACTTATTAGTAGTTGTGCTACATACCAGGAGTTTCATTCAAGTCTAATTTCATATTCATTGACAGCATATACAATAGCACAGCCATACGCTCAATGAGACCAGTACAATATAAACAATTATTTAATGAAAGATTATCTTTTTGGGCCAATGAAGTAAAATTAGATAATTTTCCACAGCACACCGGACGATCTCTCACGGCACACTAGCTTTTAACTACTAGAGTTGATTTGTGATGTACTCAAATCTTGTGATGTACTCAATCTTAAAGCTTATTACATCTTAAAGCTTACATTATTCTTCCTCTGTTTAAAAAGCCGTACAAACACATTCAGACTGAAGGCAAATACAGAGTGTTCAAATGGTCAACACTCAAGAGCACGATGCAACACAGACTGTGCTCAATAACCAGCGTGCTCAGTTTCCTCTGGAAAAAGGCCAGTCGCACATGCTATGGATTTTTCTGACAGTGCAATTTGTGCAGGTAATGAATGTGTCATATCTGTGAGGCTGGTTGGGGCAGTGCTGGGTGAATACTGGGGGGAGGGGGGGGGGCTTTTTGGGCACGCTCAGCCGCCCGCCGGGGTCATGGTGGCGGTGGGCACAGCTGCTCGCCTGGGGCAGGAGGGACGGTTCAGTGCCCAGGGTGACAGTCATAATGGCAGTGCTTCAGACTGAGGGCTGCTGTTAAGCCTGCTGGGCCTACTGTCACATGGGCGCCTCCTGGCAAGCCTCTCCTCTACTCTGCTCTCTATCTCCCTGCCGGCACTGTTTCCACTCTACGCCTCTCTCTCTCTCCAACTTTTTGCCTCTCACTCTTTCTGCACTTCATAACTCTTTCCATTCTTTCTCTCTCTCTCTCTCTCTCTCTCTCTGTCTCCCTGCTCTCCTGTCTTTCCTCTCTACATTGTAGGTCTCCCTCTTTTAAGAAGCTCCTCATCTCTCCTTGTCTTCCTGTTTTCCTGTTCTTTTTCTTTATAGTTTCCTCATATCACTTCATCTCCCTTTCTCTCTATCCATCTGCCTCTTGTTTGTTCTAGCATCTACCTCCCTTACTCTCTCCGTCTCTGTCTTTCTCTACCCCTCTCGCCTCTGCCTGTTTTCTTTTTTGACTTTGCTCACATCACTCTCTTTCCTTACTGAGTATCTTCTCATCTGTGGGGCAGCCGTGGCCCACTGGTTAGCACTCTGGACTTGTAACCGGAGGGTTGCCGGTGGGCCGCGGCTGAAGTGCCCTTGAGCCCCTCACTGCTCCCAGAGCGCCGCCATTGTAGCAGGCAGCTCACTGCGCCTGGATTAGTGTGTGCTTCACTTCACTGTGTGTTCACTGTGTGCTGTTTGTGTTTCACTAATTCACCGATTAGGTTAAATGCAAAGACCAAATTTCCCTCACAGGATCAAAAAAGTATATATACTTACATACTTATCTCTCTCTCTATCTCTGTCTTTCTTTACTGAGTATCTCTATCATTCTGTCACCTCTGTCTGCTTTCTTTTTTCTTTTTTGCCTTTCAATTTAATTCACTCTCTGTCTGCCTCTCTCTGTCTTCTCTACGTTTCTTTATCTCTTCTCTACTTATTCTTCGCTGCTTTCCTGTTTTTCTCTCTACTTTCCTACTTTACTATGCAGCTTTCTCATCTCTTTCTATCTCTGTAAGCCTGGTGTTGTACTTGGTTTCGAGCACACACACACACACACATACGCGCACACACATGCACACGCACAAGCACACGCGCACACACACACACACGCACACACACACACACACACACACACACACACACACACACATACGCACACACACATGCACAAGCACACGCGCACACACACACACACGCACACACACACACACACACACACACACACACACACACACACACTCACACTCACACCACACTGTGACTGTTCTTATAGTAGGCTATTACAGTATGGTTGCTTAGAGACTTTCTTTCTACAGTTTTTCTCAGTCGTTTTGGTGCATGTCTCAAATCATCATTAACTTTTGCACAATACTTAGTATATTTCTCAAAACAATTAGCAAACTGCACCGCATGTGGATTACCTGCAAACCCACGTATGTTGCTCAAAATGCTTTATTTTCTGTCTCAAAAGAAAATATTTATACCAATGAAACTGTCAGTGCAATCAAAATGCACTGAAAATTGTTTATGTCAATTTAGTCAAACTTATTTGTCTTATTTGTCAATATGGCAGTTTACTCTGTAAGTATTTTCTAATGACCAATGCGCAAGCTAGTACTATTGACACATTTTGTGTATGGAGAGGGTTGATTGCAAGACAGTGGATATGTTTCAGAGTTTTCTCTGTTGTCAGACATTATGAAAGTATAAATAAAACAAAGGCTTTTACAACATTGTGCAAATGAAAAATGACCAATATACAGTAAAACACCCCTTGGTCAGAGCTGTGCACCACTGTACATCTTTCTATAAATCCTGACGTTCCTGTCTGTCAGGTCAAATGTATAAATGCTAGACAGACTATGACAACTAGTTATGACAGCTACAGTAGTTCAACACATTTGCATGTAATGACACAAGCAATGAAATGAAGCCAATTTGTTTTTTTGGGTACAGTAAGACTATTCAGCGGGGAACCAGTACTGTATGTGCATTTTGACCAACATGACATTAGCAATTGAACATTTAAAAAAAAGCAGACATTTGTTCAAATGATGTGCACAAGTGATACGATGATATGGAGTTTGAACAAACAGTTTTGAGAATTTCAATTCTGATCTGAGAAATGCGCCAAAGCAACTGAGAAAAACTATAACATGAGATTGCTTAAGGTGGCATAATGTTCGAAAACAGTGATCTATGCTCCAAATTGATCTCATACTTGTCTTGTCATCAACACTTACACCGGTCAGCAAATCAGGACTGAAATCCTATGAGTATGGACATTACATTACTGTAAGTGTTTTGCTCTCCATTGAAGCAACCTAAAAGTAAAAGGCTTAGGGTGACATATTTTAATGTTTCAAAGTAGTGTTCAATAGTGACCAAATTTTCCAACATCAATTGTCATTTAGTATCATCTACTATCAAAAAAGCAAAACTGTAAGGAATATTATAATATATATTTTCTAGGTGTTCTTTG
Source organism: Alosa sapidissima (assembly GCF_018492685.1). NCBI lineage: Eukaryota > Metazoa > Chordata > Actinopteri > Clupeiformes > Clupeidae > Alosa > Alosa sapidissima. The sequence goes on from NC_055966.1 coordinate 17,929,868, forward strand.
TAGGGTCTTTGTGTACACACAGCTATAGAAAGTGTAACACTAGACAAATACTGTGGCACATCTTTGTGGTCAGCCTTATGTCTGCCCTGTAGTCACACAAAACAAAACTTCCACATCTTGAATTGAGGTTTTATTTATTTATTTATTTATTTATTTATGTATGTATGTATGTATTTATGTATTTAAAGAAAATGGGAACAACAAAATATAAGGTGAATCTGGATTTATTGAGCAATTCCAGGGTATTATCTATTAAAAAGTATCTAAACTGAGCGTAAAATTGATGCAGTACACCTTGCTTATATCCCCCAAATGTTAGACAAGGAAATGATGGGTAAGAATTAGCTGACACTTCTCTTTTTTTGAGGGGTAAGTTGCGGGGGTGGGGGGGGGTTCTCATCTTTGAAACATCTTCATTCTCCACAGAAACACTTTTCTTTCGTGCCGAGAGCGAGGCATGTGCCAGTGAGGTCTGTGGGAGGGAACTGGATTGTGTGTATGTAGATCCAATTAGTCTCTCTGTCCAATGCACAGCCAAACGTCTAGGCACATAACTCATCAACCTCAATATCTCTGCACAGATGTTTCGAAAAATCGACCAATTTTATTTGCATGCAATTTTCGATCAGACGGTAGACAATCAATTTGCACATTTATAGAGCTATCAGGTTCATATAGGAAAAAAGGCCAAATATTTGAGGCCCAAACTGAAATTACTTTAACATGACTTTATTAGGGTTAAAGGATTTTTTGGTTACACTTTACTTGACAGTATCGACATAAGAGTGACGTGACACTGTCATGAATGTGTCATAAACAAGTCATAAACATTTATGACATAACTCTTCTGTTAATAAGTGACATTCGGTTTTTGTCATAACAAGTAAGGTTTAGGATTAGGATTAGGATTAGGTTTAGGTTTAGGGTTAGGGTTAGGGTTAGTTTTAGGGTTAGAGGTTAGGATTAGGGTTAGGGTTCATGTGTCATGACAGTGTCATATGTTCATGACAGTGTCATGTCACTCTTATGTCGATACTGTCAAGTAAAGTGTTACCGATTTTCTTTTTTTTTTTAAAGAAACATGCATCAGTTAAATGGATAATTATCTAAATGTCATAATATCTTGTAACTTGTTTTGTCTCTACATGCTAGGGATGCTAATGCTGGGCCAAGCCACTTGGCTTCAGTGAGAATTAATAAGGTCTATCTGACATGTCCATAATGTGATTTTGTTGCAGTAAATAATATAAAATTATATAACTTGGAGCTAAATAATATTGTATTATGTAGAAATATGATAAGATAAAGTCATGAATTCCATAGAATGGTTACTTGAGTCTGGATCTTCAATGGCAATTTTCTCAAAAGTGCACTTGCCAATGCGCCGATCAGATTTTGGACCCATGCATAGCCCAGAGGGATGTGAGATGAGCTATTGGTTTCTGCACCAGATGCTTTGGCTGGGGGGTGGGGGGTCGGGGTCAGGGTGAAGGGTCTTAGATCAGAGTGCTCCTGAGGGACCAAAGAGCTGCCGATCACTCAGGTCAGGTCAATGTGTAGATCTTTAAAGTGTCGATGGCCTTTTCACCTGCTCTGCTACACATCTGTCCTCAGGGCAAATTGAAACTTTCCAATGCATTCTAGAAATAGCCGAAAGCATGCAGGGGGAACAAGATCGAGGCGCGCTTGCAGGTGTACGTCCGTACGCACTATGCGTACCATCAGGCTACTCAACAGCGAGAGAAAATTTCCCTTGTGTGTGTGTATTCACACCAAATTGGCCTACCATACCTTCCCAACTATGCACAGTATCCCATTAGCTGCATGCCATCAGGCTATTTACCATTTTCTATTACGTAAAGTTAGTGAACACGTTATCAAAATTAACATGCACACATTTTGTTTGAGCAGGAGAGAGAATACGCACGCAGGCACGCAATAGGCTATTTGTTGTTTTCTTTTACTCGGCTATCTATATATGGTTATCAGCACACAATCTTGAGCTAATTCATGAACTCAATACTCATCATGGATATCACAAGTTTTAAACAACGAAAACAGAAAGGATGGAGGCAACGCTAGGAGTTATTCCAGATGGACAAGAACAAGGTAGGCAATTGGTGTGCTTGTCAGGCGTCACGTTACTCTAGAACAAAACTAAAGGTAACTTTAGCCTGTATAGGGCTGTATCAAGTTGTCCAAATGAATAGGTCATTGTAGACGTTGTCATGGGGGTGGGTGTGCGTACCATAGCATTAATTCCTGCAGGCGGCCCTGACAAGATCAACAGTAAGCAGTTATTTTCTTTGCTAGGACATCGCATGATGTTCATGGAAATGTAACCCTGCCCCCAACACAGACCCATACACACACTTCTTGCATATGGCCAGGATGTTTCACTGATCCATAAAGTGGCCATTGAAGTGTCACTCTATGAATGGGTGCCTGATTACGCTGGCGCTGTTGGCATGGCGACGGTCAGAGAGAAGGCAGGTATGGATCAGCAGTGATTGCACGCACTGGAGAGTGGTTGATGAGTGGACGAGGCTGGTCGCGCAATCAGGGCCTGTATGTCATTTTGAAGGAGGGCCCAAAAGATATATATATATATATATATATATAATATATATATCTCTCTCTCTCTATATATATATATATAGAGAGAGAGAGAGAAAGAAAAGGGAGGGTTTTGGTTGGAGCTAAAGTGATTTTCAGACTCAGGAAGATGACAGTGATTTTCTATGTGCTGCGAAAAAGAAAGGAAAGTGAGTCCTCGCAATTCACAAGCATAATGTGGTGCCTTAGCAGCAGGGAGCTCAAATGATTTTTAGGGCTTGGGTTTCAGAGACAGAGGCAACATGAAAGCAATGACAATTAAATTGATTATCCAAACTTCCATTCATAGTTAAGTTAGCTAGCTACAGATACAAACTAATTCTGTATTTTTATTTTTTAGAGAGGCTATAAAGCTTTACTGTAATATAATGAATGATCATCACTATTTTGTTTGATTTTAAATTCTGAGACTATTATTGATAACATGTCATCACAAGCTTCCTTTTGATGCATTAGACTTTAACTTGTGCAATGTAATGTTTAAAAGAAATCTTCCCTTCCAAATTTCAATTTCCTTCCAAATACTGTTATATTGATGTCTTTGACACACTAAGTGGATTACATTGCATTGTAGCCATGTTAAAAAAAACAGTCCTTATACCCTTTAATCGGCTGCACTCTGGAGTTAAAAATAGCCGTCTTGGTGGGTGCGTGTGTGTGTGTGTGTGTGGTGGTGGTGGTGGTGGTGGGGGGGGTGTTCAGGTGTCTCTGTACAGGGCAGAAGCTGAGCAGTGACAGCGGCATGTTTGGAGAAAAGAAAGCACATTCTGCAGTGCCTGTCAGTTGCTAGAGCTAGCTGGCAGGAGCTTGAAAGAAAAGCGGTGGGGGTTGGGTGTTTGGGTTGGCCATGGCTGACACTGTCGCAACGCGAATAACCAGAAATTGTGACGGGTGTTTAGCGTCTTTCTAAACGGGAGTTTGGGGTGGTTGAGGGTTGGCTGAGGGTGAGACATGAGCTTCTTTGGAGATGGTAGTCGAGCGCATAACCGTCCACGCAGTAGTGTTGTGATGAGTGTCTTGAATTTGTACTATAGAGGTTGTGAATGGAAGCTCAGTGAGTGAGGGGAGGAGGGGGCAGTGTAACACTACAGGGGCCAGCTCCACTCATTGGTGCTAACAGTGACAGGGCCACCTGGCCCCCTCATAATTAGCAGAATTCAGACTTCTAGAGAGAGTGATTTCCACCTGGAGGGTCTCATTATTTTGAATGAATAGGCCCCATTTGAGCAGACGTCATCAGCCATATAATCACTACTCTGAGAATTTTAGGCCAAATGTGTCTTCAGAATTGTGCTGAAAAACTGAAAGCGCAAGGTAAGACTCATGTGTGCCAACCACTGTTTTTCTTTTACCATGCTTGTAATTCAATCATATCCCCTTACCATAATTTACAGATCTTTATTTTTTATAGACTAACCAAAGATCTTTCTTTCATAGGTTTTTCTTCCAAATCACTGATCTGTATGTAAGTATTCCTCTGAAGCTTTGAACAAAGCCACAATGCCTGTAACAGACCAACACTCATGCAAAACCAATTTTGTAAGCCTCCCTAACACACATCCACTTGTCTAGCACTAAAGAGTTCACTCCAATCAAACCACTTTTTAAAAGCCTGTTATGGAGCTCAAAGCCTGTTATAGTACAGTATGTCTTGTAATGTAGGATACAGCTGCACTGACTGACTAATTCCAATGAAATTGATTAAATTAAGATTACATGAAATGGCAATATTTCTTCATTTACATGATCCACTTTAGAGTGTAATATGGGTTTGGTAAGAGCATACACAATGAGCATAATTGTATACAGACTGCGATGGTACAGATGAATACCGTGTCTGTGTCCTGAAATGACACATTCTGAATAAGCCAAAGCGACATTTTGTGTTTTTTACTGTGTTTTACTCAGTAAAGCAACCATCCTTTGGTGCTTTGTAAGGCACTGTGCAAGAAATAAAATGAATGATTATTATGATGATCAGAAACAATTAGAACCAATCTTTACTTTCAGGCATCAAAGCAATGGAGCCACAGAACTCTTGATTGTGATCAATACCTGACAGGCTCACGGTGGGATTAAATGACAGCACATTTCTAAGTACACACAGAGGCAGACACTAATAAAGACATAACGATGAAGTGAAACATGAAGCTAACAGTCAATGCCCTCAATTCCTTTTTGTAGAGCTAGCATGAACAAACACATATAAAAAGCATTGACACTAATGACTAACTTGATTATTTCAACGATCTGGCAAAGACTTTATTTTAACTAGTTTTAATTAGGGAATTAATTTAACAATGAAGTAGTGGCAGCAAGGTGATCATTGGCTCATCCGTCCACTCCACCCCTGTTGTTAATTCAGCTTGACTCCACCCTTAGCTTTGATCCTCATATCAAATCACTCACTAAGACTGCTTTTTTTCACCTCCGTAACATTGCACGCCTCCAACCCTTCCTCTCTGCTAGTGATGCACAGACTTTGGTTCACTCTTTCATTATGTCCCGTTTAGATTACTGCAACTCACTTTTCCTTGGTCTCCCCACTAAAACCCTTCAAAGACTACAATATATTCAAAACTCTGCAGCTAGGCTCCTCACCCATACCAGACGATCAGCACACATCACCCCCATTCTCCATCAACTCCATTGGCTACCAGTTCCGTCCCGGATCAAATACAAAGTACTACTACTCACCTTCAAAGCCCTCCACAACCTTGCTCCCCCCTACATCTGCGACCTCCTGACCCCTTACACTCCTTCCCGCTCACTCAGATCCTCTGACCAAAACCTCTTGGCTATCCCCCGCTCCAGACTCTCCACCCTGGGTGGCAGGTCCTTCAGTGCCTTGGCCCCCAAACTCTGGAACTCCCTCCCCCAACCCCTTCGTGCCTGTCCTTCTCTTCCTTTCTTCAAAGCACATCTCAAGACCTTTCTGTTTAATGATCACTTCTCCTCCACACCCAACACATAGTTCCTACAGATAACTTGTCTTTGTTGTTTTGTTTTGTTTGTTTGTTATTGTATTTCCCTGCCTTTGTCTCTGTTGTATTGTTTGTTTGTTTGTTATTGTGTTTCTCTGCCTTCCTACTATGTAAAGCGACCTTGGGTTTGAGAAAGGCGCTATATAAAATAAACGCATTATTATTATTATTATTATTACTTTATGACTTTAGGCTACTCTCATTTTACATGATTTAGTGGGATAGACTGAATGCAGTGTACAAATATGTTAGTTCAACATAATTACAATATGTTTAAAGATAAACAACTCATTTGTGTGATTTCAGTGAAATGTGGTTCAGTGCTGCTGACAATCCTTTTCCTCTTTTATCCCAGTGTGGCCTTTGACAAAAAAGCCAAACTACAAGAGACCAAATTATTAGAGGTGTAATTACTGCACACTGCACTGAACCCTGGAACATCCAAAATGTATGTATATCCTGAATTATTCAATTCAGGTCATTTAAACAAGCTCTGCTTATGTAAATGTTAGAATTCATGTGGAGCTCTTGTTGCATTTATCTGCTTTACTACTTAACCTCCACCCCCACCTATCCCCATGCCCTCCAGTCTTGCAAGCTTCTCAATTTTAAATATATCCACATGCATCTACACTAAAACAAACAGAGAAAAATACCAGCTCTACACTGCACAACGTTTACTATCTGGAGGCAAGGTAAATGGTTCCAGCTTCGGTGGCGCTTCTATTTAAAGTCTAGCCAATTCAATTATGTAGCCCGGGAGAACATGCCAAATTATTCTAACAATGCTGAATGCATACATCCACATGTGCACATGCATATTCATGTTACTGGGCAGGACTTTAAGTGCTCTCATCGTGGATCTCTCATGGAGGAAGAAAGCTGTAATTGCGCTGGCTCGCAGATAGATAAAGGGGAAGCTGGCCCAGGAGGCCTTACTACACCCTGAGCTAAACTGCGTGCTGTGGGATCTCGCCGCGGCCATTTATTATTCCATGTCAGCGCAGCTCAAACATTTGGGATGTGGTCCAGTCCAGGCCTCGTCGAAAGGGAGCCAGGAACCAGAAGTGCTGGCTGGCTTCACTCGGAAGCAGTGGTCCAGTCCGGTCTGTCGCTTAGGTGGTAAACCACAGCTGTTGATGAATAGCAAACGCCCCCGAGGATTGAACGGACAAGTGCAGCTAGCGCACAGGGAACCAAATAATCTTTCAGCAATGACCATAAAGCCCCCGTGGGATCACTGCTGTTTGTGGAGTGACTGATTCTGTCGACCAGGAGTGTGTTTCCCCAAAAGTGCCGTTGAGCAACTGCTGCTCGGGAACGATCATTTTTGAGCAGTCTCTCTTTGCTTCTCCACAGTGGTGCTTGCTCAGCAACACTTTTAGGAAATTTTTTCCAGCTTTTAAATCATGCTAAAATCACAGCATAACAAAATAATATTAAGGACAGCTTGTGGTTTTTGGGTTCAGTGCAATAGTATTATTTGACATTAACACAGTTAGGACAGACATGTGAGGGTCCTTCCACTAGAATCTGTACATTTAGCCATTGGGTTAAGTGAAACTCTTGGCCCTTTGCCATGGTTGCATTTCAAAAAGACTGCTTTAATTCCTTTTAACATGCACACCAATTGATTGTCAGTCTACCTGTGATTAAACACATACGGACATTTCCAGATGAGCTGCACATTGAGGGAGAGCCAATCGTTAGTGCCCCTTTGGGTCGGTTTAATATACTCCGATGCCTCTGGGCTCTTTTGCCTGCACGGAGGGGAGAGGCAGGCCAAGCCTGACATCAGCCTACCCGGCCCACACGGTGTCATAGCAGATCAGCGACAGTTGAAAAACACACACAACCACAGTCTCACTTTCCCCACCAGCACTACTTCCAAACCTGCCCATCTTCCCCCATTTTGAAGTAGTTTGGATTTTATTAGCTTTTCTTTACTGTCCGGGAGTCCTGGCTTTGTTAAGGAGGTAATTTGAGCGCTCGCTGTGAATCAACCCCCTGCAGGGAACCGTCAAATGTGCCACTGCCCTCCAACAGGGAAAGAAGAAACGAGGATAAAAAGGGTGACATTAAACGCAAAGCCCCGGGATTATGAGTGTAGAGGTGTCGGTTAGTGCAGCGAGGCGTCCTGCGTGTGTGCTTTTTGTTACAGTGGCATAATTTGTTTCTCATCAGAAGGAAACCTGCCATCATCAGTGTTGATTGACAGAGCATACAAGAATACAGAATACATGAATACAGAGTTTAAGAACGTCACCGTATTAGTGATCAGGACAGGCCAAAGAGCTGTGAGATCATGACAGATTAGCTGTGTAAATCACTTCGTTCAGGAGAGATTGAGTCAAATGTGCTGATCTTAAGTGGATATAAGCCACTGCACTGCCTTATAATAAATGAATGATGGTTTAGTTGAATACATTCCATAGTAATAACATTTAAAATCACATTAATGTTGTTAAGCTTGTTGACAGCGAATCCAAGTTTTCTTGGCGCTGGGTGATATCAGGCGTGGACATTTCATATTTTTGTGTTGTGCTCACACTCCAATACAAATATTTTATACATGTTCAATGACATTTTAAATATGAATTAGTGCTGGCATTTTACATTCACACAGGATTTTTATTAGATGCCCTTGGTTGATCTCTGTCAGGAGTAGGCTAGACTTTCTAGAATGAACGAGACACCCCAACAAATAAAATTAAAAAGAAAATGAAAATCAATCTCATTCCCAGCGGAAATGGATCACTTATGCATCCGACGACTGTGTGTTTTTATGGCAAATTAATTAGTTTAGTCATTTTGGTTGGTGTTCAGTAGATCAACACTGAGTGCCCTAGCCCTGGGTCATGTCAGTTCAATAGCAAATCAATGGGGTTATTAGTCAGCTGCCCAAGGCTCTGACCCACACCCGGTTCTGTCGAGTCAAGGCCCCTATGGGTCAGCCCCAGGGTTGCTATGACTCCCCAGGGTGATGGGGAGCATGCATGTTTAATTATGTTTTCCTTCCATCACACACTTCCGACCGAATGTAGAGCAGAGATTTGGATGTGAGCACTTTGTATTGGACCCCCCCCTCTCTCTATCTATCTATCTATCGCTCTCTCTCTCCCTGTGTATTTGTGGTTTCTGTGGTCAGGAAATCCAATAATATTGCTTTAGAGGAGCTTTTGTCTTTGTTCTCTCCATCCAGCCAAAAATATGAAGAGAGGAAAACAGCCTAATGAATGAAAACAATGCAGTAAAAACCTGGCATTACAACATTATTCTAAATTCAATATAAACTGAAATAGATTCACTTTTAGTGTTACAGATTCAGACATGATTATTACAAATATATATGTTTTGACAATACAGAATATGTCAGTCAAACCCAAACAAGGTTAAATACTCACTAATAGACTCAAATTACACAGCTAGAAACTTGGGATGCCCACAAAAATGTGCAATATTCACCCTACAGGCAGAATCTGTCTCACTGTGTACCACTGTCTACCACTCATCATTTTGGACAAAATCCCTAGCAGATTCCACTACTCATACATCACCCTTTCCTTTCAGTCGTGCATTCACACAAACTATGGCCCTTTTGGCATGGGGCTATTAGCTGTGACTATCATGTTGAGCATCTGCCAAGCACCAGCCAGGCTGTACAAAAATAAGTGGTGGGTGGAATGTTTCTCGGCATCTTCTCTTGGCTACTGGTGGTGGGGAGTAGCGGGTGCGAAGAGGAGGAGGAAGAGGAAGATGAGGAGGAAGAGGAGGAGGATTTGGGGGAGGCAGTAGAGTCTGACTAATCAGAGGCTGCTTGGGAGAGCATTAAGACAGACGTGAGGATGGGGTATGTGACACCTGGAAATTACACAATGTAATGGAATCAGCCAAGTGGTAAATGTAGCTTTTAAATAGGTTTTGTGTTCTCCATTAACTTCCTAGACACTGATTGGTCCTGACAGTCGGGAAAGCGCCGGTCAGCATGTTCAGTGCAACACCCTCCCATCCCCATCCTCACCCAAACACACACACACACACACACACACACACACACACACACACACACACACACACACACACACACACACACACTACCACCACCTTACCCCCACCCCTGCTTCTCTTCTTCAACACACACACACACACACACACACACACACATTCTCTCTCTCTTTCACACACACACACACACACACACACACACACACACACACACACACACACACACACGCACACACACACACACACACACACACACACACACACACACCACATTTCTTCGACCCAAAGTTCTTGTTACTTTGCTAGTTGCAGGGGCCAGGTGATGCTATGGTCAGTATTAAACCAGAGAAGCAGACCCAGGTGCTGAGGTAATTTCTTGGTTTTAGATTGGGCACAGTGTACTAACCCGTTACAGACTGTTTTAAAAGTTTGAGAAACATTCCCATCCGTAATGGAAATTAAACTGAATGGTTGTATACTTTGACAAGTGAATAACACTTCTTCCCTATTCATATTGCCAATATCTGTAAATCCCAACATGTTGTAAATTGAGTGCCAAAAGAATTATAACAACCATAATGAGTTCCTATAGGACAGGTACTGATAATAGTGCCATGGCATTGTGATATCCGTAATAGAATATTCTATAATCAAGTGAGTATGAGTATAATCAAGTCTTCTGATGTAGGTGTTGTGCTGCTTACATTTCTGATGTCTATAGTCAAAGTACCTTGATACAGCCCCCTTTCTCCCAGAAAGCAATTTTAGATATCCCACAATGGTAATGTATTTAGCAAAATATTACAATACTTACAGTTTAGAAGTTGGTCAGCAAAAATCTGTTAACAGATTGGTCCATTTTCATGGCAGTGCTGTAGGCAGATGAGCTTTTACTAAATAATTGTGCTTTTGAAATGAGCATCTAGGGAATGGATTTTCTGCTTTGAGTCTTTCAGTGAGTTTGTGTAAGCTTTCAAATAATGTTGTGTGTAGATTATGTTATATAGAAATATAATACATAAGAATTCAAGTGTGCACTAATAAATGGAATAGTATACACTTCTTCTATACCAACCTCTTTGCTATAGCCACAATTTTGTCCTGGTTTTGTTTTGGTGAAACAAGCAGGTCCGTAGTATTTGTGGCTGCAGTGTGTAAATCACTGGATCCATTTACCCCCCTAAAATAAGCTAAATTGGCCTCCGGGAATGTGGTGTTAAAATTGTTATGATGGCAATTAATTGCTTTGCCTTGTGGGCTCGAGAGGCTCCCGATTAGCCTAATGAAGAGGCGCTTTTATAGTGTTAGAAACCCACGCGTGTCAGCTGTGTCCCACTGACTGGTCATCTCAGCGTGGCTCTTGCACTAGCACACTGACTGGTATTTTTTATTTTTTAAAAAAAAGAAAAAAACCTTCACAGAGGGTCATCCACACAGCATTAGTGCAGCCTTTATTATGACCGCCTCGCAGCGAAATTTCCGTCAAGGATTCCCGGGACACTGAAAGACCGGGGTACACGAAACTTGGTGAGCATATAACCCCACATGGATAGCATGAAACCATCGTTTTTCGTTTTGATCTGTAGCCCCCCCACTGGACTGGACCCCCCGAAAGGAGGGTAGGGCAGACACAGTTTTCTGTGAATATCTCGAGAACCGTAGGGTTTAGGAGGACCACCTTTTTTTTGTATGTTGATCTCAAGGGGCCATGTCAACCCATTCCATAACCACTCATTTCATGTATAGCGCCACCTAGTTAAACACAAAAAAGTAAAAATGAGGTGTTGTAATCGCAGGTATCTGTGACCTAACAAAGTTAAAACTGCACAAAATTGGAAATGTAGGATCATTATGACACCCTCTGAATGCACGCCAAGTTTCGTGGAATTCCGTTCATGGGGGGCCACACAATAAATTATTTTTTGTTACTATACACCAACTGGCCTGTAGGTGGCCGGAGACAGTTTTCTGTGAATATCTAGAGAACCGTAGGGCCTAGGAGGACCACCTTTTTTTGTATGTTGGTCTTAAGGGGCCATGTCAACCCATCTCATTACCACTTTTTTCATGTATAGCGCCACCTAGTTAAAAAATAAAAAGCAAAAAATTAGGTGTTTTCATCACAATATCTCTGGCTGACATGGTCAAAACTGCACGAAATTGAAAGTGTAGGATCATTATGACACCCTCCGAATGCATGCCAAGTTTTGTGAACTTTCATTCATGGGGGGCCTTACAATAAAATCATTTATGTGTACATTTAGTGACCGTACACCAACAGAGTTTTCTGTGAATATCTTGAGAACCGTAGGGCCTAGGATGACCAATTTTTTTGTATGTTTGCCTCCAGGGGTCATGTTAACCCATTCCATATGCACACATGTGCATGAACAGATACACACGCACACACATACATTCACAGTAATCATATGTATGACACATACTCACACAGTAGACATATGTACGCATGCATGCACACACACAGGCACATACACAGGCACACACACACACACACACACACACATAAACATAAACATGTACACGCAGGCATGCACACAATTCAAGAATTTCTCAGAATTATGAACAGGCAAGATGGGGTTGTATAAAATGAATTTTACATGTGAAATCTATGAACTAATCATGTTTTGGTACTTGTTGTCTAGCAGATACCAGTGAGAATTGAGTGTGCATAATGCAATTTAGTGAGACAGTTAGAATCATATATGCCTTTCAGCGTGATTTATTTTTGTGGAAAAAATGTGCTGGACTGGGCGGCGGTCGTATTTTGTACCGCTCTGCGGTACATATAGTTTGTTTAATCTCCTCCTGTTTTTCTCCTTGAGTCTGGTGTGGGTTTCATGTTGTATTGTAATAGACGGGAATATGCCTTCAGGCAATATGGCTTCTCCCACACAGTGAAGGCCAAGAAGCACAGCGTATAAGGGCATGGGAGTGCGTTGGAAGTCAAACACCAATTACCGTGGCCACTGAACTCCAGATAATCCACAGCATGGGTCGGAGGCCACACTGCAGAACTGGTTTGACTGGGAGCGACCATGTGTTCCCATCGCTATTCACTGACACATTTCTGCCCCAAAAAGTCAACATCCGTGTATCCTGGAGGGTGGCATTGAGCATTAATGTAGTAGTGTCTGTTCTTATATATGTTCTGAAATGAACACAGCCCAGTCATGCAAAAAAGTTAACCCTTCAACCTGTTTCTAATCAGTTTCATTCAAAAACTGCTTTTTTTGTGTCAAACTGATTTTTGTTTATTATGGAATGTACTGTACAGTGTTGATGCATCGTAACATTAAATCTGTATGAATGCAGTATAGGTGCAAATCAATGTACAGTATGTGTGATCTAAATCTGTTGTTTGTGACATGCATGCCTGTCTGTAATGACGCAGAAGGTTCAACAGTGATACTACACTGTTCAACTAAAAAAGCTGATTTGAAGAAGTGCACAGTTTCACCTACAACGGTCATCAAAAGAAAAGGTCTCTGCTGTAACTGGGGTGTTCATGTGAGGAGAGTGGACATGTATTTATGTATGATCGGGATACAGCAGTGATGAGTTCCTGACAGCTTGCAGGGGAAATATATCTTCCAAAATGTGCAACAGATGGAACCAGTATGGCACAGTTGTTTGCAAACCAGGGTATGACCGACAGAATGGCTCTGGTACATGTATGAGGTTCCATTAAAAGAGTATTATATATTGGTTATAAAAATACATAGATTAAAATGCTGTGTGTTCGACTAGAGGTTGAAAAACAGGGAAAAAAAACTAGGACAAGTTCATTAATTATTAATCCTGCCTTTATTTTCACAGCTCTCTCATTTGATTATCTTTCTTTTAAAATGACTGCGCTCGATAGCATTGAATTATTAATAGCACAGAAAGTAAGCCAAGTCTTGGAAACAGATGTTTTGACATTTATGTTGTTAAGGTCTCTACCAAGTACAGTGTGTAGCGAAATAAGAAGCAATCCATATTACAAATTCTTCATTAGAGCTCCAAAGAACATGGCTAGGGTACAGCAGGGTCTCCTATTTTGCTCTCTAGCAGTATAGTAAAAACAAACAGCAAGGCATTCACATGGATTTTACAGAACATACATTAATATTTGTCATATGTCAGTGTCGAGATGTAAAATAAGCAAGTGCATATGATTTAAAATAGACCAGGGGATTAATTCATATGATATAAATCGGATACTATAGTCTTATGCTATATATATCCAATTCATTTGTTCTACTACAGGTACGATTGTCTTGGGTCATTTCTTTAAAAGAGAAAATGTTCTGTTCATCTCTCGAGCTCTGATGATGATATTGATATTGCCAGTTTCACCGGAACATCTGAGCAGAAGGAAGGGCAGAAGATGCAAATTAGACGGGAGGAGGGTAAGACCTCGGCAAAATGGAACTCTGCGTTGATTCTCAGCCCAGTCAGGTCTCAGAAAATCCCACTGACAGACACTTGTATGTGCCTGGAAATGTTATTAGACCCAATTTAGAAACAAATTACTTTACACCTCCTTGGGTTTTTAGCATGTTTTCTTCCTCCAGACACCAATTTCAATTCAACTATCTCCTCTTTAGTAAATAAATATAAAAGTGAAAGTTAACGACATCCCAAAAAAAAAAAAAAAACGAGGGGGGGGGGTACTACTCTGTGGAGAGGCGCAGCCTTATCAGCAGATACAGATGGGATTGTTGATAGAGAGCCATGTTGATAGTCAATTTCATTTTTTATCTCCAATCACTTCATATGCGCCACATCCAGACTGGCTGCATCTTCAAAGCCGTGCAGAAAGGCCAAGTATGTGCACGGCTGCAGATCGGGACAGAAGCAGCTTGCTTTTAATAACCTCTGCGTGGGGGACCATGGGCGGAACACACATGCACAAACCACATGCTCAAGCCACACACACACACACACACACACACACACACACACACACACACACACACACACACACACACACACACACACACACACACAGTATTTGACCCATGGACTTTGGCTGCGAGAGATGGCCAACATTATGTTCACTGGATTCAGGTGATAAAGCTTTGGTTTTGTACTCTGAGGAATTGAAAAATAAACACCACTTACAGATGAGGCCTCAGAAGGCTGCTGATAAACACTATTGCAGCAGTGTTTACAAACGCTTAGGGCCCCAATTTAAATGGTGGGGAAAGTGCAAAGTCTATCAACAAGCCAAATTCTTGTGCATGAACTATAGCTGCGTGTGGCATGTGGAGGTTTTGATCTGACTCATTGATTTTGCCAAGTTATTAAATTAGCTAGTTAGACTTTAGAACTTTGCCCATCAAACAAATTAGAGCCCTTAGTTTAAAGTAGGTTCTTACTGTCTTTTTACACACACACACACACACACACACACACACACACACACACACACACACACACACACAGTAAAAATCTAGATGTTCAGCACAGTGATGCACTGTATAATGGCAGAAGTGTACTTGTGCAATCTGGAATCAGTGGAGAAGTTGCCAAAGTATCATTTTTTTGTTGCAGGGTTAAATAAAGAAATAAAAAGATTGGGCCTCCAAAAATACCATGAAAACGGTATATAAGCCTCTTTCTGATATCACCCTTTGGGACTTCATTGTAAGACATTATTGTCCTTGCACTTTCAAAAGCACTGTGCAAGCATTGATTGTAGCTCTTGCAATATATAGTAAACAGATGTAATACATCACATACACCTTTGAAACCATATCATTGCAGCTGGCACGTCAAGCTTATGTAGCTTATCTGTAATAGCTTCCATGTACCTTCACTATTTGGCTACCAGCATAGTCATTAATCTCTGGTAAGCCTTATGTGGAGGGGCTTTGTGTATGAAATCCACCAATATTTAATTTTATCTACTGGCATGAATCAGGCAATGGTCAAGAGCTCACCGAAAGCATATTGACCTGTGCTCCCTGAAATCATATTTGATATTATGTCATGTGACCAAGAAACAAATCAATTTGTGGAATGTTATAGACAGCTCATTGATGCATTTGAGTATGCTTTGATGCAAAACAGTATAATGTGCTACAGTGGCACAGTGTGCATTGATGTATGTATACAAACTAAATTAGAACATGCATCATGCATCAATCTTGGTACACTTTATAGTAGTATGTATGTGGGAGAATTTACAAGAGGTGCATGAAATGCAAATCATATCAGGCATTGATTATTTCTGTTGTATGAGCTTGTCTTTCTTTCTTTCTTTCTTTCTTGTCTTCGCCAATTTATTTGCCTTTTTTTATGTCTCCTCAGCCATACACAAAATGTAGTAACAGTCCCTCTCTATTGGTATTCTGGAATATTAACATGTATACACTCTTAAAACAAATGTGTTGAAAACAACACATCTTGTATTGTTTGTAACACATATCTGTGTCCAGAGAGGGACAACACAGTTTGTGTTGTTTCCTGTTTTTATTTGTTACACAATACAGTATGTTTTATTTAACGTTTTATTTTAACACATCTCTGTGTCCAGATAGGGACAACACATTCGTCTTAAGAGTGTACCTTTAGCGGAGGTTGGTTTGCATAGCAGACAAACACTGTGCATCAGTTCTACTAGTATGCTCCCTATCATTGACGGTGTTTGTTCTTCACTCTTCTAGTCAAGCTATCACATAACATCACATTATCTCATGCCATATGGCAAACTTTTATATTTATAGTTGTATGTTCTGTCATTCTACATATGGCGAGAAAAGGTTGATCCTGCAGGGAGGTACGAAAGCTAGCACAGAACTTACAGTAACCATTGGATTACTAGTGTGTGGCATGTATGTTCCAGTGTAATATAGACTTACAGTATATATTATACTTATATATATTCACACCTTTCGAAACTGGCCACCCTGAACCCAACCGGAGTCCAACTGTGGGCCAGTTTGAGAAGAAGAGTGTGATGAAGTATTCATGAAACTATCCCTTACGTCCTCCCTCCCCCTCTCGCCATCCCCTGCTGGACTGCCCTGTGGTTGACATCAGTTGCAGTGAGCCGCTTCCTCCTCTCGCCTTCCTCGCCCCTGTGTGTCCACAACGACGTTCGAGAACCCAAATATACAAACGAACAAACAAACAAGCGAATAAGTTAAAAAGGGCCTTGGGAGAGTTCCCTCACATCCCGAGGGAGACCTTTGCGTTTTGTTTTCTGCTTCCCTCTTCCTCTGTTTAGTGAGTCTGGCTGTAGTCCTTGGGGGTATTTGGGATCTCATTAGTTTAATTGGCAATAAACAGCAATTATTTTTGTTGCCGGAGCAAAACATCCGTGCTACGAATATCTCTGAAACACAGAATGATCCTCAAATAAGCTCCAAGTGAAGTAGAAGACTTGTAACCCCCCCCCCCCCATATCCTCAACTCTCAATGCTGAAATAATTCATTCATGTATTAACTCATTAGTTAATTGTTGTCTTAAACTCTTTCCATAAAAAGACAATCATGGTAGACATCATGGCACTTGCCATATTCTCTCTCTCATTAATGTTTAACGTTAGTGCTATTCTGTAGCAATGACATACTGTATTCTGAGCCATGCCATGGTTGTTCACTTACATAAATTAGATTAACTGGCATTGTATATCCAAAGCAAAATCCAAATAGTGTAATATTGTCCATCTACAGTACAGTCATCTTTTCTTTGTTTGCTCTTAACGATGATTCTGAAGAAGGTTATGTTTTCAGTTCTGTTTATTAATTTGTCTGCTTGTTTGTCAAGCAGGATTTCAGAAACAAAAAACGACCAGCATGATTTTCATGCAACTTGGTGGAGTGTGAAATGGGCCAAGGAAGGCAAGGTAAGGCTAGTTAATTTACATAGCACATTTCATAACCAGAGGCAAGTCAAAGTGTAAATAAAAAAGACAAAAAGAGATCAACGATTAATTAAGTAATTTAATTTAATTAACAATTAATAATTTCATTAAAAAATCAATTAAAAGAAAGTAAAGTACATAAAAATGTACAACATACATTAAATTGGATGGAAATAGAATAACAACTCATATTTCAGAGTGGATCTGACTACAGGGACAAGTGTAAATGCCATTGCTGGTTAGTACAACATCATTTACAGAAATGTGCAAATAATGGTTGCCATGGTTAATTTCAATAGATGGAACAAAAACAGAAAATTACTTTGCCATCTTTACTGGCAACAGCACAGTTGTTTACAATTCACAATTCTCCCAGTTGCATAAATATTGCTTTCCGTTTCATTCTTTAAACTTTGCTTGAGTGGAGCTTTAAGAGAGAAGTAACAAAAGATAAGGAATTACTCAGTCCACAAATACTCCTGCAATTGACAGTTGGAAGAAGCTGGAAGGTAGCCTGATGAGCCAGACCCACATCAAGATGAGGTTGTCAAGATGTAGGGTCTGGGGACTCACCATTCGCAGTGCTCAGTCCGAGGGGTGGGATAAACAGTTGTTTTTCAAATTCCCTCTGCACGCAATAGGATAGCGCTACAACTCATGAGTCCCATGCGTTTTTCCAACAGTGAAGCTAGTTGGCTAGTTGTTCAAACTTTTGCTAATTTAAAAAAAGCTTAACTCTTGTCATGCTGTTCGCCAACAGCAACATTTATCTTCTTTGTCTTCAAGTAGCAGGGAATTCACGCCGAACCGTCGCAACTCTGCCATCATTATGTTAAGCCCACCTACCGACTACCGGCAGTTTGAGTAGGCAACCTAAAATGGCCAAGGTGGCAGACATTACTCATCAATGAGAAGTTTGCCAACATTCCTCTCAAGCTCTCTCTCAGTTGCTACATTTCTTTCACCCTCTTTTCCTCTCCTCTCTCTCTTTCTTTCTGCCTCTCTGTGTCTCTCCCTCTCTCTCCGTCCGCATGTGTATGTGTGTGTGTGTGTGTGTGTGTGTGTGTGTGTGTGTGTGTGTGTGTGTGTGTGTGTGTGTAGGTGTGTGTTGGTATGCATGTGATGGAAGAAACCTCTCGGCACCGAGACCTTGGACAGAAGAGTAATTGATTTAGAGAATCTTAAAATCAATTCCCAGACAGCTGGGACCGGGGAGATTAGAAGTGAGGCCTAGACACCGGCAAGCGCCGGAGCAGCCGTCCCCACAGCAAACAGTAATCTCTGGATTATAGACCTGGGGGAGATGTACCTGTTTTCTCTCATTTCGGCCCCTCTCTCTTGGCTGCCACTGACAGTGGAGAGTCACTCCCACTCCAACTGTGACTGCGACTGTGAAGCTCACTAAGCCCCCCCCCCCCCTTCTCTCTCTTTCTCTCTCTTCTGGGCTCTCTGTCTTTCCCTCGTTCTTCTTGACCAGTACCTTGGGGAATAAAGCCAAACACAATTTGTTTCAAACACACACTCACACATACACAGACACAGACACAGGCACAGATACGTAGCCATAAACATGTTTAGATGCCCCTGATGCTCTCTCTCTCTCTCTCTCTCTCTCTCTCTCTCTCTCTCCTCACATGTTGCACATACAAACAAATATAGGCACATAGGCCAATATGTAACAACAACAATGTGTTGTATTGTATTACAGTTTTTCACAATTGCTAAAACACTAAACTCTATTCTCTGAACTAAATTTTCAGTGCCTGTACACATTTCTTGAATCGGTCACTCTTTTGGCAAAACCAAAAACTTTAGACACATTCTCATGCAACAAAACACATTTTTGCGATTGTGATGCACTTGTGATGCATAATGGTAACCACAAGTGGCAAAAGGCAAACAAAAAGAAAGCACAAAGGCCATATATTAAACACAACGACTCAAAATTGATCACACTTCAAATTATGTGACACAACCAATACAAGCTAAACTGCACTATACAGTATATCTTATACACTTTTCTGTTTTTTTGCACTTCTGGTTAGATGCAAACTGCATTTCATTGTCTCTGTACTTGTACTCTGATACAATGACAATAAAGTTGAATTTAATCTAATCGTTGAGGTGATTGTTTAGTTTTGCAGAGGTTGCAGAGGTTCTGTGAATGTAGTTTTGTGGTTTGTGTTTACTGTTTTGAGAAATATGATCAATACGTTTTTTTTTAATAATAATAATAATAATAATAATAATAATAATAATATTGATAATGATAATGATAATAATAACTGCTTGACGCCTGACCTTTCTCAACAAGCTAAGGACCTGTGTTGGAGCTGGGCAGCTATACTGGCTCTGGGCATCACCACTTGCACAAGCCACTTAAGGTAATGAAGGCAACTGGGCCACCGCGATCAAAGGTTATTTGTCTAATTGTTTTCAGTCTGACAGAAGAAGTCGCTGCAATGCAGACCTTTGTCCCACCTCTGGAATATATCAGGCTCACTGTCAGACAGAACAGATTAAATCACAAGAGTAAATCTGTCTGCTTAATGGAGGAAAGATGGCTCTCGCAGATAGGACCCCAGTGTTACAGAAGACACAGAGAGAGAGAGAGAGAGAGAGAGAGAGAGAGAGAGAGAGAGAAACTAAAACTAAAACAACCAATTAGAGGCTGCGGTTATGGCCCAAGCCTGACATGTAAAATAGCAACTGATGCATTGTGTGGCCATTTGCATTTGTCAGCTATAAGGGAGCTTCCAACTCCTAAATTAGCAACAGTTCTAGTATGCAAACTGTGCCGATGTTTCATCACAGACCAGACCAGAAATTAAGTTTCTTAATTCTGGACGGAAAATCTCTCTCTCTCTCTCTCCTTCCCTCATGACAAAACCTCTGTTTTACAGAATGGTTTTGTAAATGACTGGTGGAAAGTCATTGTCTCCTCCTCTCCTTTGATAAATCCAATGTGATCTTGCATCATAAATGAGAGGCAATACAAAAACATCAGGCTTGTTTTTCATTAACCCCAGACATATTTTATGAACAGTTCAAAGGCGAGACACCCCCTATTTTGTTGACTCTTTTTAGATTTCAATTACATTTTTAATCACCCTTGAGTTTTGAGCAATCATCAGACACATTTTCTGTCCTCCACCGTTTAGAGTAATGCATTAGCCACTTTGTCAAAACAAAAAGACGTGTTTCCTGAAATATGCAGTGTATTTGTAGAGGAAAGAGGCTGCTCATAGTTCACTCAATGCAGGGAAATACCCATTGTCTTGTCTATCCTGCTGTTAGCTGAAAATCAAGCTTTTTTCTTGTGAAAGTCAATTCTCTACTGTAATCGTGTCTTTTCTTTGAATCTCATAGGGTTGTTTTGCTTTGTGCTAATCGTTTAGTTTTGTTGAAAGACTGTGTTTCCTGCATTTCCCTCACTTCTTATTCTATGAAGCATTTACTCACCGATATGTCAGTATGCGTCTGTGTGTGTACTGTACTGTATGTGTGTGTATGTGGGGTCTGGGTTTTATATACAATATGTGTGTACGATATCTACTGTGTGTGTGTGTGTGTGTGTGTGTGTGTGTGTGTGTGTGTGTGTGTGTCTACTGTGTGTGTGTGTGTGTGTGTGTGTGTGTGTCTACTGTGTGTGTGTGTGTGTGTGTGTGTGTGTGTGTGCATGTGTGTATGTTTATGTCTACAGTGTAGGTCTTCCCAACACAACCACAAAAGGGACATTTTCAGCTCTGTAATTGTAAATAAATTCCTGCTGAACGTTTCTTTTCTGGGAAGTAACCTCCTAATACAAATAAAATGCACTGTCTAAGTAAACAAAGTGAAATAGAAGGCCACTGTCTTGGTGCTTTCTGATCATCTCTTGGAAGGGGGTGCAGGGTTGTAGCCCTTGGCCGCTTTGAAGATTTGACATAGCACATTTGAGTGAAGGAAGCTGAAACCGCTCGGAATCACTTAGCGTCAAGAGAGTTTTCTTGCATCGTAATCCCAGTCATGTATTTTTTTTCTTTGTGTGTGTGTGTGTGTGTGTGTGTGTGTGTGTGTGTATGTGTGTGTGTACAGTATGTGTTTGTGTATGTGACAGAGTCATTTCAGAAATGAAATGAGATGGTAAAGGACTGTGGTGAGAAAGAGAGAGAGAGAGAAAATTATTTGGGGCTGTATGTGGCTGCAGAGTGTTAGACAGTGAAAGATAGTCCATTCATTTTCACAGATGAAGACCGACCCCTTGTGCCATGTGCCATGTATCATGGTGCCCTCTCCAATTGTAGCTAGTCCCAATCTGCCTCACACATGCTCTGTTTTAGACTAACAATGAACTGAAAAAGGCCCCTGTAGTGGTCAGCACACGTGCCTTTGATTCTGGGCACGCTGCAGTTCATGACCTTTCACCCTGGCTGCCAAGACCAGAGTCAGACCCCAGCTGGCTCACAAGCCCTCATGTACCAGCAGTTTGCCTGTGTACAAACAGACTAGAATTTATCCTGACAGTAACAATTATGAGACATAAAATATCAACATGGTGCATGGACAGAGCACAACTAACTGGACAAGCCCTGCTATTTTTCCCAAAAGAACAACAGTAAAACTGCTGAGAGATAAGCTTGGACATTGTTAGAGAGATGTATCAGAGACTTTCAGCACTCAAAGAATCCTCCATAGGAATGCATGTGTGCCTCCCCATTCACTTGAATAGGAGAGTAGCTACCTGATAATAACTGCACAAAGTGTGTTACCAAAATGGCCACCGAGTGGTGGTACTTGCCTATAAGGACTTTGGGCCCTATCTTGGCGATCTGAAATGCATGGTCAGTGACGAAAAGCTTCAATACAGTACATTTAGGGGTGTGTCCATTCCACATTATTTGTTATTTGGTTATCAAACGTTGAGGGCATTGTTCAGAAGGGTTGTTCTTCTGTTTCTTAATCAGTAATGGGTGTGTTTTGGGAGTGACATCCTTTAAACCAATGGCAGTGACTATCATTCCCTTTAACTGCAAGCAGCACAACTTCAAACAACACATCAGTATTTTTCCAGTCAGCGGGACATTTGAAGGAATCTGCTTGCATGCGAGACTGTGTATGGATTAAACAAAATCTTGCTTTGCTGAAACCTGATTGTGACTATGCATTCTGCACTCGCCTATTATTTGAATTCAAAGGTAAAGTGAAACTAACTTCATTGTGAACTCATAGTCAATGACAAAACAGTTCTACCAGAAAGACTCAGTAGACAGAATAGAATCAGTTAACAATTTAATTAGTAAAGGAACGGCTTGGATACAAGCATGATAAAGAGTCCTGAATAGGTAACGGTCTTTGGCGTAGGCCCCGTCTCGGATCCGTCCAGCGATGAGCGGATCTCGTCTCCTGCCGATGGATGAAGGCAGGGGCGGGGACCCTACCCCCCACGACGAGACGGGGACCAACTGGTGGCGGTGGCTGAAAGATGATGCTGTGGTAGGCAGACCATGCCCGATTGACGTGGACTGCTGGCAGAGGTGGCTGGAGGGGAGGTGGAGGGGACGTCAAAGTCAGCGTACTGAGAAGCAGAAGCAGTGTTAGGTGGTACATATTTAAAGAGTCCACTGAATTCCTATAAGCTAGCGCTGATTGAATGAGTGAATGATTGGATTGCGGGGCTTTCCCGAAAGTAGGCAGATAAGATTGGCTCCGTGTAAGCATGGGAGGAGTAAAGGCTACACTACGAGTCTTCCTAGTAGAACTTTCGCTGAAGCTATCATTTCTACAGTTATTTACTTTCACTATTGACTGACAAGGGGTTACAATTAAAAACGTAGCCTGAAAAGAGCAACCCTTACACCAATAAAGATCGAATGACTGAATAAAAATCTTAAGGACATTTATCTGGTGCAAGATAGTGATTTTTGGATCATGCGCCAGACCACACCTTATGCTTAAAGTGGAACGCACCTTATGCTTACGTAAAGTGGAACGCATGGCGAAAAATTTGTCACTGACTGGGTGTAAGATATTAATAAGACTTGCATCACACTTTGTGCCACGTTGCGACGGATGTCGGATAAGGCCCTTTATGTAATATTGAAGGATGCTGAAGTCAAGTGTTGCAGCCATGGCCTTTTCTTTACAAGCAAGACAGAGTAGACAATGAAGTAGAACTAGTCAAACGAAAGTCATTAGTCAGTATTCTTGTGGCATAATCATGATGCGTCCTCCATAATTTATACAGTAACAAAGTCTTTTAATCCCAGTACAAAACATTTAGGCAGAATACAGATGTCTGTAAAAAAACAAAATACAAGTAGACCAAGTAAACATAGAGGTGTATTCATATATGCATAGAAATGCAAGTATCGCATTTCAGATGTGAGCTCAATAAGACTAAGCATTAGCGAACATAGGGCTACAAACACCTCTGCTTTCTCTAGGCTGTTACTCATGCGCTGACATCACATACAGTACATATCAGACCCTGATTTTACGCACACCCACGTGCCATTTAAATATATGCAGATCCCTGTGCAGTTCGCCAGAAGCCTCAGTGGATGTTCTGCTTTGCCTGGTTGTGCGCCCCCCCCCCCCCCCCCCCCCCTTCCACCTCTCCCCCCTGTTCCCCCGAAAGAATCCTCTGGATTTTCTCAGATTGGCATTTCCCGTGGCCATGGTGGGATGGCATTAGAGCGGTGCTTGCGGCTGCCATGCGTGGTTTCTTCCAACTGTAAAAGCAATGGAGAACGGAGTGTGTGAGAGAGAGAGAGAGAGAGAGAGAGAGAGAGAGAGAGAGAAAGAGAGAGTGTGTGTGTGTGTGTGTGTGTGTTTGTGTGTACAGTATGTGCTGTTGACTGACATGCGATGCTCCACCCCTTGTCTTGTAGACATAGGCTAGGGTATTTAAAATTTGGATTTCTCAATGCACACTGCCTGCTCTGACACTAACCCCAACGCATGCTACTGGTGTGTGTGTATGTGTGTATGTGTGTGTGTGTGTGTGTGTGTGTGTAAAGGAGTGTGTGTCCGAGCAGGTGGAGAGAAGACTAAGTGACAAATAATTAACAAATACTGGACAAACAGAAAACAAAGATAGGACAATGCCCACGCTTCTTGGCCCCTGTTATAGCAACAGTACTTACGTCCTCTCTCGTCAGAGACGCATCTCTCTACTAAAGCAAACCCAGGCATTAAATAGCACTGGTCACAACCAAATCACGGTCACAATTCAATTAACATCTTGAAACAATGTTTAATCTCTTAGAAACCCTTGCGCAGCACAATACTCAGAAGCTTTCTTGTGCATTATCAAAAAACAGCGCTTCCAAAAGAAAACAATAAACAAAGAAAAGTTTGCCACAAACACCCCTGCGCTAATGAGTAATAATTCCCTATGGGAGCACGCCCCGAACATTGAAAAAGGCCTTGCCGCCTGCAAACCGGCTTACCCCCTGTACACAGAAGGCCGCCATGAAGACCGGTGCAAACATTCGCTAGTACAACACAACGATCACAAATTTAAGAAGTTTCCTTACGATGTTATGTGCGTGCTTGCAACCCCCCAAACTGTGTTCATGTTGCGCTTTGCAAACAAATACCTTTTAGCACTTTTATCGATAAACAAATCTTCCATTCCTAATTCCCTTCACCACGCATTCAAACATTCAGCCCTCCGTACATACATACATTCATCCACATGATATTGGCCTAGTACAAACTGCATTGTCCATAATCATGCCAATCATCCCACCAGATCATATTTATTTAAAATGTCCCATTTTGTTTAAACGTTCAGTCTTAATGTCCATACCGTGTCGGGAGATTTGTCAGTTGAAGTGACAGGTGTACTGCGCTCTGTCACAGTGTGTGTGTGTGTGTGTGTGCGCGTACATGAGAGAGAGAGAAAAAGACATGGAGAGAGAGTGTGGGTCTGTACTGAGGTGTGTGTGAGTGTGTGTGTGTGTGTGTGTGTGTGTAGAATCTATGTATATATGTGAGTGAGTATAAGTATGTTAAGAGAGACAGAGAGAGAGAGAGAGAGAGAGAGAGTGTGTATGTGTAAGTGCCTGTGCACTGATCCAGAACATGCAGGGGATCGGATCATGCAGAGAACAGCGGGGTGGGTGGGGGTGGAGAGGGGGTTGGTGGGGGGAGGGTTTGGCGGGAGGAGAGGAGAGGAGAGGAGAGGAGAGGAGATGGGGTGAGGATGTGGTGGGGGTGGGGAGAAGAGGGTTGCCTCCCAGTGCAGTACACAGATTCCTGCCCGCAGCTAAGGAGCTGGCAGATATGTGTAATTCATGGTTGTCAGAATGTGTCCCGCATGCTCCAGAAATGTACATCAGGCTGACTAATAGCGCCCTGTTTCGGGGCTGTGAATTGAAGGCTTGTTTTCCCACAGAGCTCGCTCGCTCTTTCTTTTCATAATCTCTCTCCGCTTGGTGGGCCCATGCATTGTTCAACACACTGCATGCAGTCAGTCTCAGCGACAAACGCAACCCATTTTTGGAGAGTCGTGCGTTGGACATATATGGACATATATGGCCAGTTGACTGCTTCTGTTCATTTGGTCTTACTGTAAATGTTACACAATGGCAAGGCGTGTGGTCCGTTTTCTCTCGGCCATACAGAAAAGATGGAACACAATAGCGGGTTTGCAGAGTGGTGGTGGTGGGGGCTTTGCGACTGACAGTGTCTCACTCACAAAAACAGATGGCCCTTATTTCAGCTGCATGTTATCTCCAAGCAGGCACACGTTGACTTCTCTTTCCGCCCAAAAGGCAGTTGGGGGGCACGGTGGCGGAGAGAAGGCTGTGGTGATGGGGGGCACAGTGGGGGAGAGAAGGCTGTGGCGATAGGCTTGTCATTGTTAACAGGGCTCCAAATTCTCCTGACTTATTGCTTTCTTTATCCAGGAGGGGCCTTGCAGGCCATGATTACCCCGTCGCCCATCTCTCCCCTAATCCACATGAGTGGCATGGGCTGCGGAGAAGACTGGCAGTGGAGGGGGCACCATCAAGTAGACGGGCAGATGCTGAGGTTGGCATGCCTCCCAAACTCACACACAGCCATGCACACATTCACACACATGTAGACACACTCACACACACACACACACACACACACATGCACACATACAATCAAGAGCACACACTCACTCACACACACACACACACACACACACACACATACACACACACACACACACACACACACACACATACTGTACACACACCTACATACCTCTCAAAGACACACACATACAAGGTCTTAGAGGACTGATGTTTAGGATTAGGATGTTTACTTGGCACAGTGGTGGCAAAGGTTCACAAGAGTAAGGCTAAAAACCCTAAGCACACACACGGTCTGCTGGCTGCTGTTATCCTAATCTTGAAAAAATGCCCCGTCTGCATTCCAGTGGTAGCGCCCTGGCAAAGCAGGTGCCACCAGGTGGTCGCTTAGATACCACACCTGTTGAATCTGAACAACAGACGTGGCAAGTCACGACCACTCAGTGAAGTAGGCAAAATCCATTGGCCCATCATCACACAAACATCTTTTCACACCATTATGATCAACCAATTTCTTGCGACAGAGCATGGTAATTTTGTGTTTGGTCGGCAAATGCAGTGTCTGCTAACTGCACACCCCCTGGCCCACAATCCATTTTTCCATCCAGTCGTGCACAGCCTACTGTACCACTTGATGAGCACTTTTCCCTTGCAGGGATTTTGACATTGGAATGATGTTTGCATAGTGTGCCTTGTAAGCATGCTAACCTTTCACAGCTTTCCTGGTTAAGCGCATGAATCTTTTAGCATTTTGGAAACAAGAAGACGATGCTCAGCTCAAACACATTTCCTCAACTGGTGCTCGACAAGGGCCTGGATTAATAATGAATGGGGTGTGTTGCATGACATGAGGGCGGAGCAGAGATGGGGGGGGGGGGGGTTAGACAGTGTCTCTAGTAAGTTCAGAATCTCTTAACCAAGATGACTCTCCCAGTGTGATTTTGTGAGAGTGTGAGAGATGAAATACTGGATTTGGTTGATTTTTTTAACTGATGGCTCTCTCTCCGTCTCTCTCTTTATCTCCATTGCAATCTCTCTTCTGCTTGCCTTTGTCTTTTTGCATGCATGTATTGTATGTGTTTGATGGCTGTCTTACATGGATATTCTTGAAAAGTGTTTTTGTATGGTGATGTTTTTTCTCATGGTGATCAAATTCCTTCAAATATTTGTTTTAATTAATTGATACTGTAACCATGGGGATATGGACATATAGTTAGTCATGATTTAAAAAACCATGGGGACCATGGGGATTAAGAATCTCTAAAGACCATAAACACAGCTGGCTTAGACAGATAAACCAAATCTGTTTCACCTTAACCTCTTCTCCCATGTAAACAGGAACACAGGAGCAGTGCTGAGGGTTTGATGATTTGGACTTGAGACCGAGACGTGATGGCTGTCTTCCTTTTCCTACATCTGGAGCAGCAATCTCCTTCAAAAACTAGTCCAGTGCATTTTACACAAAAACAACTTTGAGTGTCCTGTTCTCTAGCTCATAAAAAGGTTTTTTTTCTTTTCTTAGTTTAGTTTAGTTAACACTAAGTTGTAAACACTTCGGAATTTTTTTTTATTAAAAACTGGATATATACCAAAAAACGTTGATGTAATCGCTTCCTGCCAGGACTTTTACAGGCTTTTCCCAAATCACGGAAGTAACGTCGACGCAGCGGTATAGTAGCAGATAGTAGCATCCATCAGGCAAGTCTTATTTAAATAAACTCCTGGTGTATTTACAAACTTTTCAATGCCTCGTTTTATGAGTAAAGAACATACATGTAGTTGTACTACTGTAGAAGCATTATTATTAGTGGGGTAATTTACGAGATAAAAGTTGGTACCATTACGACTGCAGAAACTCATTAGTTTCTGACAGCGCTACTTGACCAGGGTTCGACCAAGGGAAAACAGGTTCTGGGAGGGTGTTTGGCTCGGGGTCATGGTGCAAAGGACCCTAGGGTGAAATTACTCCGAACCATCGCTTTAATTATTGTATTGGATATTGTAATCTATCCTGTATCTTAATTTTGATTAAGAGACTGAGGGCCAGATGTACTAACGCTTTTGTTTCGCAATGTGCGTGTAAAATCATTGCGAGGTATGTACAAACAGGCCACAATGATGTAAAAGCGCAAACTGCCCTACGCGGGAGCTGAAAGTGGCAGATTGCATTTGTCATGTCATGTGTGATCAGGTCAGGATCACGACTAATTGCAATCACCTGGGCGTGCGGGCTGGGGGTCATGGGTACGTAACTTCCTTCCCGACAAACACAAAAGAAGCTCTCCCAAATTGTTTGGTACGCAAGTTGCTTGTCGCTGGTCGGTACAAACCGCGCACTTCATGCTGGGTTTTGGTTGCGAACAACTCCCTCGCTGTGGTCTGGGTAGGTGGAATGTTTCATGTACTCCTTACACTTTTAATGTGAGTTGTTGCCACTGCTGTAGACCACGAACGTTTGTCTGACATGTAGGTAATAGCATAAAGTGAGAGTTTGTGTTTAGCCACGTAGTTTGAACACGGGGCAGGTGGTTGTAGTGTCGTAACGTTTGGCTCATCTTGCTATAGACTGTCATCTCCTCCCTACTCCTGTTTCCCTGTGACTACTCCCTCCTCTGCTCCTGTTGCCCTGGGCTAGCTCGCATTGTGGAAAAGGCCGAGGTAGGCATTGTTTATTGTTCTAACAGTGCAACGGTCCTATTTTAAATATGTATCTGGTACAATGTTTCTTTTTTACATGTCGTTTGACTTATGAACAATTAAACTTCATAAAAACTGTTGTGTATTGTTATGAAATGCGACATAACCATGGACCAGGGTGTTAAACGTTTCTCTCTGTTGTAGATCACAGCTGGCTGTCTATTACAGTTTGACCACTGTTTTCCCCCATTAGGGTTTCTTTTGGTATTAGTCAGTGTTAACCTAACAGCACGTCAAAGTTGGTTGTACAGTATGCTTGTTTGTGTTGGTTTATTTTCTTTGTGTGGTATGCTTGTCTGAGTGTGATACACTGGTGCATTTACACTGTTTGCCAGGGTCTGTTACACGACCAGGTGTAGTGCTGTTGCCATCCCTGAGCTCATATTAGCAGCTAGTTAGCGATTTCAGACTGTTACTCCGAGGCTATTGAGACTTATTCTTCCCCCCGGCAGTATTAGTTTTTAATGGGTTCTTGTAACCCCTGACTTAGCTTATCCACACGGGAGACTGTTACTCCTGGGGCATAGGGGTCTATCTATGCCCCAGGTGGTATTAGTTCATATTGAGTTCTTTGTGACTCCCAACCTAGTTTCTCCACACAGTAGACTGTTACTCTTGGGCCATAGGGGTCTAGGTCCCAGGTAGTATTAGTTCATTATAGCTTCTGCTATTCATTGTAGCTGTATCGGTAGCACTCCACTGGCGCTGAATAGCGTGGTTGTCTTGTTTTTGTTTTGTCTTGTATTGTTTCCTTTATTGAATGCCCCTCCTTCCCCCTGTTTGCTAGTATGGCCTGCTAGGTCTATTAGGTCACACAGTTAAGGTACTCTAGGACTGCCGCCTTCCCCTAGTTTGCGGTGAGGGCACATTCTAGTGGTTGAGCGTGTACTGAACACCTATTTATACTCGTGTGGGTTGTATTTAGAAAGCTTGAGTGTTACACTTGTGTTTGTGTGTGTGTATGGCCATAGATCACTTTTGGGGCTGGGCAGCCGTCCGAGGGTTACTGTACCTGTGTTAATTCAGGCCGTGTAGCAGCCACCAATCCACTGGGCATTTCATTTATGATTATGTGTATTATATTTTGTTTTCTTTGATTATTTCGTATTGTGTATTCTGATTTTGTTTTTTTTTATCGGATTTACCTACTGTACACCCCTGCCATCCATTTTAAACGAAGAAAAGAAATAATAAATATAACATTGTTTATACTACTGCCTCTGTCCTCATCCATTTAATTGGATAAACCTGAGGGCCCTGTCACATTTGGCGCTGTGAGCAGGGTTCATGAAGAGGCTGTTAAATTATTTTTTTTCTGTTTGTTTTGATCTTTGGTGTTGTGTGAGTGAACATCTTTTACCATAGTTGCTAGTTAGCTGTTTGGGGAAAACAGTGGTTGAAGAGTGTGTTCGTCCCATTCCTGGAAGCAAGAAGGCCGGGCCGAAGGAACTTCTAATTCCCGTCGTCAACACCATTGCTGGAGCGTTGGCGCCTGCATAGTGCTTCGTAATTGTGACTGCTGTCCTTTCTGTGTGTGTGTATATATATATATATATATATTTTTTTTTTTTTTTTTTTTTTTTTTTTTTAATACATTTTTTTTTTTTTTTTTTTTCCCTCGTTTGTTTGTTTGTTCCCTCTCGTCCTTATTGCAGACTAAGTGTAAGGATGGACAATGAGGAGATGGCAGCTCAACTTAGAACCCTGACTGAGCTTGTGCAGCAATTGCAGGCAGACAACACAAAACTTAGGGAAGAGGTCGCCCAAAGGTCAGTTCCGCCAACACCCGATAGTTTGCCAGGTCAGTCCCCTAGGCCTGGTCCTGTAAATGAGGCCGTTAGACCAGCCCCAACTGGAGTAGTAGAACGCTATGTGTATATCCCTCGTGAGCGTAAGTGCCCACGGTTCTCTGGGAGACTGTCTCATGATTCTTTAACGGTGGAGGATTGGGTGGAGGAGGCCCGCCGCCACTTATCTTCACGGCATATGCCACTTTCCGAACAGGTTTTGACTATTTTTGATTTGTTAGATGGTGAGGCCAGGACCGAGGTTAAGTTTCGCCCTGCTTCCGATAGAGATGACCCCGATAAGATCTTTGGTATACTTACCAGTATTTATGGTTGCTCCCACTCCTATATTAGTCTACAGAAGCAGTTTTTCCAGCGACGGCAACTTGCAGGGGAGTCTTTGAGGGAATACTCCCATGCTCTTATGCACATGATGGAAGCTGTAAAGAGGAGGGATCCGGTCTGTTTTGCGAATCCTGATGTGGTATTGCGTGATCAGTTCATAGAGCATGTAGGGGACAGTATGTTGAAACGGGAGCTGCGACGTCAAGTACGGCTCCACCCAACTATCACTTTCTATGATGTCCGTAGTGAAGCTATTCGTTGGGTGGAGGAGGGTGAGCACTCTAGTGACCCTAGGCCCCGTGCACATTCCTGTAGTACCAATGTAGTCCAAGAGCATGATGTTGACTCCAACGCAGTGTCTGTTAAGCCTACCAATGAGTTGACTGAGCTAAAAGAGAGTCTCCGTAAGCAACAGTCCCAATTAGACACCATTTTGCGCCGTCTCGATTCCCCTTTGCTACCTGACCAGTCCATCCGTAGGCCACTTGTGCGTAGCTCTCGTTATCGTTTCCAAGCTGATGGCAAGCCCATATGTTTGCGATGTAACCAACCTGGCCATATTGCACGTTTTTGTCAACCTCCAAATGCTGCTCCTAGAGCAGAGATAGAGTCCCACTCTCTCCCTCGGCAGCAGCCGGAAAACTAGTACCCCCTGACGTTATGGCCCAAACGTTGGGTGGGGAGTCATTGGGCTTGACATTAATAGGCACACGACAACTCATTGGCAAATGTCCAGTAGTAGAGGTTAAGATTGGGGGTGTGGCGGTGGCTTGCTTGCTGGACACTGGCTCTATGGTGACTACAGTCACCCAGAAATTTTTCGAGCAGCAGTTACAACCCCTTTTTCACACTGGTTTACAATCTTGTAACTGGCTTCAGTTAAAAGCAGCAAACGGCTTGGAGATACCATACTTAGGATATCTAGAACTAGATGTACATCTTTTTGGCCGAACCCTGCCTAAAATGGGTATCCTCGTCATTAAAGACGCAGCTGACCCAGACGCCCAGGCCCGCAAAGATTCTGTTCCCGGCCTCCTTGGAATGAACATTATCAGCAAGTGCTATCAAGAATTGTTTGTCGACCATGGCAGCGCCTTATTTCGATCCCCTGATGTCCGGCAGGCTGGCAGGGTGTGGCAGCAAGCCCTGTCTGAATGTCAACATCTTGAACGTGCCTTGGAGAGTGGCAAAGTGGGTTCTGTACGGGTGCAGCCAGGGCCAGCGATCCAAGTGCCAGCAGGGTCCATGAAGCTGGTTCCAGCCACTTGCCACCCAGGATTGGGGTCCACACTTCTGTCTGCTCTTCTAGAGCCTGTATCGTTCACTGATGGCCATCTGCCAGGTAACCTGCTCATTCCAACAGCTTACCTTTCCGTCACTTGTGGCCGGGTTCAAGTGCCAGTTGTTAATATAGGATGTCAAGATCAGTGGCTTTGGCCAAAGACCGTGCTCGGGAAACTTTATGTTGCCACCTCACCGGTTTCCGCTTCTGCCATCAACTTTGAAATCCAGGGAGACAGTCACGAGCAGATAGCCTTTATCCAGTCCATTCACACAGGAGAACACACCGATACAAGCTTTTCCCAGCTTACCTGGCCCACATTGTCAGATCAAGAACAGCAGGAAGCTCGCGGGCTGTTGGAGAAGTACAGCAATACATTCAGTCAGAGTGATGGGGACTTAGGATGTACCAACTTAGTCCAACACACCATTCCCTTGCTGGATGATGCCCCTGTGCGGCAACGGTATCGCCGCCTTCCACCTTCTCAATATGACTTGGTGAAAAAGCACGTCCAAGAGTTGCTAGACCATAACATCGTCAGGCCCAGTTGCAGTCCTTATGCATCACCTATTGTGGTGGCCCAGAAGAAAGATGGTTCAATTCGCCTGTGTGTCGACTACCGCCAGCTCAACGCCAAGACACGTAAGGACGCATTCCCACTTCCCAGGATAGAAGAGTCCCTGGATGCATTGAGTGGAGCCAAGTGGTTCAGTACCTTGGACTTAGCCAGTGGCTATAACCAAGTCCCAGTCAGCGAGCAAGATCGTGAGAAGACCGCGTTTTGCACGCCCTTTGGGCTTTTTGAATTCAACAGGATGCCCTTTGGGCTGTGTAACGCTCCAGGTACTTTCCAACGCTTAATGGAGCGCATTTTTGGAGATCAGAGCTTCCATGCCCTCTTGTTGTACCTGGACGACATCGTGATCTTCTCCACCACGTTCCAACAACACCTTGAGCGCCTAGAGATGGTATTGACCCGACTTCAGCAACAAGACCTGAAACTGAAGCTAAAGAAATGCCGTTTTTTTCAGACTGAGGTCAGCTACTTGGGGCATGTGATATCTGCAGCAGGAGTGGCCACCGATCCTGAGAAGATCCGAGTGGTTGCAGAATGGAAGAGGCCCTCCACAGTCAAAGAGCTTCGCTCCTTCCTTGGGTTCGCCTCATATTATAGGCGATTTGTGGAGGGGTTTGCAAGCCTTGCAGCCCCTTTGCATAAGCTGGTAGGTGCCCTACAGGGTACCCGCAAGAGACCTGGGCCTCGGATCCAGGGTTCCTTCGCACAGCACTGGACTGGAGCCTGTGAAACAGCCTTCTCAGCCTTGAAAGAACGACTGATTCATGCCCCCGTCCTAGGATATGCGGATTTCACACTCCCATTTATCGTAGAGACTGATGCAAGTAATTCTGGGTTGGGCGCGGTATTATCGCAAGAGCAGGCTGGGCAGCGACGGCCAATTGCATATGCCAGCCGAGGTCTCCGCCCCAGTGAAAGGAATATGACCAACTACAGTTCAATGAAGCTGGAGCTTGTAGGCCTGAAGTGGGCGGTTACCGAAAAATTCCGTGAGTACCTTCTTGGTCACAAGTTTACAGTTTACACGGACAACAACCCGCTAAGTTACCTGCAATCAGCCAAGTTGGCGGCCGTGGAACAACGCTGGGTGTCCCAGTTGGCTCTCTTTGACTACGAGATCAAGTACCGACCCGGCACCGCCAACCGCAATGCGGATGCACTGTCCCGACTGCCCTCTACCCCGGCCTCTCCATCAGCTACCCCAGAGGTGTCTGTTCTTCCTCAATGTTCCATGCCAGGTGAGACCCCCGGGCTGGGCCCCCGGGTGGTTGATTCACTGGAAGTGGGGGCTATTGTACCCAGGGCTCCTGCCCTCCCTACGGGTGTGATGCGAACTCAGACCCCCGGGCTGGGCCCCCGGGTGGCTGATCCACTCAAGGTGGGTGCTATCGTTTCAGGGGATCCTCCCCTCCCCACATGGGTGATGCGCGCTGAGACCCCTGGGCTGGGCCCCCAGGGGGTCGAATCCCTTTCAAGTGGGCTTGTCATGCCAGGTGTTCCAGTTCCCCCGCAATGTGCACTGAGTAGCGTGGCCCCTGGGCTGGGCCCCCAGGTGGCCAACATCTGTGAAGTTGAAGCTGCACCATCACGGAGTAAGAAGGACTTAAGAGTACTCCAAGCGGCCGATCCTTGCATTGTGGCATTTATGCGCTTTTGGAGGAGGAACCATCCACCGACTGCTATCGAATTGAAGACCGCACCTGCTGGAGTTCGAGAGCTTGCCAGACAGTGGCCCCGAATCAGAGAGAGAGAAGGTGTGCTGTACAGGGAAGTGCAGATTCCCCCATCCAGAGCCCAGGTTTTCCAGCTGCTGTTACCCGCAGCTCTGCGGGGAGAAGTTCTAACTGGCCTGCACAATAACCACGGCCATCAAGGAGTGGACCGGACTACAGCCTTAATCCGTCAACGGTGTTATTGGCCCAAGATGTGTCAGGATATCAAGCGGTGGTGTGATGAATGTCAACGTTGTACAGTAGCAAAAGCTACCCAACCCAGAGTTAGAACATTTATGGGCAGTCTTCTGGCTACCAGACCCCTGGAGATTATAGCAATTGACTTCACCATCCTGGATCGGGCCAGCAGCGGGCAGGAGAACGTTCTGGTGGTGACAGACGTATTTTCCAAGTTCACACAGGCGTATCCCACCCCAGATCAAAAAGCCAAGACTGTTGTGAAGGTGCTGGTGGAGAAATGGTTCTATATCTACGGGGTACCACAGCGGATCCATTCTGACCAAGGCAGGTGTTTTGAAGGAGAGCTACTGCATCAGCTATGTGCACTGTATGGCGTTCAGAAGAGTCGGACCACCCCCTACCATCCGGAGGGGAATGGACAGTGTGAGCGGTTTAACCGCACTCTCCACGACCTCTTGCGGACACTGCCCCCAGACAAGAAGAGAAAATGGCCCCAACTGCTCCCACAGCTTCTTTTTGCCTATAACACCACAGTGCATCACTCCACCCAACACTGCCCGTATGAATTGATGTTCGGGCAGAAGCCTCGGCTCCCCGTGGACCAGTTACTTGGTGTCATAGAAGAAGATCCCCCATACGCCAATACAGCTGACTGGATGGGGCAACACAAAGAACATCTGTTGGCGGTGTATAGTAATGCCCGGGAAAAGCTGGAAGCTGCTGCAGCCTACCGGAGACGAGACCATGCTGACCCCGCCCCCATCCTGTCAAGAGGCACCTTGGTGTACTGTAAGAACCACTTCCATGGTAGGCACAAGATACAGGACATCTGGAGTTCTACAGTCTATGAGGTGTTGGAATGCTTGGATGAGGTGGGCACCCTTTACAAGATCAAGCCCCTGGGTGACGGCGGCCCCTGCAAAGTCTTACATCGCACCGAGATAAAATCAGTCCCAGGTGGGACAGAGGGCAGGCAAACAGAGGCAATCCACCACCCTCCGCCGGTGCATGGAGCCGTTGGTACCCCATCCCTAGTGGCTGATGCCACTCATCCTCCATCTCCAACATACAGGGAGGTTACCACTCCAGATGACTCCGAGGACGACAGCATTTGGAGAGTATCCATCACATCGGCCAGACCAAGTACCATAGGAAGCCATGACCCTCTGCCGGGCCTCAGAGGCGAGAGTTTACCGAGTGGTTCCACTCGAGCAAGCAATGCGAGTCCACCCCTGCCCCCAGTGGAACAGTTGGTTATACCACCTACAGAGGGAGAATTAGGTATGGATCCCATGTCACCCGAACCTGTAGATTCCCCCCCTGTGCAGGCATCTGGTAGCCCAGCTAGGAACCCTATACTCATGTCTACCCTTAGACGTTCGAGACGCTGTACAGCTGGGCAACACTCTAACCCCTTTCACCTACCACAGTCTGCCTCCAACAACTCAGGGTCAGGTACAGTGTAGGTGAATGCTGCTGATAATGTTTCGCTCTCTCCCTCTCTCTCTCTCCTCTTTGTGTAGTATTATGTCAGAGTTGGTTCACCGGGTCGGTGAACATTAAAAGCTGGGGTGTATGTGATCAGGTCAGGATCACGACTAATTGCAATCACCTGGGCGTGCGGGCTGGGGGTCATGGGTACGTAACTTCCTTCCCGACAAACACAAAAGAAGCTCTCCCAAATTGTTTGGTACGCAAGTTGCTTGTCGCTGGTCGGTACAAACCGCGCACTTCATGCTGGGTTTTGGTTGCGAACAACTCCCTCGCTGTGGTCTGGGTAGGTGGAATGTTTCATGTACTCCTTACACTTTTAATGTGAGTTGTTGCCACTGCTGTAGACCACGAACGTTTGTCTGACATGTAGGTAATAGCATAAAGTGAGAGTTTGTGTTTAGCCACGTAGTTTGAACACGGGGCAGGTGGTTGTAGTGTCGTAACGTTTGGCTCATCTTGCTATAGACTGTCATCTCCTCCCTACTCCTGTTTCCCTGTGACTACTCCCTCCTCTGCTCCTGTTGCCCTGGGCTAGCTCGCATTGTGGAAAAGGCCGAGGTAGGCATTGTTTATTGTTCTAACAGTGCAACGGTCCTATTTTAAATATGTATCTGGTACAATGTTTCTTTTTTACATGTCGTTTGACTTATGAACAATTAAACTTCATAAAAACTGTTGTGTATTGTTATGAAATGCGACATAACCATGGACCAGGGTGTTAAACGTTTCTCTCTGTTGTAGATCACAGCTGGCTGTCTATTACAGTTTGACCACTGTTTTCCCCCATTAGGGTTTCTTTTGGTATTAGTCAGTGTTAACCTAACAGCACGTCAAAGTTGGTTGTACAGTATGCTTGTTTGTGTTGGTTTATTTTCTTTGTGTGGTATGCTTGTCTGAGTGTGATACACTGGTGCATTTACACTGTTTGCCAGGGTCTGTTACACGACCAGGTGTAGTGCTGTTGCCATCCCTGAGCTCATATTAGCAGCTAGTTAGCGATTTCAGACTGTTACTCCGAGGCTATTGAGACTTATTCTTCCCCCCGGCAGTATTAGTTTTTAATGGGTTCTTGTAACCCCTGACTTAGCTTATCCACACGGGAGACTGTTACTCCTGGGGCATAGGGGTCTATCTATGCCCCAGGTGGTATTAGTTCATATTGAGTTCTTTGTGACTCCCAACCTAGTTTCTCCACACAGTAGACTGTTACTCTTGGGCCATAGGGGTCTAGGTCCCAGGTAGTATTAGTTCATTATAGCTTCTGCTATTCATTGTAGCTGTATCGGTAGCACTCCACTGGCGCTGAATAGCGTGGTTGTCTTGTTTTTGTTTTGTCTTGTATTGTTTCCTTTATTGAATGCCCCTCCTTCCCCCTGTTTGCTAGTATGGCCTGCTAGGTCTATTAGGTCACACAGTTAAGGTACTCTAGGACTGCCGCCTTCCCCTAGTTTGCGGTGAGGGCACATTCTAGTGGTTGAGCGTGTACTGAACACCTATTTATACTCGTGTGGGTTGTATTTAGAAAGCTTGAGTGTTACACTTGTGTTTGTGTGTGTGTATGGCCATAGATCACTTTTGGGGCTGGGCAGCCGTCCGAGGGTTACTGTACCTGTGTTAATTCAGGCCGTGTAGCAGCCACCAATCCACTGGGCATTTCATTTATGATTATGTGTATTATATTTTGTTTTCTTTGATTATTTCGTATTGTGTATTCTGATTTTGTTTTTTTTTATCGGATTTACCTACTGTACACCCCTGCCATCCATTTTAAACGAAGAAAAGAAATAATAAATATAACATTGTTTATACTACTGCCTCTGTCCTCATCCATTTAATTGGATAAACCTGAGGGCCCTGTCACACATGCATATGCATTCATGGGAGGATCCAGGGGAGTTTAGCGTAAAAAGATGGGAGGGGAATACTTCCGCCTTGTAAAAGCAGGTGTTAATCCAAATTGCAGTTCAATGCGTCAATAAGAGAACCTTTCAAAGCAAACAGAATCACTATTTAGAGCACCAGTTTTTGTGGTGAAAGTATGTGTACTACCAAAAGCAACCTTAAAGGATAATTCCGGTGTGATTTTGACCTATAGTGTGTTTCTGTAGCGCCAGATTTCTGAGTGCAGGGGACAAGCCGAGGTGAGCTATGAGACATACGTTAACACTCTATCATGTTTCAACACACTTTAGGTCAATATCACACCGGAATTCTCCTTTAACTTTTGTTGGCCTTTCGAAGGTCTTACTTTTACTTTCACTTTCACGTCATTCACTTAAACTTTTCTACTTGCTAGATTTGACCAATCTTCCATAGCCTACGTGCACAAGTAGTTTGAGTAGAACTACTGATCTTCATTATCTCCCTGCTTGTTTACATCTTATCATGTATGGTATTATTTCATGATCGCTAAACGTTTGATTCTTTTTAATGTTGTCATCAGTTAACTTCATTCAACTGCGCTTGTATGTAGGCATTGCCATTCAGTTTTGGACGTTCGCAAATTGCGTATATGGGCGGAGAAAGGCAGAGAAAGGCACAGTTTACACTAAGGATTGAACGATTGATAAATACGACGGAAACGTGGGTCTGACAGCGTTCGCAATCTGCGGTGTGTCCATGACGCTGATAACGCTGCAAATGTACGTACGTACATCTGGCCCAGACTCCCCTACTTGGCTCATTCTTGCTATTTATGTTAATTCGAGTATTGTCTTGCTTTTTGATAGGCTAGTAATTATAATCTTCACAGACTCTTTAAATCAGCAAAGTGATAAATGGTGTAGTGGCTAAAGCAGGTGACTTGTTCTCCCAGCGTTGTAGGTTCAATTTTCTTATGATGTGAGATTGTCCTCTTGCTTCTCGCTACCTGCAGGTAAACTAGTGTGACACGTAGATTCAATTGTTTTTGACTGATGTCTTGGTCTCTCGATGTAGAGTAACTAAATATGTATGGTCAAAAACTATTGTTGCGTCTCATAGGCCTACTCTTACTCAGAGGTGAAAAGAAGAGGTTGCGAACTCCGACCGAGCGCGCAGTGCACCGACGTGCTACCGTTAAGCCACGAGACAGTTGATAAAATTTGCGATTTGCGAATTTGTTTAAAATTTGTCCAGGATATATATTTTTTCCAACATAGATATTTAACACAAATAATGACTCATATTGGTCGGCTTAAGTTAACTGTTTTATATGCTTGCAGGTTTGGGTTTTTGCTGATGGCAATGACAATGCCATCATTAATCACTCGGTTTAATTAGAAAAATATCGACGTAGGCCGTGACAGAAAATGTCTAGGGGGTGGGGTATTACACGTTGCCACTGTTTCCACCAATGATATGTATCGCTGCATCATCAACAACGTTGTTGGAACTACGGTGTTCAAACGTCGGAGGTAGCGAATTGCGACACAGGTACGATGATTTCTGGAAACAGGTGTAACAATGTCGTTGTTTGATCGCTCGATCGTTGTTTGCGTCGTACCACGGTGGTTGAGCAACGTCGTTGCTAACTTTTCTAGAAACGACCCCCAGCTCATGAGTGTGATATGGCACCTTCATGCTGTGATAGCTGACTCTGTCCATGGTGCTGATATGCTAAGCTGCCTCTATTTTTCAGTGCTATCAGTGCCTACATTTACATTTACATTTATTCATTTAGCAGATGCTTTTATCCAAAGAGACTTACAGAAGAGTAGGCTATAACATTCAAGTCATTATGCAGACTGTGGAACTAGTAGTCAATTTATCATACATTCACGCCTGTCCTTCTACTTCTGCATGCTTATATACCTCTTTTGTGGTCTGTGCACCTCTAAGACTGAGGATATTTTGCGTTCTCCAACACTGTCACATATGCATGTAAAGTTATTTCTAAATTCTTAAACCTTCAGAAGCATAGGAAAAGACGATGACTGACTAGTGCATGTGAAACTTGTATTCTAAAAGCTATGCATTTTTGTTTCTTTCTTTTCTTTGCTAGAGTAAGCACATTGTGCTTTTTTTTATTTCTTTATTTTTGCTTCTGCCATTCCAATACCTGAGAAACCCTATCAGCTATTGTCAATGTTACCCTGGGTGTCTAATCTGCAGGGACTCTGCACAGTCCACAAACTGACTGTGTCCATGATGTTTACTTCTTCTAGGCTACTTTATCTGTCAGAATTGCAAACAAATTGGAAGTACCGTTAGTCTTTCTGGTTACCCCAACAACACTTTTGTCCCCCAAAAATACATATTAATTCATTTTCAGACTGTTACGTGTCATCAACTGTCTTTTGCTCCCATCAAAATTATATATAATTAAGCAGAATCAAACACAGCCTATCCACAATATGCAATCTGCATTAGAGGATAAAAAAGTGCTATTGTATGGATTTAAAATATTCAAAAAATCTTTCACCAAACCTACTCTTGTAAAAGTGCCCATTAAGAACTGAAACAATTATAACAAAAACATGTGGGAAAGTCCAAGCCTAATTAAACCTTTTTTGCTAAGTCTCTGAAGTGGAGGGACTGTTTTGAATGATTAGTATAATTATTCACTCTACAGAAAAGCCACTAATCATTTCTGTACTTCTTGCCAACAACTGGAGTCAGGAACAAAACAAACGATATAGAATGTAAAAATAATAATACCTCTAAAAAGGGACAAGGAACGGAGCCCTGTGAAATATGAAACAAAACAAAATAAAACACAAAACCTTGCCCGTCAGGTTGGTCTATCACAAGTGCAGTCGAGTTGCGCCAGTTCCAGCCCACATTAGAGCCATACTCATTGTACCATTGACTGCTGTCAGCAGGTGTGTTAATGGAGAAGCAGATGTTTTTTGAGTTGTTGTTGAAGAGTTGTTTGGTAAACAGCCAAGTTATTATTTGTCACAAGTCATCGTAAAAGCTCAGGTGCTATGCTATGCCATGTCACATAAAATTACATTTAGCAATAGGAAATACAGCTTATGTTTGTGGGTAACACCTTATTTAAGCTCAGTACCCAAAAAGCTTTATAAACACATATAAAGGGTTTAAAGTATTCACAATGCCTCTTAATGAATGTGACATTCAAAACTATTTGACTGCACTCATAAAGCATTATGATGTTTTAACATGAATCCTTACAGCTTGTATAAAACAATTATTATAAACTACTTACCCTTTATTGATAGTTCTTTCACACAAGCTTATGTCACAGACCACATGGAGGTGCAAACAATATCGGAGTTTTGGTTGATAACATAATCATTACCCCCCACCCCCACACCCCACCCCCCTAACCCACACACCACACACACATACAGTACTCACAGAAGCACACATATACACAAAAGCAAACTCACACATACACATGCACACATTCATTTACAT
Organism: Alosa sapidissima; assembly: GCF_018492685.1. Taxonomy (NCBI): domain Eukaryota; kingdom Metazoa; phylum Chordata; class Actinopteri; order Clupeiformes; family Clupeidae; genus Alosa; species Alosa sapidissima. The sequence goes on from NC_055966.1 coordinate 17,971,862, forward strand.
ACACATCAGTTGCAAGAGTAGCATGATTTATTTGCAGAGAGATTGAGCAGGACTGAGTGGCCACTTTGCGGTACATCTAGTTATAATTATGAACCATCAAGTTAAAAAAAACAAAGATTGTAATTCCCAGGGAAAGAGAGTGTGGGTGTTTGTGTGTGTGGACGATTCTAAGGGCCCAGAGTTATTGTCTGTCAAAGGTCCCAAATTATCTAGCAGCGTAGCTGTGTAACATCATATCATGTGTAGGCCTGTAACATTATATCATGTGTAGGCCTGTAACATCATAGTATGTTTTGGCCTGTAACATCATATAATGTGTAGGCCTGTAACATCATATTATGTGTTAGTTTTTTTTTAGTAAGGGCCTCCCCATTTGCCAACAAGGTAGTCAAAGGTGCGTATGCCTTTATTTCTGAAGTTGGGGGATTGGTCAAGAAGCCAGTGGGATCATGGGGCCCTGGAATACAGCGATCGGAGATGACTTTACTTATGGCTCTTTGATGTGGAACAGCAGGGAGGAAATGCATCTTCATGTTTCACATAGCTTACAACCTAGGCAGTCCTCAGGGAGTATGGTTGGTTGGAGATGGAAAAGTATTGTTCCCCTTAGTACAGTATTATATGTATCTGCCGGTCTATCTGTCTGTCTGTCTGTCGTTCTGTCACTTTAGTCTGTTTCAGATATTATTTTCTTTCTCTGGTTACTCTTTTTAATGATACCTGTAAGCATGTGAAATGAACACCTTTCTCTCCTTCGAACTCCTTGGTTTTGTCATTGATGTGTGAGTATGTTCATGGCAAGAAACTAAGTTTCTTTTTGCCTTGCCTTGGCTTCCCCATGTTGGTTTTCAGATTATGTTCAGGATGAATGCAAGCACATCTGACAGTTCCCTACCTCCTAGTGTCAACGCTAATTGTGCCAAACAGTCCTTCTAAGAGACTGCCTGGAGTTGTGACTCACACAAAGGCTTTTTTGCTGTCTCACTGTCTAATAAACTGTCGTGTATGTGCCATCACATCTCTTTTAAGGAAGCATTTTGAGGTGACGCCACACACTCCGAACACCTGTATGGTACCAGTAAGTCCTGGAGTTCCAGGTTGAACCATGGGGGGGGGGGGGGCAAACACCATTTGCCGATGAGATTTAGGCAGATTTCATCACTTTACTTAAGGGGAGGATCTGTATGTAGCAGAAAGCTCCAGGAAAAAAAAAAGACCAAAATTCAAAACTTCCATTTTTGCTTTCTTGTCTGACAGGGAAGCCAATGGGAACTGACTGAAGGATAAAACAAAGAGTTTGTTTTGCTCCTGAGGGAGGACAGCAGCTTGATTGGAATCCTGCGCTGTCAGGGGTAGGTTTCATGCATTTCTATGCAGCAGTTGCCTCAGCAGAAGGCGATATAATTATGCCTGGAATCACAATGTGCATTCACATAGGAGGCAGTTTTAGGAGGCTTCGTTATAAGAAGACAAGTGCATCAACACCCTGACTTACTGGAAAATACTCATAATCTTTTCTCAGGAGCAGTTGCCATAAATGATGGATGTCATTGCAACATTTCAATATTCAATCATGACCTTATCTTTATGACTACATTGAATACAGCACAGTAAACTGGCACAAGGTGCAATCAACCTCATAGGTCGCAAGAAAGGGCATCATTAGTGACATAGCCAGGCACTGAAGAAAACAGTACAGTATGGTTTTAAATGAGTGCAAATAAGTGTACATGTGTGTATTCACTTCATGAATCCAACTGCCTTCCTGTTAGAAGACTGGACACTTTTTCCATCTCTACTCTACAGTATAGTTAGTCTCTTTCTTCACAATTTTTTTAATGGCAACTGCTGAATAATTTGATCACTCCCCCATTTCCTGAGTTTTACAACATCAATCTTGGTTTCAAAGTTCAAAATAATTACTTTAAAATGATTTTCTGTCCCTATATGCCAACTTAAAAGGGGGAAAAAGCAAACTCACAAGGGCAAATGACTTCGCAAAGGCAATTATAATTCTCTGTTCTCTGCTCAATCTACAGACGATAGCATCCGAGACACTGATCCATCAGATAGCGCTGGAGTGAGACTGACTCCTGTAACTCAATATATGCAAATGACAGCAGGCTAGGCTTCCATGCGGTGATTACCTGTGTGCAAGGTCTTTGATTAAGCCGCCACTTCAGTCCACGCATTGATTGAAAGGACAAGCACCTCGGTGACCTCTTTATCCAGCTCCCTGATTTTGGAGATCTCAGACGGCGATAGCTCCGACAGCAGAGCCCTAACCATGCCGCCGTCTCAGATTGGGATCTGTGTGTGTGGGGAAATTAGAAACACAGGTACCTGTTTGTTCCAGCCACATTTTGGCGTTGTGGCTTCTAATGTGTCCAGAGATCTCTATCCAGTTTGTGTTAAACATTTGATGAATTTCACTTAACAATAATTCATAATTTTGCAGCTCACTCCCTTAGCCCTAAACTGCATAATTAAAATGTAAACAGTTCAAATGAATCTAATAAGGTAGAGGGAAATCCTTCAGGCTACACTGTATTTTTCTAATATGTATCTACCAAATCAGTAGGTGGGTCATTCTACAGAAATATCTGATTTTTTATTTTATATAACCTTAGACCACATTATTATAACCGCCGCTAACGTAGCTATAGCGGCATGGGCGTAGCAAGCTTTTCTAAAGTGGGTGGGGTAGTTGAGAGGGGGTCCTCTCAGAAAAAAATGTATGAACTAGACGCAATTTCCTCAATGCTGGTACATTTTAACATGTTGTTAGATACTTCTATCAAGTAAAGCTTTTGATTCAATGACTAATTCGGAACCAGCTTTAATAATCTCATGATATAGGCCTAGTTAACCTTGCATGCATTAATTAAATGAATTTCTTTAATGTTTTGAATGCAGGCCTAGAGTGGCTAATCGGGAACTTCGGGAGGATTCCTGGTGGGCTGTTAACATCAGAATAATATCAGAAAAATGATCTGACCCCCCCTAAAACTGATATTTCTGTCTCTTTGGGGGGTACTGGGTATTGGGATTGGGATTTTTAATGTATTTGTGAAACATAAACGCGGTTATACCGAGCAAATTGATAACAGCACTGTAATTGTCTCTTTCGACTGTCATCGCATTCTTTTCTGACCATACTGACAGGAACTAAGTTAGTTAGCCACAATGCTAATGTTTGCTAATGCGATGGTTTGCTGAAGGAAGATATACATGGAAGATACCTGTCTACAATGCATCCTAAACACCGGGCTGGGACGTTTCTGCTTGCTAAATAGGTTTTTCTGCTGTTGACTCGCTTACAGTCCTTGATGGTCCTATCAGTGCTTTGTGAAATGTTGCATTAAGACGACAAGAAGTCTACACAAAATAAATGTGAGCATTTTAGCTAATGTTCATTTCCAAACACCCACTAGACTACTACTCCCTAGTTTCAGTCTTCAATTTCCTGCATTTCAACAAAGGTGTTTCAAGTAAGGTAGAGCATGGGCTAGGCTACAAAGACTAACAGTAAAGTAAAGTCATACTTACCTCATACTTGTAAAATGTTTTGCTTGCATAAAAAGAGCCTTTCATTAGGAAACGTAATAGTTAGGACTATTCAAATACATAACGCCCCACCTTGATTAGAAACTTGTTATGGGAGAACAATTTTACATTGTATTAAAAATGACTATCGGCCAATATATCGGTTATCAGTTTTAGAAAAACTCAAATCTGAAATCTGTATTGGCCTTCAAAATCCCGTATCGGTCAGGCTCTATAGGAGATGGAGACAAATTGACATACACACATGCGCATGCACACACACACACGCACAGACACACACGCATGTACACACACACACACACACAGGCACACCTATAAAATTGATTTAAAAAGAAATGCTGTCACTTTGATAGTTCAAAAACATGTGTTTGTTCAATTAACATATTGTTTTACGTAGAAATACAAAGAAATTGCAACAATGAGGTGTTTTTTAAAGTGTAATTGATCTGTAAAGTGTCGGGACAGAAAAACGGATGTTTCTGTAGAATGGCCATAGTCTTGTAACATAGTCGTCATCATCTTCTTCTCCTCCGGCGATTAGTGCCTTTCCATCCCCAGCTTGTTTGGGCAGGTTCTCGGTGAGTTTACTCAGGCTGGTAAGGCTGGTGGCTCCAAGCTGGTTGAGGATGCTGGGCAGCATCTCTGTCAGCTGCTTGGTCTCATCGTGAAGGTGTTGGCTGCCAGGGAGGCCTGCACTTTGGGGTTGTTGAAGAGGATTAAAGGAGAATTCCGGTGTGAAATTGACCTTAGCTGCACTGAAAGATGTTGCCGAGTACTTACATGTGTCCAATAGGCACCTTCGGTCACCCCCTAGTATTCTGAATTGCGCCGATTTTCGCCGAATTTGCATAAGGTTTTCAGCTAGCTGTGGGGGCATAGCGTAGCCTATGCAGCTAAATCGCTATTTTTACACCATTAAAAATGTTCCAAATAACTCCACACTGCATTGGTAGACTTCTGAGGGTCCTGACATTTAAAACGAGATACTGAGAACTTTGGAAGTGCACAGGACGTTTATTAAAAAAGACTGTTTATACAAGCAGTACCTTCAGAGAATCTCTCCGCTGGCCGCCATCTTGTAATGAAGTCGCGATCAGTCGACTGCCGAGCACGAACGAACAGGAAGGACAGGGGAACAGATTGCAAAAGTAATTACAAAATTACAAAATTATTAATTACTAATTACAAAAGTAAATATAGGAAATATATAGTTACTGTCTACATGAGCATGAGTACACGGTATCAACGAAGCTCAAAAGGTTTTACATCAGTGATGGGAATCTCGCGTAATGTTGTTGACGGAAGACGTGCTGCACACGTGAAGGAAACAGCTGATCAGTTGCTGCACACGTGAGGAGGAGTGACCGGCCGGCATGTGTGCAGGCTACAGGTATACCTGACATTACGGAGGAAGACGAGGCGAAGAGCAGGAAGGATGGTTCGCATGTGTGCAATAACAGGTTGTGGCAAGAGGATGAGGAGCTACAATCCAGAAACGTTTCACAGGCTACCTTTCCAGGAGCCCACTTTGAAACAGTGGCTTGTTGTTTTGCAACTCGATGTCGAGACACCTGTCAATATTCTAAAACAGAAGGATTACCGTGTATGTAGTCGACATTTTGAGTTTGCTATCCCTACAAGAGGATCAAACCCCCCAAGACGGGTACATCTGAAGAAAAATGCCATCCCGAAAGCGACGGTAATTGCTCCGGAGGTATGTATGAAATTGTTTAACTATTTGCATGCAAATCACACCGTTTTGGAATCGTGTAACGTTACATGACCAAACTTTGCTTGCTAACAAGCCACTTAGCTTTGTATTCCGGAGAGCAGTTTATGCTTTTCCTAGCCCACCATCAGAAATAGAAAGAAATGTAATTTGGGAGGGAGGAAGGGGTGGGCGTTGTTTCAGTTTGTATTTTGATAAATGGAATAGATGCATGCGTGGGGGACCGAACGCTTTCCAGGTAACCTAACCTGGCCGAACGTGACTCGGGGTCCACCGAGGTGAGTGGGGGATGGTTGCACCCATTGCATTGGGAATGGTGTCCAAGCCAGTCACTAGTATCCGGAAATTTTGAATAGCGTAATCGTCATTTATATTTTGCAGATCCGATGATTTCAAATTCCTCGTATAACTCTGTGTCTTCTTCGTATTATGCCATCTTCTCAAGATTTGCAAACTTCCAAGTCCAGTCCACAAGTAATGTAAATAATCACGTAACTGATCAGCTGTTTCCTTCACGTGTGCAGCACGTCTTCCGTCAACAACATTACGCGAGATTCCCATCACTGATGTAAAACCTTTTGAGCTTCGTTGATTCCGTGTACTCATCATGCTCATGTAGACAGTAACTATATATTTCCTATTTACTTTTGCAATCTGTTCCCCTGTCCTTCCTGTTCGTTCGTGCTCGGCAGTCGACTGATCGCGACTTCATTACAAGATGGCGGCCAGCGGAGAGATTCTCTGAAGGTAGATTCTCTGAAGGTACTGCTTGTATAAATACCGTGTACTCATCATGCTCATGTAGACAGTAACTATATATTTCCTATATTTACTTTTGTAATTAGTAATTAATAATTTTGTAATTTTGTAATTACTTTTGCAATCTGTTCCCCTGTCCTTCCTGTTCGTTCGTGCTCGGCAGTCGACTGATCGCGACTTCATTACAAGATGGCGGCCAGCGGAGAGATTCTCTGAAGGTACTGCTTGTATAAACAGTCTTTTTTAATAAACTTCCTGTGCACTTCCAAAGTTCTCAGTATCTCATCAGGACCCTCAGAAGTCTACCAATGCAGTGTGGAGTTATTTGGAACATTTTTAATGGTGTAAAAATAGCGATTTAGCTGCATAGGCTACGCTATGCCCCCACAGCTAGCTGAAAACCTTATGCAAGTTCGGCGAAAATCGCCGCAAATCGAAATACTAGGGGGTGACCGAAGGTGCCTATTGGACACATGTAAGTACTCTGCAACATCTTTCAGTGCAGTTAAGGTCAATTTTACACCGGAATTCTCCTTTAACTGTCCCCTGACTTTTACAGTGCTTTATTCAACAAGATTGGCAAGAACAGTGGTACGCATGAAAACCCTAAAGTAACAATATGCCTTACATGGCGATATATGGTGATATATCATATTCTCTGACATGTAGGCCTACTGTATGCATGCAGTTGTCTTATGCTTCTACCATGAAATACATTTATATACAAACACATAACAAGCGATTTTGTGTGAAATTAAATTAACCCCTAAAACATCACGTGTTATATATTCAGCCCTGTCCTGAACATGACAGTGTTCTGGTGATAGCATTAGCATAACCGAGCGCTACTGAAAGAGTCATAGCATGTTCTTATGCCAAAAGCCTGGCCATCAACCTTTGCCAATGGGGAGGAGTACATAAGACAGCCCTGTGACCTATTTGATATCAACTTTTCAACAGAGATTGAGATATTTCAAAGAGCAACCAGGAATGAATGTGACTGATGGGCTGCTAAAACTTCAACAAACAGTAAAATCACTTGCTGTTAGCAGTGCTGACTGTGAAAGAGGATTCTCTGACATTAACAATACAATAACGCCACTACGAACACAACTACAAACCAATATCATGTCAGCACAGACTTTCATTCTTTGGTTGGGCCTCCTTTGGATCAGTGGGGTCCAACATGGGTGCTTAAAAGAAGGTTCAGCTGATCACACAGCCTGTCCATAAAGAAAACAAGTACATCAGAGGTCGCAGTATAAATTGTCAGCCATTGTTGTCTGTGATAGCATGCATTGATACGGGCAACGACACGTGACGATAAGACAATGTGGGCTTGGAGAAATGCATCAAAAATATCAAAATATCATTATATATTTTTTTTCTTCTTTTTTAAATGTCCCGCACCGGGGCCCCCTAGTGGCCGGGTCCCGGGGCAGCAGCCCCTTTGCCCAAACGCGGCCCTGCATCTATGTGTGAATTTTTATTTTATTTTTTGCCTGTGAATCTTGAGAGCTTTGCTCAAATACCCAAAATTGCCAGAAAAGAAACGGCCATGAAAACGCCTCAGCTGATTACCAACCGTGAACGTAGTACTTGATTACAGTCACACACACACACACACACCACCACCACCACTTAATTTTTCACACAAAGCTTCAGCTGGGAATGACATTCCTGCCATTGTCATCGGTTCAAGTGGCTCTCACTTCACATCCAACTGGTCACTTGATGACATGCCGTTTACTTTCCTCTCACTCACAGCTGATTTGGACACTGGCCCTTTCTTCAGAATTAGGAAAGGCCATAGAGTTCAAAAATCCAGTCTTTTGTTTTACAAGAACCACTTTACCCAGGTGACTATTTTAACAAGGCCTGATTGGCTGTCCCAGTAATTCCAGAGAGAGACTGTGACTCCACAGAGAGTGAACATGGTGATCTATGAATAGTCTGAGTAATAGTCAGACCAAAATTCTTTTACCTTTTTTCGTCCCACCTGATCCTAAATACTCCCTATTAACATTCCTATTGCTGTATGTCATTATACTGTATATTGTACTGTACATCATGTTCAATTTAATAAAAAATACAAAGTACAAATTGTACTATATTGACGATTGGTAAATAATTTGATAAGTAGCATCTAGATGAGATAATAGATGAGTGATCTTTTTTCACCTAGACAGTGCAGGGAAACCAATCATTGACATTCTGAGTTTTTAGGATTTCAACATGGTTAGGAGACAACACTGACTGAAGTAAAGTCACTCTTGGAAAGCTACAGAGAATAATGATTATTTTACCTTTCTGCACTATAATCAATGACATGGACCAGCACTGCTCTTTACTACACTCCTGACATTCTAAAATGTCAGGCCTAAACACTCGTTTTCTCTGCTTTTGATGTGTGGAGACCAAGTCGAATTTGCGTCAGTCAAAGGAGAGACACATCTACACACACCCAGGTCCAAACAGAGTCGTTTGTATTTGAGCTGAGTGACCCGTAAAGCACTGAAAGCTCACCTCAATATATATATGACTTATTCCTACATAACTGTTAAACATTTGCGATTTCTGTCCACATATACACATTTGTTTAATCCAGATGCAGTATCTACTATCTGATTTACATTTTTCATTGTTTTATTGTCTGTTTTAGGATCTTTTGGATTTTGCGGCTAAAACCTGAAATAACAAACGTTATATTTCAGCCATTTATAAGGTATTTCTAAGCCAATAATCTCTTCCAATGTGCATACATTATTATTTCCACAGTGTATATTATTAAGGGTGGGGTCATTCAGGTTAATTAAGTCTTACCTCAATTTGCTGTCAGTGGTGAAGGGACGCACACAACACCTTTGCTTATATTTATTTTTAATTAATATGAAGTATTCTGTGGCAGGTCATGACTGTCTAATTCTCAGGAGGAAAATGTGTAAACAACAACAAAGCATGTCCTTTGTAAGTCATTTGACAGACACTTGAAAACTAATCAACCAAGGGCACAGTCACCATGGTTTATCTTGACTTGATACACTGGATTTTACTGAGACTCTCTGCTGTTTGTGGGGAAACTCTTGGAAAGTGTGTAGAAAGCTCATCTTTTTGTAAGATCATGGGGCAGGAAAAGAAAAAGGAAAAAGAGTTTCTTTTTCACACACACACTCTTTCTCTGTCTCTCTCTGGTGTGTGTGTGTGTGTGTGTGTGTGTGTGTGTGGAGGTTCATGAGGGGATATGTCACAATCTGACAGTTCAGGGCTATAAGAGAACAGGGAAACCCCGCCTGCAGGCATATGCAACACTGCATAAATGTCCATTCATTTGTGTCCTGCGTGAGCATATGATGGAATCAGTGCATTAGATATGGGATTTCTGAAAACAGAATATTCTGATCACGCTGAAACATTATTTGATTTTTTGTTCATCTTTGGCTACTCTGAGGGCCAGATGTACTAACGCTTTTGCGCCCATTTCAGGCGTATTTGTTTCGCAATGTGCGTGTAAAATCATTGCGAGGTATGTACAAACAGGCCGCAATGATGTAAAAGCGCAAACTGCCTGTCGCGGGAGCTGAAAGTGGCAGATTGCGATTGTCATGTCATGCATATGCATTCATGGGAGGATCCAGGGGAAAGTGGGAGTTTAGCATAAAAAGATGGGAGGGGAAGAGTAAAGAGCGCCTAGTTATGTATTCCGCGGTATGTACAAAGACTGCTCCTGAAAGCGCACGTCTATTCTGCGCCTAAATACTTCAGCCTTGTAAAAGCAGGTGTTAATCCACATTGCATTTCAATGCGTCAATAAGAGAACCTTTCAAAGACAACAGAATCGCTATTTAGAACACCAGTTTTTGTGGTGAAAGTATTTGTACTACCAAAAGCAACCTTAACTTTCGTTGGCCTTTCGCATGTCTTACTTTCACTTTCACGTCATTCACTTAAACTTTCCTACTTGCTAGATTTGACCAATCTTCCATAGCCTATGTGCACGTAGCATGATCGCTAAACGTTTGATTCTTTTTAATGTTGTCATCAGTTAACTTCATTCAACAGCGCTTGTAGGCGCTGCCATTCAGTTGTGGACGTTCGTAAATTGCGTTTATGGGCGGAGAAGGGCAGAGAAAGGCGCAGTTTACAATAAGGATTGAACGATTGATAAATACGACGGAAACTTGGGTCTGACGGCGTTCGCAATCTGCGGTGTGTCCATGGCGCTGATAACGCTACGTTCGCAAATGTACGTACATCAGGCCCTGAATGTTTTGAAGGTTTACAGCAAATGTTGTTTTTGTACCTTTTTGAGGTAATGTTTTTTTTTTTCAAATGAATGTATTGGATTGTTCTCAATACAAATATATGATACTATAATGGGTAGAGTAAAATAGGTTCTTGTGTTCCAGCATCAGTTGGTTACAGTTTAAGTAAGAGATTATACAATAGTAATTAATATTTTAATTATATATCAACTCTTTCATATACTATGCAGCTGTGTCACCCATTCAAGAAATGGCCCACAGGTTAAAGGAGAACACAGAATACTGTGATCAACTGACATGATCAACTGAGCTCTGTATTAAAAATGACCGGAGTTCTCCTTTAATAAACTACTACAAAAGACCATCAAGCTAACAAACAAAAAAAATGAATAAAGTAACCTTTTAACAGTGTCCACATGTTTTGGGCAGGATTTCATTTTTATTTCAATTTCAATTTATCATTTCATTTTGAAGGTCACTATGTGACAGTGAGGCCCCCCCACAAAAAAACAAAAAAAAAAACATTCCCAGGGCTGAGATCAATGCTCCCTATGAAACGAGTAGAGACAGATCCCTAAAATGGTTAACATGAGAAAAGCTTCCAAACAGAGCAGCGTCTTTAACACTGCCACACCCGATCAGCCACGGGATCTGGAGGGGTAGGAGATGTCAGGTTGGTTGTGTGCTCAGCACTGTGGCTGTCGTGTGGTGATTTCCCCGGCACTTCCACTCTGTTTCAGCTGCACAGCACCTCATCTAGTGTCACTGGTGAGGCATACATCTTTCCTGCGCCTGCTCTCAGCCCTTCCGAACGGGCCAGCACTGAGGTTAATGCTGTGATCAGAGCACCAATTGGGCCAATTCCTCAAAGCCCCGGCCTCCCTGCCCCAGACAGCCTCTCGCCTTGAGTCTTGTGGCTACGAGGCCACGGCCAGCACCCGATCCGTCAACGCTGAACAAAGTGGCAATATTGCTTTGGTAACGCGCAGGCGAGTAAATAGACATTTAATCATCTGTGGCTGCCTGGCCGCTAACACTGCAAGGAGGGCAGCGCAGAGGGAGTGGACAGCAGGATGAAGCTGCCAGACTCTTGAGGCTGCACCCCTGGCTGAGGTGATGGTGGTGGTGAGAGACTAAGATGTCTAACATGCTTTCAGAAATATATAGATAGACTGTGCAACTATCTGAAAGCGGTGTAAACAAGTCTGGCATGATATTGCTAACCTGGAATTCATCCAAAAGGGGACTGTGTCTTTGAGATAATCAATATATGTCTTGATCATAACATGTGATAATTAGTCTTCCCTGACAGTAATACTATAAACTGTATGTTGGAGTTTTGTGTTCTCACACCTGTATCTGTACATTCAGTAATTATTTTGTAATCATAATAATTGAATGAAAGTATTATTATGTACAAAATGTTAATTTACACTGAGTGACTAAGATAATGAAGAGATGACCATAGACTACCAAAAGGTTGAATTCAGAGTTTGTAACAAGGCACATTTAATTTCAAGACTAGTCCAATGATTTGTAGTGCTTTTAGCCCTGGTAGGAAATTGTTTTTGCAGAGGTACCAGATTCGCAAGATGGCAACATTCAGGTTGACTTCACACACTTGACAAGTCATACAGTATGCTGACACAGATTACTGTCACAGGTATTCAAAACTACTATAAGACTTGATTTCATTTGAAATGAGCAGTGAGCATTTGCCTGTAAAGCACTTTTTGTGCATATAAAAACTCTGCTGTTCACCTGTGATCCATAGACTCAGCAACCAAATGACACACACAATGTGTTTGTACTGCAAAATCAAAAGTACCAAGCTAGCATGGCAGTTATTAAACTTTGAGGAATAATTCTCACCTCTGAGTACAGCATGACGAGTACTACAAGTTCAGAATGACATTCTGTCTCAAATCCTTACAGTGCTGTAATTGCATAGTGTGTAGTATGCACGACTATACAGACAAATCATAAACAATGAAAACTGTTCAAATGGTTTAAAGGGAAATTCCGGTATTTAGCACTCGGTGAGTTGCACAGTTTTGAAAACGAACATTAAGGGTTGTTTTAGGACATGTTTGAGCATGCCTGTAGGCAGCCACTCTGACTAGTCAAAGGCTATTCAAAACGAGTCAGAAAAGAGCAGGACCAATCGTCAAAATTTCGGTGTCCACCACTCTAGTTATCCAAAACAAAACAGAAAAGGGACTCAAAGTGCTAAATACAAGAATTTTCCTTTAAGAAGACCTTTTTAAAAAAATAAAATATCAATGGTACATAACTGAGTAAAAAGGTGTTGTTTTGCAAAAATACATGAATAGAATAAAAGTAAAAGAGAGGAAGAGAAAAAACAACTCCATGGAAAATGGTTGTTGGGCTGTTTGCTGTTTCTCTCTGCAGTAGGGGACGTTCGATTCATGAATTATCCACAGCCTACTGGAGAAGTTTGGGGCATTTTTGTTTTTCAAAAGGAGAGAATGAAAATCAATGGACAGAAATGTTTCGCATTATTCGTTTTCTTCGGCTCGATACCATCCCTGCAATTTATCCAAACAATTATGAACAATCTAGCAACTTGTATGATGTATCTTCTTTCAAACAATTGTGTGAAGGAGTCCGCAATTAGGGACTCGCTGTTGTCTACAGAGCATTGATCATGTCTTTTCAGTTTGGTGGCAGTGGCCTGAAAAATGAACTTGTGTTGATCAATCTCACAATCTTGGTGCATTGCTCATCAATGGTTCTAGTTTTACAGTGAGAGTCACATGCGTTCTGATCCATTAGCTAAGACTGACTTGCCAGACAAGTCATTGATTTCTGGAGTCAGCTAGCTTGCACATGTTCCAGTGTTTTTCTTCAAGGGTAAAGTACAGGCAGACACAGACTTGACTCCTGAATTCTGAACTGTGGCGTGGCCTTTTAATTAGTTCTAATCTGTTGGTGTGTGTATGACAAAACTACAATTGGTTGATAACATGGGGAGAGAATTTGCAATGCATCTCAACATCAAAACCAATGCTACAAAGTTCACTGAATAGCCAAAGTTCTCTGAATAATAAATTATTTTTTAATAATAATAAAAAAAAAAACATGTTGGTTTTTAATATTTATGTCATATTTATAAATGTATCTATACTTAAAATAAGGATTGTTTCCCTGAATAAAATACTTGACTTGCTGACTTGAAAGAAACTGGAGCGAAATCTGAGGACATTGTTGATTTAAATGACATAAATACTGCAATAACTAGTTATGCTGTATTTTTTCCTCAATCCTCTGTCTTCCTGTCCTGTCTACCCCAGTGTCACATTGTATGTTTGTGTATATGTATGGACAGGTTGATGGCAAATTTTCGCTTTCGCTTTCACTGTTTGAAGCCTTCTTTGCCATCAGAAGTCAAGTGTTGGTTGAAAAGCATCTGTGCTCATGTATTTCAAATGTCTTTGTGATGGCTCTATCCATCATGTCCAGTGGCTGTCTCTTGAGAGGACTCTCTCCGAGGTGACTCTGCCTTGAATGTCTAAGAGGGCCAACTCTGAAGAGGCGCAAATCGCATCAAACAGTTGCTTACACCAGGAGAAACCAACACCAAGCACTTCCTGATGGGTCACAGTGACATGTACCAGGAAACTCCTTTACACTGACATTTAGTAACACTCAGATATAGAAAACTATTCGCTCAAATAACCTAGAGTTCAAGTTTCGATATACCTTCATGTGAACAAGAGTGACAAAGACAGAAAGAGAAAGTGTGTAAGTATGAATGTTTGTACATGTATGTGAGTTTGTGTGTGTGTGTGTATGTCTGTGACAGATAATGGGAGGAAAGGAGAAATACGATGTCAGAGTGGGTGTTTATTAAAAGCGACTGGCGATAATGCCTCTCGAAGCTTTGCGTAGAGAGTTAAGGGGCGTCATAAATCTCTGTGCTCTCATCACTCTCCCCGTGATCACAAAAGCAAAGTGACAGCGCATATGTTCTCCATTATCTGCCCCTCTCCTCCACCTAATAGAGAGGGAGCAGGGGGAGAACCGATGTGCCTGGGTGGTGCGGAGAGGGTGGTGTGGGGGATCTGAGCGATGGTAATGATGATGGCATGTTGCTGTGCCATCGCTCCGTCTTGTGTCTTGTGGGCATCCACCTGCCACCGCGGCTGATCAGGGACATCGGTCAGTTCCGCTGGCCGCTCAGCGTAATGGAGAGGCCAGCTAAAGGACCTGCTCATGCCACACACACACACACACACACACATGCACACAAACACACACATGCACACACATATGTGTGTTCTGTGTGTGAGGACCACTGTGGGCCCCCAGCCTGCCTCTCTGTACCAGAATCCGGCTCACAACTTGCTGGGCGTTTTGGATGGCGCCACGGCAGTCAATGCATCTTGATAATACGCGCACCGGAGGCCACATAATTCATGCTGATGACCCCAGCATTGTGCCAGAGGCTCCTAAATCTGCACTCCAGGGCTGACATGAATATGCATCTGTGGAGTGCTGGTCGCCATGGTGCCCCCACTTTCATTCAAATCTGCATATGAAAACAACTGAGCTGGCAACATGTACTAATACACTTGACCTTTTTTTCCTCCATTATTGTACTGTTTTGTCCATTATTTGTTGTTGACAGATTATGGGCAATTAATGGGCAGTGTTAAACACAATTGCATATCAATAGATCCATATAAAAACATATACTGTATCTTCTGTTTCCCACACTGCACTGACATGGTGAGATCAGGTAAACAGGTCGATACTGTCAGTAGAAAAGGAACTGTTTAATTACAGAATATATGACTATAACCTTTGGTTGTAAGGAGTACCAAAAAGAAGACTGTATGTACAGTAATAAGAATAATGCTAAAAATATGTCAGCCCAATGTAATGTAATGTAATGTAATGTAATGTAATAAGACTTCTCCAGCGTGAATGTATCATGTTTATCATGCACCCATAGGTCCATTAAGACGTGTGAACACAGAAGCATGTGTAAACAGTGAGCAGGCCGTACTATTGAATCTAAAGATGACATGCATTGCAATAAGTGCAACACTTTAGTTTTTCTGTCTGTATTACTTTGACATTATTAGGAATTACAGCCTGGAAGAAATGCCAGAAAATTACCATCGGCTACCCTCATTCAAGCCACTTGCTTTACCAGCCAATAAACTGGAGATGGAATTTGCATGTATATCTAGAAAAAAGATAATTGAACGCAATACTGTATTGTCCAATTTCATTCTTACTTACTACTGACCCATAAAATGAGCTGAACCCCTGCAAAAAAGGTATCCCAGTATATAGTTTATCAATGCAAATCTCTTTAATGCAAAAGGTCTTTGTATTCAGCTTCTGCTTGTTGCGGTTTTGTGTCCCATGCTTGATGTGATCGTCAGTCTTGTCCATTTGTAGCAGATGGCCCCCTGTCTGATTGCATGATGAACTGCGAAGGCGCCAATGAGTATTTATTCCAAATGCATGGCGACAGTAACAAAGTGGCCATGTCACGGAAGCGAATAAATACACTTATCATGCGATTTCATTACTCGAGCACAGTCGATATTCGCACACGACGTTGTAGGCTTTGAGGGTATGGTGGAATAACAGGGTCGGGTGGGGGTGGTGGTGGTGGTGGTGGGGGGGGGGGGTGACTTGCTTCTCTCCCGCCCTCTTTCTCTCTCCCTTTCCCTCTCTCCCTTGCTCTTGCCCTCCTCCTAAGTGATCACCATCATGTTTCACTCAGTGTGCGCGGCTGATGGCCCCACATAAAGCATGAAAAATGGACAGAGCGGGAGGCAGCAAGCCGTTTGCAGGGCTAATGTACTCATTGACACAGACAGAGTGGGCCAAATAAAGACGGTAAGCAGTGGGCTTTATCAATGCCCCCCCCCCCCCCCCTCCTCTCTGTGGCAGCAACGACTCTATTCCACAAGGAGAATTATGGCGACGTAAAGACCAATAATGTCTGGGCAGTCCTTGGTTTTGGACACCGTGATTCATTCCCCAATAGGCATAGTGACCTCTCAACTGCATGTTTACACCAGCGCTTCAGAAAAGAGGGGAAATGGACGGGCTTCTGTATGAGCATAGACGCTGTCTCTCTCTCTCTCACACACAAGATATTCTAGTGTGAACCATTTATAAAGAGAAGAAAACCAAACATAGATTGTGAGGGTAATCTGAGATCTTGCCATAATGTCATTATGACTGTCAATTTCTCACTTAACTTCTCTGACTTAACTATGGGATCAGTTATCCATACATCCTTTATCATTCATGATTCATACTGTCTGATTAGTGACAAGTGTTTCTGAAGCTATAGCTGAGTGAGCTGGGGTTGACTGCGGAGGCAGTTGGTCCTTGTATGTACTTTCCGTAGGCTACTCATGCTACCGTTGCCCATTGCTGATTTAGGAGGAAATGGCTTCCTGGGGCCTTTGATCACACCTGCGCTGTCTGCGATCTGGCACCATAGGGAGTCAGTCAAAAGGTGCAATTAATGTTTCATGGGTGTTTCCGTTTTTGGCCAGGCCATCTGCCCACCTTCTCTGGTTCAACTTGTTAAATAAAACAGTGCATACGGTGTATTCTTGTCAAGTGTAGGCTATTATTTTACTTACCACATCTTTTCTGATGCATAGGTACAAGTTCTGACATAGGACTCGAGTCAATATGAATAGTTACAATAATCTTAAAGTAGCCTACACAGTTGAAGTGCAGTGCCAGGCTGCATGGCTATGGTCACCACATGTTGCAAACGAGCGCTGACCTAATATATCATTTGGATGTCACTGTGCTAGCAAGGGCATTTTCTAAAAATAGATGAGGAATCTTCACGTGTTCTGCTTTACCGTTTGAATGTCTTTAACCGACAAAAGAGAAGGGGGGACTTTCTGGCGGGGAATAGTACCGCAGGCGCAGTCCCCTTCCACATTTGCACGGGATTCCAGCCCGGTTGTTGCGGTACCCGAGCCAGCCGACAGATAGCATCAGCGGTAGGAGGGGATACAGGGACTCCTTCAGGCTAATTGTAGCAGCCAACGTTCGCAGGTGTAACACTGATCCGTGTGTGCGAGGAGCCGGGGCTTTTTATCAGCGAACCGATTTGAGACTTGAGAGTGAAAAAAATAGAAAACTAGGAAAATGTTGCACCAAGTACAATGAGAGCAGATTTGTTGCAGACAGACAAGTCTACATATGACTCCCACCAACACATATTTGATGAGCAATTCTGAAACGTCTTTGGATTCTTAAAAAGTGGATCCCACTACTTCACAATCATGAGAAATACTTGGTTGTCACATCGAGGTGCGATTGTGGAATACTGGACAACGGGCATTGTGTGTCTTTTTTGGATTCAGTGTTCATTCGGGATGCCTCACGTCATTCGAATAGGTAAGAAAGCAACATATTCGTGCGTAAAGCACACTACCTTCCGAAAAAGAGTTTCAATGATTAACATGCATCATCAGCTATTGTTTAAAAACTGAGTCTATATAATTTCAGTGTCTTCTTTCTTTGCCTTCTGCTCGTCCTTCTTGAAATGAAGTAATGAATGTCAGTAAATGCCTCTAAACTTCTTTTGGTGCAGAACAAAATGCCAGTTAGGGAAAGGTCACCCGGAATAAAGTGATCAGTTGAACGTGGTGACCGTAAGAATGGTAAATTTGCTCAGCATTAACAAACCCAAACGTGTAACAGACTTCAAATACCTTCGTTTTGCGTCGAAAAGGCTAAGTGCTCCCTGTATGGCCAGGGTAGTGCAACATTTTGCTCCGGTTTTGTAGGTTGGTGAGGTAGAAAAACAAAATCATATTAGACTACGATTTACATACAAATACCTCTTCTCTATTTCCTCCATTTTGATAAAGTGTTTTAACTATGAAGCTATTATCTGAACATCGTTTGACGGGGTGCATTACGAAACTGTGGTCTGCAGGAGATGAGTTCCTATTTCTTCAAAATGTGACACTTTGTAAAGTAAACGAACGTTTTCTGCGAAAATAAAACATCCGTTTTGAACTTAGTAAGACATCCGTCTCTTGACAGAATTCGAGTGAATCATGAAAGAAAAAAAGTTTGCGCGTTAACGTCCTACCGTGCAGGTGTCACCATGTGTATTTTTCCACGTATTTCGTTGTACACAAGAACATCAACAACAACTTCAAAGCATCTCTGAGATTGATGCGAAGTTAAAATGTGATGCTGTCTCGCGTTAGGACTCACAAAGTCAAAAACATGGTAAATCTCTCATTGGGAGCGCGGCGAAGCGATGAAACGCGGAGCGCCGCGAGGAGACAGGGCTCGAATGGAGATCAATACGTTTTTGTCCCTAGGCAAATCACTTTTGACAAGTGGCCTGCCGCTATGCAGGACATTTACTCAAAATGTCATTAGAAGACATTAACACATCTCAACGTGCACTCGGAGGACATGGCAGCTATGCATTTCGTGGTGGACCTTAATAGACTATACCTCCCTTCTGAATAGGAGACTGCAAAGACATCAGCACTCAAAACAGCGACAACACATCACCAGTTATAGCCCTTCTCTCCGAAGAAATTCCATTTCAATAATGAAATCGATCATGATAATAACCCTGCTTGTCCAATCCGTCTGATTTTACAACGAGATATTTCTTCTATAATCTTCAATAGAAAATATGGGCAGCACATTATGTGATTTATGAGATCAATTTGGCAAATGCAGCTTTTACAGTGTGTTTTTCTGTTTATATATTCATACTATACATTAGGAATGAAACAGTCATTTTCAAACAACTGTTGTTATACAGACAGAAAATAACTGCTATTTTGATGGCCTGTTGTGTATTTCAGGTGCACATTTATTTGATCTGGGTTTGATTGATAGCTGTTTTGAGGGGAGCTTTCACTTGTGTGACATTCTAGAAGAGGTTTGTTTTGTCATGTGAAACACAGTGCTGGTCTTTTTTGCTTTGATGTGCTCTTGTAAAATGAAAGATTTTGTTATGGAGCTTTTCCTACTAGTCAGCTGCACATTCAACCGCATCCAAAAATCGACTTTGACAGGCTCTGTTTTTGACACAGAGCTGAGTCAAATCTACCTTGAAATGTGATACAGCAATGTTGTTATTATGTTTTATATGTAGGTGCTGGGAAGCTCTGTTTCATTGGTCGTGTATTTGAAAAAAATAAAAAAAACAAGCAGGGAAAAGAGAATTGAGAGAGAGAGAAGGTTGCTGACGGTGGGCTAGAATGAAAAAAGAAAGAAAGAAAAAAAATAGTCTCAAGCTGAAAAGTTGTTCCATTTGCGCTCATGTACTTTGCTGCAAGGCTCTGCTGGTGTGTGTGTCCTTTTATTTGCATATATGCTTTTATTCCCCAAATGTGTGTTTCACATCGCCTTACTTTCTGTGCCCTCTCCTATTTCCAAAAATGTGTGTAGGAGGGTGAGGATGCGAGTGTGTGTGTGTTTTTGTATAGATAAATGTGGATCTGTTAGAGGATTTCATACATGTGTGCAAAGTGTGTATTGGGGGAGAGGGGTGTGTGTGGCGCACACAGTACACACACGTGCTTGAAATTGGTAAAGTGGTGCGTAAAAGGCCATTCACTCTGAAACCACAAGAGGGCTCTGTGTAAAGGCA
The DNA here is from genome assembly GCF_018492685.1 of Alosa sapidissima. Taxonomy (NCBI): domain Eukaryota; kingdom Metazoa; phylum Chordata; class Actinopteri; order Clupeiformes; family Clupeidae; genus Alosa; species Alosa sapidissima. Next base: position 17,991,828 of record NC_055966.1, read on the forward strand.
GCGATTGTAGAGGCCTCTGCGCCAGAGTCGCCCCAGCCTGGGTCGCCCGCATGCAGACGGGGACTCCGTACCAGATCCTCAGTGTGCATTACTGCAACATCACGCTGCTGGTCTGGGCGGATAAATCACACCAGTGGTGGTTCACGTGCAACAGAACCCTTCCCTAAACAGCAGACCCTTTCATGCTAAAAGAGAGGGTGGATAAAGCACGGAAGGGTGTTACATGATTCCATTTTATAACTTGGAGAAAGGAAAGGAGCAGCGATGTTTGCAATATATTTGAATTATTATTTTTTTGAAGACCCGATTTCCATATACAAGCTGAAAGGGTCCTTGTCCTGTTATCATTTTAGGTGGCACACTACAGTAACAGAAAAGAAGAGAGAGAGTGAAGCAGAGAGAGCATGTGTCGTATTGTGGATGGAGAGCAGGTTGTGAACAATCTCCTGTGTACAACTACTCGTGGGTACCATGCAGCGTCCGATGGTAGACCTCGCCATTGATTTGACTGTTTTTATTGGGCTTTTCACTGCGTCTGGAAGGTCAATCAGTCTCACTCTGCAGACACATAAATGTCCAAGGCAGAGAAGTCACCTTTTCTTTTTTTCTTTTCTAGCAGCCACCGTTTTCTGCTGTTTCATTGCTTGCACTTTTTTTTTGCACTGTAACATTTTGATATGTAAAATCACTCAACATTTTCTTTTTGCCCTTACATGTATTGAAGCAATGTTATATTCCAGATTGTTGGTGAAAATGTGCATTTGATATCACACACAGTGCCTTGTACACTGTCTAAAAACTCTGCTTCATACCATATTTGCTGTAATAAAAAATAAGAAAATCAAAGGTATATTCTTTACCAACACTTGCCAACACAAAGACATTTGTCCTTTGAACACTGAGCCTTAAGTCTGAGACTTCCTACGAACAAACGCGTCAGATGCTTTCTTTAGATGTCCAAGGCAGTGAGATTGCTGTGGAGTGAGTGATCCGACTGTGTCTGCCATTTTAAAGCTCATTTGGGTTTGTGTTACAGTAGCCTTGGCTCTTGTCGTTTCATCTCGGTCGGGAGGTAGACGATGGATTGAACTAATTTATAGCCTCTGCCCTGTCCTTTTTATTTTCTGAATGAGGGAATTTAGTGCCAGACAAAGATTTATTGAATAATCAATTGCTTTATCTACCTAATACTTAAAGTGCTTCATCATTGCCAGTTAATCAATCTGGCTCATGATTTTATGTCGGCTTTGTTTCTGTCATTCCAGTGGAGTCTGGGGGTGCTGGGAGTTTTCATTCGTTCTAATTTTATTTCATTTAGGCAGCCGACACAAGGAAGACTTACACAGATGCACACTGATTGGGTCATTCATCAATCACGTGTCATCTGTGCAATAAATTAAGTAGCAAGTAGTGAGTAGAAATCAGGAGGATTTATGAATACACACACAGACGTACAACGCATGTACAGAGGCTCTCAGTTGGGGTGTAGTTGGTTGTATTTGAAACAGTGCAGACTTCCTCATTGCATATTCTTTTCCTATTATGGTATAGAATATAATTGAATTAAATAGAATGGAAACAGAAATACGGAAAAATCTTGTCTTATTCTCATTTGCTTGCGGATTAGATTTAATTGTTTTCCTGCAAATGTAACTGAACAGTTTCTTAGTCATCACTAAGAAGTGCAAATGATAAACTCATGGCTACATTTGTAAGCTGTTTTGTTTGGTGGTCACAAGAGATATGCAGACTCTGCCTATTCAAATTTACAGAGGCCTCTTGTAGCATGCTCTCTGAATGGGAATATGTTATCCCCATGAATTCTAAAAGACTGGCGAGGGAATAATCCAAATGGCTTTCCTGTAGTTGTCGCTTCTCGTGGCGTTGGAGCACTCTCACGCTTCCGCGAGGACCCCGACACCGTGACTGTCTATGTGTGCAGTCTCACGAGAGGAAGGAGATTAGGAACAAACCCACTCCGACGTGAACTTGGATCCTCTTCAGTGCGGTTCACGTAAACAGCCCATCTACCGGTGACCTTGGAATCTTTCAAAATAGATTCCGAGCGCCATCATCGCAGCCGGAACATTTTATTTATAACACAGGCAGCTCACGAGAAGCTTAGGTACAGTTAGCCAACAACAGCAAAAAAAAGATAGGATGAGAAAAAAAGGATAGGAAGATGAAAAGGTCTTGGTAGTGCAAGGTGGAACATCACAAGTAATTCCCCCATTAAGACAGCCATCAATTGTTCTGGGTAAATAAATATTTAATTTTCATGTAAATTTAATCACTGTGGTGACAGGAGCCAGCGCCGCGCAGGCAGCCAGAATGCACCAGGGCAGCAACGCAAACGCTGCGGCCTTCAAGGTGCTACTCTGCATTTTAACAAAGCCAAGGTGTGGGTCAAAAGGGAGGTCAGTCTGGAAGAAAGAAAGGAAGCCTTTCATGTTGAATGCTGAGGCCTGTGTTAGGACAGCACACAGGTGTGGCATGGGGGGGGGGGGTTATATGGGTGGGTTTCTATCTCAAATCAGTGTGTTTGTGTGAGGCTGGTAGTGAAGTACGTGCTTGCGGACCAGAGGGAGCACAATCTAATTCACACATACTGTGTTACTGGAGTGGGTGGGGAGGAAGCTGCGGTTGTTCACGTGTAAATTGAAAAACAGTGAGTTGAGTCATGCATCACATCATCACAGAACATGATCATTCAATCATGCACACACACACACACACACACACACACACACACACGAACACACACACACACACACAAACACACACACACACACATACACACACACACACACACACACACACACACACACACACACAGAGAGAGAGACACACACACAGAGACACACAGTTTGCACATTCATCATTTATACCATATAGCGTAGGCTATCACAGACATTACTAGCATATACGTAGACGCGGCTCCCACACATTCACACACACGGTTTTTATTCACACAGATGTCAGGTTTAACCAAATCTCGGATCACAATCCACTTGAAATAACAATCACATGCCCATGGCTTGGCACCGTATACTTCAATATAAGCAATCAGAGAGAGCAGCTGTTTCATCCCGTTCTTTTGGCCTGCGTTCTAATGCAGCATGTCCTGTTCCCATGTGCTCGCTGGAGACATGGCTCGCACCACTACGCAAGTGACGTCTAGTCAGACGGCGTGGATCCTGGCCAGATCTAATAGCCACTAATCGAGGAGCCAAAAGGTTGAGTCAGACCCCTCACAAATGATTTTGTCCTTTTTTCCCCTCTGTCTTGTTTTGTTCCTGGATGATCAACAAACCAAATTTGGAATCATTCCTAGCTTCAACCTCTCTATGTCTTCTCCCTCTCTCTTTCTCTCCCTCTCTCTCCCTTTCTTTCTCTCTCTCTCTCACACACAAACATAGTTAGAGAGGAGGTGTGCAGGGACCACATGTAGTTCATGATAGAATAGTGTCACACACAATACAGTCTTGATTTGTACTGTGCATATACTGTAGATGACGTCTTACACTGAGTGTAGCAGAAAACAATCTGTGAAAAATAAGGACAGACACTCCAATGTGTAGTGCATTTGCAGAGATGAATAGCCTGTTGTGTGTGTTGTGTTGTGTATGACCTTAAATCACACAGATGAGACAGGAGCCTCATGTCTGCTTGCTCACTACGTGGGATCAAATGAATTAGCTCTAGCGAACTACAGAGGTTTCTGCGACATCCATAACTGAGAGGCACTCCATAATGCAACTTACGTCGTCAGTGCCACAGAACTTCTGGAGAAGCCCCCAAGTCATTGAGCCGCGGCCAAAAAAGCAGGCGATAAGCGCAAAGCCATCGCCTTCTGAAGGAGGGCCTGGCGCCGGGACTCAGTAACAGCTTGTCTCCTCGTCATGTGGGATCGGAGCGTGTCCTCCCTCACATACATAATTGACTCTTCCATTATGAATCATCAGCGTCATGAAGTGGTACCCAGTGGAGAGTGATGGGGATGAAACAGCAGCTCCAAAAGAGGATGCGCCACAACCACAGCAGGCCCCCACCACCACAAGCACCACCACCTCCAACACCATCACCAACACCAACCGCACACACACACACACACACAGTCGCGGCTGGTAGCCTCATAGTGCTCTCCAAACAGATGGTGTTTTCATATCGGAGTACAAAGTGTGTGCTCCATGGTGAAGAGGTCTGAGGGGAACATATGCTCCCGATGATTATTTAAATAAATTAAAAAAAGTGTGGCCGGGCACGCCGAGGAGACATGCTGACCTCGGTGTCGCCGGGGAGACGCAGCGAGTCGGCACACGCTGGTGTGGCCAGTGCTTTGAGTGTCCTGAAATTTGAAAGCTTTGTTTTCCTTTCTATTTGGTGTTTGTCTTCCCCCTGCGATGTGATGCATTGGGACTTGAGAGATGTGTGTGTGTGTATGTGTGGGTGGGTGGGTGGGGGGGGGTATTAGGAGGTGAAGAGGAACTTGATTGGAAGAGATAATGTTGCTCATTCCTGCCTGCCCGCTCCAACTCGAGCCTCCAGAGATGGAATGTCATTATTGGAGGATGTGTGCCCTTCCGGATTTGACAGCAGCTGCAAATTCATAGGTTGTCAGTGTTGTTCTCTCTCTCTCTCTCTCTCTGTCTCTCCCTCTCTCTGCCTATCTCTTTAACTCTCTTTTTCTGTCTCTTGCACCCCTCCCCCTCTCTAATTCTCTCACTGTCTTTTTTCTTTCTTTCTTTCTTTCACACACACACACACACACACACACAGACACACACAAACACACACACACACACACACACTGTCTATTTTGTTGGTGTCGCTTTACCACGCTGCAGAATCAAATTTCATGTTCTTCCCATTTGTCTTTATTACGAGCCTCTGTCTCCCCGTGCTGTGGCCTCCATTGCCCAAGTGCAGGCTGTGTGGAGGAAAGTCAAATAAAATTAAAGTAGTCAAACGGGAACCCTCAACCCTCAGCCATTTTATTTCGTCATGGTCACGGGTTACACAGACATGTTTAACTGGCAGTGACAAGGATATGGGCATTTTAGCTGAAGCGTTTTTTCCCCTTTCTCTCTCTTTTCCTGGGAGCTTTTCAACAGCATGGCCAGACTCATGCACAGACAAACACACTCACTCACACTGACACATAGACAGACATACACATGCACGCACGCACACTCACATTGACACATAGACAGACAGACACACACACACACACACACACACACACACACACATACACACAGCAGGTCTTCTACAGCCTGCCTTCTGTAAACCAGTGAAAGGGAGAGTCGTGAGCAGTGCATGCAGAGCACTGTGGACTCTCGTTTAGTTTGTTAATTAGCTCAAACCTTTTGATCCCAATTTAAAAGCCTGCCACGTTGCTGCGCTTGCCTCTTTTGTGCATTGCCCCGAGCAAGATAAAACGGCTCTTTTTTCCCCCTCTTTGCCTTTCAAATGGCTCGTCATTCCAGGACTACCCACTGCCCCCCCCCCCAGCCTCCCACCTCCACACACACACACACACACACCACACAAGCCTTATCCGTGCCCTGACACGAGCAGCAGCAGCTACGGCTGCTGCCAGTGTAACTGCAGGGCCGCACTGCTGTCCTCCTCGTTACAACCTTTCCCACAATAGCAGACCTTTCCTGCTTGCCAGCGCTAATCAGGAATTAACACGGAGGTACAGGCTAGAGCAGCGGCGGCAGCGGCAACTGCTTCAGCGTCAGTGGCCACAATAGCGAGCTGGATTCCATGTGAGAGAGAGAGGCGCTGTGAGTGGCCAGATGTCGTCGACCTCCATTGTCGCAGGCACACAGGAAATGTCACACACTGTTCTCTGCCTGTGCCTCTGAGCAACAAGAAGAAGTGTGTGTGTGTGTGTGTGTGTGTGTGTTTGTATGCTGGGATGGGGGGTGGCAGTGTTGCCTGCTAGGCTAAGGAATAAAAATAGTCCATGCCTATTTTAGGAAATATTTCACAGAGAACCTCTATTTCATCCGTTTCAACAAATCTGTTTGTTTGCACTCGTTAACCAGTAGATGACCACATCTGTGCCTAACACTTCTTTATTGTAAAGAAAATCAGCTCTGTACAGATGGCGCCCCACCTACTGTACCTAGTCAAAACACATCACACTGCCATAATAAGAGAACAAGGTTGTTATTTTCTGGCACAGTCAATGTATTGGGGCACTGTTTTGTTTTTGTGAGAAGATGAGAATGCACTCGGACATTGCAGTAGCCTGTTAGGAAGGCAGTGGTTGACTAGGCGGGTGCCCAGTGAACTCATCTGAATGCCTGGAGATGTGGGGCATCAGCTAAATATAGCAAATGACTGACTCAAGGCACACACTGAATGCCACTTGTTGTTGATGGATGACAACAGAATAGTGTGTGCAAAGAATGTTGACATCTTATGGTGCCATGAGGCTATATACCAATAAGAAAAAATATCAAAAAATAAATGTCCAAAGGATTGTATGTTCGTTCTGCTTCTTTTCCTTGGTTGATGACCAGATGACCCTGTGTTAAACGATAGTCGTATCAGGGGGGCAGTTGGCTGCAGCAACAGACATTTCACATTTGAAGAGGCCTCATCTTCTCCTTGAAGATATTGGCTAGCGCAAGTGGCTTCTGCCGACATCTGAAGAGAGCGATCAGCTTCTTCACAGCTCCCCTCTGGTGTTTATAGCATTGTTTACAGAGCTGCAATGGAACAAGTCATACAATCGTATAAATAAACAACAATAAACAACAACCATAATACAGAATGCTGGTGAGAGAGGATCTGTGTGCAGAGCCATGGCTTTTTCTCTGTGTTAACGCAATCAACATGACTTTGTGAAAGGCTTGGTTTAGGCGCTGTCACAGACCATTTGGAGTTCCGCGGTGGGTTGTTTGCATATTGCTTTATCTTCCAATAGTGGTTAAAAGTTCACTGGCACTGACGTCAGTCGGGCGTGAAAATCCAATCATTTGAAGCAAAAAGCCTTCTTTTTCTACCCCAGAGTGTTTTCTACAGACCTGGTATCACAAACAATATTACAAAAATGTATGTATGATACAAAAAAAACAGTGGGTGTTGTATGATTACTCTGAATAGTGCATAATGTTGAGACAGATTAATTAGCTGAATTAATTACTATGGTGCTAATTGCTTGACATGGAAGCCAAACTTGAGATCAAGAAATTTGCATGAATAATTGGAGCAGTTCATCAACTAGTATTATCTGGTGGAAATAAATAATTAACACGGAGAATAGAGGTAAATGATTTAATGGCACGAATATCATGGCATTCCACTGAATAGATTCATCAGGGCTGCATTCAGATATTAGATTTTAATTGAGCTCCTCTCTCCTCCGCACTGGCTTAGAGGCATCCCTTATTACCGGTATGTGTGTCTCCTCACAGACAGTCTGTTTAAATTGGACTTCACATGTAATTTGACAGGACAAAAAGGGTGAATTGTGTATTGTGTGGCTGGTGAGAATGTGTCTACATAGACTGTAAATATACATATGCAATTGGATTTTCTCACGGCGCCACACGTGGCCTAATTTGTCTCATCTATTTTAAATCAGCCGCTGCGTATCCCTTGAAGAATGAGTCAGCTAAGGTCTGCATGAATGGGACGTGCTCTAAATCCATCTCAGGTAGCGGCAGACTCGAAGCTGGCAGGAAG